>NC_052336.1:23452432-23769932 GCF_016432855.1 Salvelinus namaycush | reverse complement strand
AGCTATGCAGCGGCGCTCCCCATCCAACCTGACAGAGCTTGAGAGGATCTGCAGAGAAGAATGGGAGAAACTCCCCAAATACAGATGTGCCAAACTTGTAGCGTCATACCCAAGAAGACTCGAGACTGTAATCGTTGCTAAAGGTGCTTCAACAATGTACTGAATAAAGGGTCTGAATACTTATGTAAATGGGATATTTCTTTCTTTATATATATATATATATATATATATATATATACAGTGAGGGAAAAAAGTATCTGATCCCCTGCTGATTTTGTACGTTTTCCCACTGACAAAGAAATGATCAGTCTATAATTTTAATGGCAGGTTTATTTGAACAGTGAGAGACAGAATAACAACAAAAAAATCCAGAAAAACGCATATCAAAAATGTTATAAATTGATTTGCATTTTAATGAGGGAAATAACTATTTGACCCCCTCTCAATCAGAAAGATTTCTGGCTCCCAGGTGTCTTTTATACAGGTAATGAGCTGAGATTAGGAGCACACTCTTAAAGGGAGTGCTCCTAATCTCAGTTTGTTACCTGTATAAAAGACACCTGTCCACAGAAGCAATCAATCATTCAGATTCCAAACTCTCCACCATGGCCAAGACCAAAGAGCTCGCCAAGGATGTCAGGGACAAGATTGTAGACCTACACAAGGCTGGAATGGGCTACAAGACCATCGCCAAGCAGCTTGGTGAGAAAGTGACAACAGTTGGTGCGATTATTCGCAAATGGAAGAAACACAAAAGAACTGTCAATCTCCCTCAGCCTGGGGCTCCATGCAAGATCTCACCTCGTGGAGTTGCAATGATCATGAGAACGGTGAGGAATCAGCCCAGAACTACACGGGAGGATCTTGTCAATGATCTTAAGGCAGCTGGGACCATAGTCACCAAGAAAACAATTGGTAACACACTACGCCGTGAAGGACTGAAATCCTGCGACGCCCGCAAGGTCCCCCTGCTCAAGAAAGCACATATACATGCCCGTCTGAAGTTTGCCAATGAACATCTGAATGATTCAGAGGACAACTGGGTGAAAGTGTTGTGGTCAGATGAGACCAAAATGGAGCTCTTTGGCATCAACTCAACTCGCCGTGTTTGGAGGAGGAGGAATGCTGCCTATGACCCAAAGAACACCATCCCCACCGTCAAACATGGAGGTGGAAACATTATGCTTTGGGGGTGTTTTTCTGCTAAGGGGACAGGACAACTTCACATCAAAGGGACGATGGACAGGGCCATGTACCGTCAAATCTTGGGTGAGAACCTCCTTCCCTCAGCCAGGGCATTGAAAATGGGTCGTGGATGGGTATTCCAGCATGACAATGACCCAAAACACACGGCCAAGGCAACAAAGGAGTGGCTCAAGAAGAAGCACATTAAGGTCCTGGAGTGGCCTAGCCAGTCTCCAGACCTTAATCCCAGAAAATCTGTGGAGGGAGCTGAAGGTTCGAGTTGCCAAACGTCAGCCTCGAAACCTTAATGACTTGGAGAAGATCTGCAAAGAGGAGTGGGACAAAATCCCTCCTGAGATGTGTGCAAACCTGGTGGCCAACTACAAGAAACATCTGACCTCTGTGATTGCCAACAAGGGTTTTGCCACCAAGTACTAAGTCATGTTTTGCAGAGGGGTCAAATACTTATTTCCCTCATTAAAATGCAAATCAATTTATAACATTTTTGACATGCATTTTTCTGGATTTTTGTTGTTGTTATTCTGTCTCTCACTGTTCAAATACACCTACCATTAAAATTATACACTGATCATTTCTCTGTCAGTGGGCAAACGTACAAAATCAGCAGGGGATCAAATACTTTTTTCCCTCACTGTATATAAAAAGAATGACCCCTTTTCCTCCCCAATTTCGTGGTATCTAATTGGTAGTTACACTCGTCTCATCGCTGCAACTCCCGTACGGACTCGGGATAGGCGAAGGTTGAGAGCCGTCCGTCCTCCGAAACACGACACAACCAAGGCACACTGCTTCTTGACACAATGCCCACTTAACCCTGAAGCTAGCCACACCAATGTGTTGGAGGAAACACCGTACGTACACCTGTTGACCGTGTCAGCGTGCACGCCCCCGGCACGCCACAGGATTTGCTAGAGCGCGATGGGACAAGGACATCCCTGCCGGCCAAACCCTCCCCTAAACCGAACGATGCTGGGCCAATTGTGCGCCACCCCATGGGTCTCCCACTCGCGGCCGGCTGCGACAGAGCCTGGACTCAAACCAGGATCTCTAATGGCACAGCTAGCACTGCAATGCAGTGCCTTAGACCACTGTGGCACTCGGGAGGCATATTTAAAGTTTTTTTTATGGAGTATTGTGTGTAGATTGATGAGGGAATAAAACTGTTTAATCAATTTTAGAATAAGTGTAACAAAATGTGGAAAAAGTCAAGGGTTCTGAATACTTTCCGAATGTACTGTACAGTATGGCAGAGGTTAGGAAATAAAAATGTATTGATTAATTAAAGGTGTAATGTAGAGTAAGCTGAAGAGGGATAGGACTGATAAATGTAGAGTATGCTGATATTGCCGATAAGAATCTTCCTTGACTGACATACAGGTACAGTATGTACAGTTGAAGTCTGAAGTTTACATACACAGGTTGGAGTCATTAAAACTCGTTTTTCAACCACTCCATACATTTCTTGTTAACAAACTATAGTTTTGGCAAGTCGGTTAGGTAATCTACTTTGTGCAGGACCTAAGTAATTTTTCCAACAATTGTTTACAGACAGATTATTTCACTTATAATTCACTGTATCACAATTCCAGTGGGTCAGAAGTTTACATACACTAAGTTGACTGTGCCTTTAAACAGCTTGGAAAATTCCAGAAAATGATGTCATGGCTTTAGAAGCTTCTGATAGGCTAATTGACATAATTTGAGTCAATTGGAGGTGTACCTGTGGATGTATTTCAAGGCCTACCTTCAAACTCAGTGCCTCTTTGCTTGACATCATGGGAAAATCAAAAGAAATCAGCCAATACCTAAAAAAACTAAATTATAGACCTCCACAAGTCTGGTTCATCCTTGGGAGCAATTTCCAAATGCCTGAAGGTACCACGTTCATCTGTACAAACAATAATGCTCAAGTATAAACACCATGGGACCACGCAGCCGTCATACTGCTCAGGAAGGAGACCCGTTCTGTCTCCTAGATATGAACGTACTTTGGTGTTTAAAAGTGCAAATCAATCCCAGAACAACAGCAAATGACCTTGTGAAGATGCTGGAGGACACAGGTACAAAGGTATCCATATCCACAGTAAAACGAGTCCTACATGGACATAACCTGAAAGGCCGCTCAGCAAGGAAGAAGCCACTGCTCCAAAACCGCCATAAAAAAGCCAGACTATCGTTTGCAACTGCACATGGGGACAAAGATCGTACTTTTTGGAAAAATGTCCTTTGGTCTGATGAAACCAAAATAGAACTGTTTGGCCATATTGACCATCGTTATGTTTGGAGGAAAAAGAGGGAGGCTTGCAAGCCGAAGAACACCATCCCAACTGTGAAGCACGGGGGTGGCAGCATCATGTTGTGGGGTGCTTTGCTGCAGAAGGGACTGGTGCACTTTAAATGTCAGGAATTGTGAAAAGCTGAGTTTAAATGTATTTGGCTAAGGTGTATGTAAACTTCCGACTTCAACTGTAGGTCAGCAGGTGTCCAACACTGTACTAGAAATCACTGCTATGTGCGGAATACTCAGAAAACCACAGAGGATGACGTTACGTCCCAGTTTCAATTAAGTGCATATTTCACATGAATGATCCCAACATAACAACAGTGTTCAGTTGATAGACTCTCAGGTGATAGACATCTGTAGTCGAAGCTCTATCCACAAGACCAACCTAAATGCCCACTACTGTATTGACAGAAAGGTGCAAGATGCTGTAGATAACCATGTGTGTGTGCCCAAGCCAAGATACAACACACCTGCAAATCAAATCAAATCAAATGTTATTGGTCACATACACATGGTTAGCAGACGTTATTGCGAGTGTCGCGAAATGCTTGTGCTTCTTGTTCCGACAGTGCAGCAATATCTAACAAGTAATCTAACAATTCCACAACAACTACCTAATATACAATAAGAATATATACATAAAAATATATGGATGAGCAAAGACCGAGCGGCGTAGGCAAGATACAATAGATTATATAAAATACAGTATATAGATACGAGATGAGTAATGCAAGATATGTAAACATTATTAAAGTGGCATTATTAAAGTGACTAGTGATCCAGGATTTCAAGTCTATATGTAGGCAGCAGCCTGACTGTGTTAGTAATGGCTGTTTAACAGTCTGATGGCCTTGAGATAGAAGCAATTTTTCAGTCTCTCTGTCCCAGCTTTGATGCACCTGTACTGACCTCGCCTTCTGGATGATAACGGGGTGAACAGGCAGTGGCTCGGGTGGTTGTTGTCCTTGATGTTATTTTTGGCATTCCTGTGACATCGGGTGCTGTAGGTGTCCTGGAGGTCCAGGTAGTGTGCCCCCGGTGATACGTTGAACAGACCGCACCACCCTCTGGAGAGCCCTGCAGTTGTAGGCATTGCAGTTGCCGTACCAGACGGTGATACAGCCCGACAGAATGGTCTCAATTGTGCATCTGTAAAAGTTTGTGAGGCATTTAGGTGACAAGACAAATTTATTCAGCCTCCTGAGGTTGAAGAGGCGCTGTGGAGCCTTCTTCACCACACTGTCTGTGTGGGTGGACCATTTCAGTTTGTCCGTGATGTGTACATAGAGGAACTTAAAATGTTCTACCCTCTCCACTGCTGTCCCATCGATGTGGATAGGGGTGTGCTCCCTCTGCTGTTTCCTGAAGTCTACGATCATCTCCTTTGTTTTGTTGACGTTAAGTGAGAGGTTGTTTTCCTGACACCACATTCCGAGTGCCCTCACCTCCTCCCTATAGGCTCTTGTCATTGTTGGTGATCAATCCTGCTACTGTTTTGTCATCTACACACTTGATGATTGAGTTGGAGGCGTGCATGGCCACGTAGTCATGGGTGAACAGGGAGTACAGGAGAGGGCTGAGCATGCATGATACCATCTATTTTGTGAAGTGCACCAGTCCCTCCTGCAGCAAAGCACCCCCACAACATGATGCTGCCACCCCCGTGCTTCACGGTTGGGATAGTGTTCTTCGGCTTGCAAGCCTCCCCCTTTTTCCTCCAAACATAACGATGGTCATTATGGCCAAACAGTTCTATTTTTGTTTCATCAGACCAGAGGACAGATGAACGTGGTACCTTCAGTCTTTGGAAATTGCTCCCAAGGATGAACCAGACTTGTGGAGGTCTACAATTTCTTTCTGAGATCTTGGCTGATTTCTTTTGTGGTTACTCTAACATAAGTGTATGTAAACTTCTGACTTCAACTGTATATGTACATACAGTATCTACCTCAATTACCTCGTACCGCTGCACATCGACTCAGTACTGGTACCCCATGCGTATAGCCAAGTTATCATTACTCATTGTGTATTTATTCCTTGTGTTTTTACTTTTACATTTTTCTCTCTGCATTGTTGGGAAGAGCCCGTAAGTAAGCATTTCACTGTTAGTCAAGACCTCTTATTTATGAAGCATGTAACAAATAAAATGTGATTTCTGATTTGATCTGTGTTTCAAAGATCCGCTGATTTGAAATTATTTTGTGCGGTTTTTGGTATTGTGCGATGACCTGGATAGTGTTCACTGTTGTGTTTTATTCAGTTGCTTGTGTCAATATGACAGTTCCATTTTTCATCATGGGCTCAATGACAAACACACACCCCCTTTCCCCCCAACCGGTGCATTTGCAGTAATGGCTGCAGTAAGTGTAGAGACTGAGTACAAGGATAAAAGCCTAAACAAATCCCTGATAAGAAAATATGACATGGACATCAGCATGCAAAATAAGATGAAACCTGCGAGCAGAGGCAGCCAGATTAATGATAAATTATGAGGACTAGCCTTGTTTATAGCAGTAATTTTTCCTTTCTGCACCTGCTCATATTCTTCTGGCCTGCAGCTCCACTCTATTTTTTCCCTCATCTCTTTTTTGGGTTCTTGCTTTTAAATGGGCTATATTCTACGGTAACTGTGCTAAAACCAGTGGGACTCCCCATGAAACAGCCCATGTATGATAAAGCTGATTTGAGGGTGTGTATAATTGGTATCTTCTAAACATATCTTGCTATCAGTGAGAGCAGAGAGGCGAGGGGAGGTAGGGAGGGAGGGGGAACAGGCCTTTTGGATTCCACACTTGTAATAATACACCACCAAGCATCAATAAAATGCTTAATTTTAATACTAATTACGTATATCTCCACACAACAAGGAAATAATCACTTTGGCCTGGAGTACTGTATTAGATGCAAAGTGGGGCTAAAGGCTACAGTAGTCAATATCGAGTGCTAAAGTCCAAACCCCCACACCTCATTACATCAAGTGAGAATGTTAATTCTAGTGGGTTTATTAGTTAGAATCAGGGAAAAAGAGGTGGTTTGCATTTTTATTGTTCATTACTAGGGGTTGGCTGTACCTGAAGTTTGAACAGCTCTTACCCATTCCAGAGAGTCAGCGAGAGGGGGGGGGGGGGTCTCTGAGTGGCTATTGTCTATTTCATAATTATATTTTTATTATGACTAAGCTTCAGGCCTCCTGCTCTGTACAAAGCAATTTCCAGTAAAAGAGAGCTACAAGGGGAAAGTGTTTACATACAAAATTATAAGAATATACTAACAGCGTTTGGTGTTAATAAGCTATAATCACTCACCTAATTTAATCTGGTTGCCATGGAAAACAAATGCCACTTGAGGCCGAAGAGGCGGTGGGAGGAAGAGAAAAGGTGGGCCCTGTTCAAAAAGAGACAGAATAAAAGAGGACAGACACACCCACCCACCCCCTCTTATGACACGAAGACACCTGCCTCTCTGTTCCCTGTGTAGCCCACATGGTAGCGAGAGTGCGTGCGTGGGTATGCAGTCTACATGTGTGCTGCTGGGTCAGAGACAGCTGTCTGTGCAGTCAGCATTGCTGTGCTCCTCACAAGGCAGAAAATTGAGCGGGAATTGGCCTAATTGTACGGAATGATTGATGCCAGTGGAAACCACATTAAAACACAAGATGCACTTCCTGTTTGGCACGCACGCCATTCTCGGAACGATGCTAATCCCCAGAAGGCCACTGGGTTGTGCTTTTAACTAGTTCATGTGGGGTTGTACAGTAACAATACCGAGAACCAGAAGGAAGTGCTTCACTCATATCAGTACAATGTGTCCAACCCTCCCTCCCTGTCTCTCGTTCGGTGCAGTGTGTGGTCTGCTGATCGGCAGGGCTTTGAGTATAGGGCTGGATGGGTGTCCATCTCTGTTGATCCTCAGTTGAGTGCAGTGAGTGTGGAGAGGTGTGTGTGTGTGTGTGTGTGTGTGTGTGTGGTTATGGTAATGATAACACTCACACACAGAGGGTGTAGGCCTAATACATGGAAATAAATGCACAGCACACATCATAGGTGCGGATATGATTCATTGGATGAATTGAGGATGTGTTTGGAACATCTATAGAGCCTTACAGTAACCATCTCCTGAACTGGGCTGTTTCCAGAGGCAAGACACAAGGCTGTTTTTATGTCAGGCATTAAATTAAAGCTCCTCTATCAAAATAATTGAGCATTATGATGCATGTTCATTCATATCGAATTACTCTTTGAGGATCGATTCAAACAACAGTTTGCGGTCGGAGGCCGAGCAGTTGCCATACTAGGCATTGATGCAACCAGTCAGGATGCTCTCGATTGTGCAGCTGTAGAACTTTTTGAGGATCTGAGGACCCATGCCACATCTTTTGTGGGGGAATAGGCTTTGTCATGTTGTCTTCACGACTGTCTTGGTGTGTTTGGACCATGATAATTTGTGGACACTCTCAACCTGCACCACTACAGCCCCTTCGATGAGAATGGGGGCATGCTCGGTCCTCCTTTTCCTGTAGTCCACAATCATCTCTGTCTTGATCACTTTGAGGGAGAGGTTGTTATCCTGGCACCACACGGCCAGGTCTCTGACCTCCTCCCTATAGGCTGTCTCATCATTGTCGGTTATCAGGCCTACAACTGTTGTGTCGTCGGCAAACTTAATGATGGTGTTGGAGTCGTGCCAGACTGTGCAGTCGTGAGTGAACAGGGAATACAGGAGGGACTGAGCACGCACCCCTGAGGGGCCCCCGTGTTGAGGATCAGCGTGGCTGATGTGTTGTTACCTACCCTTACCACCTGGGGGCCGCCCGTCAGGTGGTAAGAATCCAGTTGCAGAGGGGGGTGTTTAATCCCAGGGTCCTTAGTTTAGTGATGAGCTTTGAGGGCACTATGGTGTTGAACACTGAGCTGTAGTCACTGAATAGCATTTTCGCATAGTTGGTCTGTTTGTCCAGGTGGGAAAAGGCAGTGTGGAGTGCAATAGAGATTGCATCATCTGTGGATCTGTTTGGGCGGTATGCAAATTGCAGTTTCTGGGATAATGGTGTTGAGGTGAGCCATGACCAGCCTTTCAAAGCACTTCATGGCAACAGACTTGAGTGCAATGGGTTGGTGGTCATTTAGGCAGGTTACCTTAGTGTTCTTGGGCACAGGGACTATGGTGGTCTGCTTGAAACATGTTGGTATTACAGGCTCAGTCAGGGACAGGTTGAAAATGTCAGTGAAGACACTTGACAGTTGGTTCAGCGCATGCTTTTAGTATACGTCCTGGTAATCCATCTGGCCCTGCGGCCTTGTGAATGTTTACCTGTTTAAAGGTCTTACTCACATTGGCTACGGAGAGTGTGATCACACAGTCGTCTGGAACAGCTGATGCTCTCATGCATGCTTCATTTTGTTGCTTGCCTCGAAGCGAGCATAGAAGGAATTTAGCTTGTCTGGTAGGCTCGTGTCACTGGGCAGCTGACGGCTGTGCATCCCTTTGTAGTCTGTAATAGTTTGCAAGCCCTGCCACATCCGGCGAGCATCAGAGCCGGTGTAGTATGATTCAATCTTAGTCCTGTACCAAGGCCAAGTTTATCATTTTAAAAAGCTAATTGATCATTAGAAAACCCTTTTGCAATTATGTTAGCACAGCTGAAAACTGTTGTACTGATTAAAGAAGCAATAAAACTGGCCTTCTTTAGACTAGTTGAGTATCTGGAGCATCAGCATTTGTGGGTTCGATTACAGGCTCAAAATGGCCAGAAACAAAGAGCTTTCTTCTGAAACTCGTCAGTCTATTCTTGCTCTGAGAAATGAAGGCTATTCCATGTGAGAAATTGCCAAGAAACTGAAGATCTCGTACAACGCTGTGTACTACTCCCTTCACAGAACAGCGCAAACGGTCTCTAACCAGAATAGAAAGAGGAGTGGGAGGTCCTGGTGCACAACTGAGCAAGAGGACAAATGCATTAGAGTGTCTAGTTTGAGAAACAGACGCCTCACAAGTCCTCAACTGGCAGCTTCATTAAATAGTACCCGCCAAACACCAGTCTCAACGTCAACAGTGTGGAGGCGACTCCAGGATGCTGGCCTTCTAGGCAGAGTCTGTGTTCTTTTGCCCATCTGAATATTTTATTTTTATTGGCCAGTCTGAGATATGGCTTTTTCTTTGCAACTCTGCCTAGAAGGCCAACAGTTTTCAGCTGTTTTAACATAATTGCAAAAGGGTTTTCTAATGATCAACTACCCTTTTAAAATTATAAACTTGGACTAGCTAACACAACGTGCCATTGGAACCCAGCAGTGATGGTTGCTGATAATGGGCTTCTGTACGCCTGTTTACATATTCCATAAAAATCTGCCGTTTCCAGCTACAATAGTCATTTACAACATAACAATGTCTACATTGTATTTCTGATCAATTTGATGTTATTTTAATGGACAAAAAATGTGTTTTTATTACAAAAACAAGGACATTTCTAAGCGACCCCAAACTTTTGAACTGTAGTGTACATGCTTGGATTTTAATGGGCTACTTTGGCAACAATGCTGCAGACAACAATATGACTCCATGTAATATTCACTAGAAAAATGATGATACTGACTCTTTGGTAAGCATGCTCAGAGCTCAACCCACACACACACAACACACTCACACGCAGACATGCACGTACAAACACACACACACACACATAGGGAGAGAGAGAGATACACACGCATCGGCACACAGTTTGTTGTTAAGTGGTGGCCTAAGTCAGCGTAATCACAGTCACTTTGTTACACGGTTCGTAAATGATTTAAAACTAGATTTCATGCATGCTTTCATACTAATTCACTCTCATTTTTTCATTTTGGTTGGAGAAACCCTGAAAATAATCAAGATTTACTCCATTCTCCAATTAAGCTTCTAAACAGGACTAAGAAAAGGGACTCTATTCATTTTCTTTTGATTAAAATTATCGCAACACGCGTGGAGCTTTGGGGTTTACATATTAAATAATGCATCATTTCATAATTATATAGAATATATAGATTTTTTTAAATAGGATACTGGGCAAAATGGTGACTTTAATTAGATCGGTGTGTAAGATATCTCCAGGGTATGATAAAACAATGTTAAATATCTCACAATGGATGTAAAATATGTTGAAACAGATAATGAAACACAAATAAGGCCTCATTTTGTCATGGATCCTATTTGTTGAAACATCCCCCTATGTATTACTGAAATGTGTTAATTATATTGAAAATACATGTATGATCAGGGGAGAACATATTTAGGTGCTGAATATGATACACCCTGTTTAGGAGTGTACATTATCATATTATTACTATAACAGTACATTACTGAGGAGTTGCACAGGAACAAACATATCAAGTTCCGTAGGAACAGTCTCACATTCGTTAAAGGCATTCTGTTTATCGACATACAAAAACACGCCTGCGCGCCTGCATGCAGGCATTCCCACATGCACACAATACACCACAATGAATGAGCAGATGTGTTTTTTTGGCCAGAAAGGTCACTGGGACCATAATATCAAGGCAAAGATGAGCTAAGAGTGAAGATTACTCACTGATGTTAAAGAGCACTTGGCTGAAAAGAATGCATTTACAACCAGAGCAATAATAGAGGAATTAACTAGGCTCTAAACACATGACTTTGCCAAGCAAACAATGCCTGCAGTCTTGTTGAAAATTACAGCGGCTAATTTGAAATGAAACACAAACAGTGGCGTGTTTGTTTCAAACCTCCATTATAATTCTCTGCATAGATCCCTCCTTTGCTATATATAAAGTATGTAAATGCTAGCTGCGGAAGTCAAATACATCAATGAAAGTTGACAGCTGAATTATAACCGGAGCTGAATGCATCAGTCTTTTGTTTTAACTCAAAGAATGGAGCATTTTTAAAACTCACAATGGCTTTAATCAAATTCTCAAGGTTGTTCAGTTTGGCATTGTATTAGTTTAATAGTTTCTGGTTCGCCGTTGACGTTAATGACACATTCCTATGTAAATATAATGTGCCTCTGAGAAGCCATCAAAACATTTTAAGGTCCAATGAATACGGTTGCATTTTTCCTTTTTCTTCATACAGAAATCTTTTTTATTTAGCAATCTGCGCCACGCTTACAGAAATAATAAAAATGGTGGATTGATTAATGGTGAGTTTAAGGTAGTGATGCAAAGCATTCATACAAATAACTTTGGTGAAAGAGAGGCAGGATGAGAGGAGAGAGAAAGGTTGCCCTCCACCTCCTCTCCAAGCTCCTCATTGACTTGGAATGACTCCCCATCCCATCCCACCCCCACCTTCCCTCCTCTATATACCATGTATGGTTTAGGGGCCTTTGGCAAAGATTCATCACCCACTATTGAGAGATAATAAACCGCACAGTTTCTCAGTTTTCAAAGACTGATGAAACCATTTAGAGTAATATACCAGAATACATTAAAGTCTCTATCATTTTTGGAGGCTTCATAATATGTCGCTATCTAAAAAGAAAAATGTATGTGTGGAGATCTCAGTTCATATCTTGAGCATTGATGATAGGCCTTCTTTTGTAAATATGAATTGCTTATTTAACTCTTTTTGGGGATATTTGTAACAGTTATTGTCAGTTCTGCTCATGTGATCATATGCTGATGCCCCTTACCAGTCTTACAGCCTCTTCCCCCCACCTGCCACTAGTATACTACTGTCTCTACTCTGTATGCCCCCAAGTGAAAAAGAGAGGCACTATTGACTCCAAGGCCAGAATACCTGCCCCCTCTTTTTGTTTGCCATCACTGAATGTCATCTAACCTGGATTTATAGGGGAAGACCAGTTACGATAGACCAGACCAGATAGATACAGACCCTGCTAGAATGCTGACATTCTCCAAATGAGTTATCAAAGTCTGAGCTGAATCATAGTGACAACTAGAACACTCAAAGGCCCCTCTGACCTCTGATCTTTAGCATGTCCCTAGACATGTGTAGCATGGGCTGTCCATACGGGGCATGGAGGGATTCCAGACAGATGTTGCACCTACTTGTATGTCCCAAATCTATAGCATACCCTCTGTCTCTTAGTTACAGTAATAACAGGGCAACAGGGTAGAATAGTTTTTTTTTCTCACTCACTTAGAGTGAGTGAGAGAAGCAGATTGAAAGAGACAAATATCTAAGGAAATAAAACGAGGCAGTTATTTATGCATCTTTAATAAAACGTTTCTCAAGACAAGTATTCAAGTCGTTCAGCCTTTAAACATCACCTATGCAAATATCAATTATGATTTACGATGGAGAATGTGTGTTTCATTCTATCTCCTTTCTTTGTGTTGTTTTTGTTGCTTTGTGTGTAGCCTGAAAATAAAAAAACTTCCAAATCAATCAATGTTGACCTGATGTCTATTGTTCCGTCTCTCTTTTAATGTGTCATTATTATTTATCTACAGAATGCTCTCCAGCTCAAGCTGAATCTACAGTAAAGGAGAGGTACGTGTCAAACAAATACTGCACAAATAAATGTTTTATTCATGTGGATCTTATAATTGGTTTATTTGTGTTTTTACCTCAAATTAGAATCTCAGTGGAAAAGGGGAGTGGCATAAGGGTAATGGCCTTAAATTAGAACGTCAGAGTATCTCTTTTCATTTATCATACTGTATTTATCCAAGAAGGCTGACAGAGGTGAAAACAATTGTTTTAGCCTCTTATTCCTCACAAAGTCGGCACAAGATGGCGCCGACAGAGATGGTCGCCTCGCTTCAGGTCCTTAGGAAACTGTGCAGTAATTTGTTTTTTGATGTATTATTTCTTACATTGTTAGCCCAGGAAATATCAAGTGTTATTACATACAGCCGGGAAGAACTATTGGATATTAAAGCGATGACAACTTACCAACATTACGACCAGGAATACGACTTTCCCGAAGCAGAGCCTTTGTTCGGACCTCCACCCTGGACATGGGATCTTATCCCAGAGGCCGACCCAAAACAACGTAGTCGCTGCAGGAGAGGCAGACGGAGCGGCCTACTGGTCAGAATCAGAAGGTGAGCACACCATCCACCGCTCCCGAGCATATTACTCGCCAATGTCCAATCTCTAGATAACAAGCTGGACGAAATTAGGGCACGAGTTGCCTTCCAGAGAGACATCAGAGATTGTAACATTCTCTGTTTCACGGAAACATGGCTCACTCGGGATATGTTGTCAGAGTCGGTACAGCCACCCGGTTTTTCATGCTTCGCGCCGACAGAAACAAACATCTCTCTGTTAAGAAGAAGGGCGGGGGTGTATGCCTTATGATTAACGACTCATGGTGTGATCACAACAACATACAGGAACTTAAGTCCTTACAATCAAATGCCGACCGTATTATCTTCCAAGGGAATTCTCTTCGATTATAGTCACAGCCGTGTATATTCTCCCCAAGCAGATATCTCGTCGGCCCTGAAAGAACTTCAATGGACTTTATGTAAACTGGAAGCCATACATCCTGAGGCTGCATTTATTGTAGCCGGGGATTTTAACAAAGCTAACCTGAGAATGAGACTTCCTAAATTCTATCAGCATATCGAATGGGTGACACGGGCTGCTAGCGTTCTGGATCATTGCTACTTCCGCGACGCATGCAAAGCCCTCCCCCGCCCTGCCTTCGGTAAATCTGACCATGACTCCATTTTGTTGCTCCCAGCCTATAGACAGAAACTAAAACAGGAAACGCCCGTGCTCAGGTCCGTCCAACGCTGGTCTGACCAATCGGATTCCACGCTTCAGGATTGCTTCGATCACGTGGACTGGGATATGTTCCAGGTAGCCTCAGACAACAACATTGATGTATACGCTGACTTGGTGAGCGAGTTTATTAGCAAGTGCATCAGAGATGTCGTACCCACTGTGACTATTAAAACATTTCCTAACCAGAAACCGTGGATTGATGGCAGCATTCGCGCAAAACTGAAAGCACGAACCACTGCTTTTAATCATGGCAAGGCGACTGGAAACATGACCAAACACAAACAGTGCAACTATTCCCTCCTCAAGGCAATCAAACAAGCAAAGCGTCAGTATATAGACAAAGTCGAGTCACAATTCAATGGCTCAAACGCGAGACGTACGTGGCAGAGTCTACAGTCAATCACGGATTACAAAAAGAAAACGAGCCCCTTCGCGGACATCAACGTCTTGCTCCCAGACGTTAAACATCTTCTTTGATCGCTTTGAGGACAATACAGTGCCACTGACACGGCCCGCTACCAAAGCCTGTGGGCTCTCCTTCTCCTTGGCCAACGTGAGTAAAACATTTAACCGTGTTAACCCTCGCAAGGCTGCCGGCCCAGGTCGCTTTCCTAGCCGCGTCCTCAGAGTATTCGCAGACCAGCTAGCTGGTGTGTTTACGGACATATTCAATCAGTCCCTATCCCAGTCTGTTGTCCCCACATGCTTCAAGATGGCCACCATTGTGCCTGTTCCCAAGAAAGCTATACCTATGTAAGAATAATGTTCAGTGACTACAACTTAGCATTTAATGCCATAGTACCCTCCAAACTCGTCATTAATCTCGAGACCCTGGGTCTCGACCCCGCCCTGTACAACTGGGTCCTGGACTTTCTGACGGGCCTCCCCCAGGTGGTGAAAGAATGAAACAACATCTCCACCCCGCTGATCCTAAACACTGGGGCCCCACAAGGGTGCGTTCTCAGCCCTCTCCTGTACTCCCTGTTCACCCATGACTGCATGGCCATGCACGCTTCCAACTCAATCATCAAGTTTGCAGACGACACTACAGTGGTAGGCTTGATTACCAACAACGATGAGACGGTCTACAGAGAGGAGGTGAGGGCCCTCGGAGTGTGGTGTCAGGAAAATAACCTCTCACTCAACGTCAAACTGTCACGTTCCTGACCTGTTTTCCATTGTTTTTGTATGTGTTTAGTTGGTCAGGGCGTGAGTTGGGGTGGGCATTCTATGTTATGTGTTTCTATGTTGGGTTAAATGTGTTGCCTGATATGGTTCTCAATTAGAGGCAGGTGTTTGACGTTTCCTCTGATTGAGAACCATATTAAGGTAGGCTGTTCTCACTGTTTGTTTGTGGGTGATTGTCTTCCGTGTTTGTGTTCGTCACCACACGGGACTGTTTCGTTTGTTTAGTCTGTTCCTGTTCGTGCGTTCTGCGTGTTATGTAAGTTCGTTTGTTTAGGTCTGTTGACTTCGTTTATTGTTTTGTAGTTTGTTCAAGTGTATTTTCGTCTTCGTTATTATTATTAAAATCATCATGTCTACATACCTCGCTGCGTGTTGGTCCGATCCATGCTTCGACAACCGTTTGATTTCGACAACCGTTCGACTTCGACAACCATTACACAAACAAAACAAAGGAGATGATCGTGGACTCCAGGAAACAGCAGAGGGAGCGAGCCACTGCCTGTTCACCCCACTATAATCCAGAAGGCGAGATCAGTACAGGTGCATCAAGACTGAAAAACAGCTTCTATCTCAAGGCCATCAGACTGTTAAACAGCCATCACTAACATAGAGAGGCTGCTGTCAACATACAGACTCAAATCTCTGGCCACTTTAATAAAAGGACTTAGTAAAGGTATCACTAGTCACTTTTAATAACGGCACTTTAATAATGTTTACATATCCTACATTACTCATCTCATATGTATATACTGCTTTATACCATCTACTGCATCTTGCCTATGCCGCACGGCCATCGCTCATCCATATATGTATATGTACATATTCTTATTCATCTCTTACATTTGTGTGTATAAGGTAGTTGTTGTGAATTTGTTATATTACTAGTTAGATATTACTGCATTGTCGGAACTAGAAGCACAAGCATTTCGCTTCACTCGCATTAACATCTGCTAACCATGTGTATGTGACCAATATAATTTGATTTGATTTGAAGTAGGCCCAAAACAAGTACTTAGACACCATTGAATGGCGTTCCAAATGAATTATCCTGTCCAGGTAACAAAAAACGCCAGTCTTGCCCGTCCTGCCAAACAACAGAAATAAAGAACACCAAGTAGGTTATGTCTGATTCCCTCCACTCGTCAGACACACATATATTTGCTTGCATTGTCCTCTCAGTGCTCTGGGGTGTTACATTTGCTTGGTTGGGAAAAACAATCTGATTTGAAAACGACAATATGACTAATTCACCCCCCTTACCCCACCCTTTTAATTTACAATGCAAAGTATAAAAATAAACAGTGAGGACTCAATTTACCGTGGTTTTCACGTGGAACCCCTAATCCCCTCCCCTCCTCGTCTTCTGCTCGGGGACCTGGATTTTCCACTGGGAGGCTGTGGCCCCTTCTTGGGAGAGATAGGTGGGCAGAGTGGAGGGCCATTTCACACAGCACACAGCACCCCCGGGCCCCAAGCAGCCCTGCTCTGATACAGCGCACTAATCACACAAACAAGCAGGAAACTCTGGTGCACGCTGCCGTGAAGAAAACAAGCAACTTAAAGACAAACAAAAGAGAGTTGGTTAGACACGGATCTCCATGCAGAAACAGGACTTAGAGAACAAAGGGTGACATGAATAGGTGAGAAACAAACTGGGATGTGGTTGCTACTGTGCCTCAAAGCCATTCTGAGGCTTAAACCCTCTCATCACCATCACTCTCTCCACAAGGGTTTCAGTTCTTATTGAATGACCAACGAGATGGAGACACATAGTCACTATACCATATCTTTTTCCCTCTATCTACCTCTGTAGGCCGACCTTTCTCCACTTTCAAGAGCACAACATTATTACGATGGAGGACAACTGACAGCTGTTTACCTTGATGCTCAGCAGTGTTTTTGTTTTCCAAGTTAACCACGCAAAGTGGCGTCCTGAATCACGGCTGATGTGAGTGAGCACACCAGACCTGTCTGATTCCTGGAACCCCTACCAGCTCCAAAACAAACCTCCCTCCCTCCCCAGGAGCTTGCTGTCCACCCAGTGGGAGACTATCTACCTGCTGAACAGCCCCACGCTTCAGGGGGGCCGCGGTATGATGAGCAGCCCCCCCCCCCCCCCCCCATCACCACCCCCCACTTCACACCAAGCTAGGCTGACAGACTTTTGGAAGGGAGGAGATGATGGGGGAGAGCGATCGTTAGTAAACAGAGAGAGAGGGATTGAGACAAGGGGATGACGGCGTGAGATGGATAAAGAGAGAATATACATTTAGAATGTATTGCTGAACAATGATACTTTGTTATACAGAGCTCTGTTAGAGGGGTACAGCCTTGGAGGTAAAGATATACCTTGGTCACTTTTTATGTGATGTTGTGGACACAAAGCAAAGTTGCTGCAATACCCCAGTTTAAGCACTACCTCAAAAGAATGGTGCGTTTGCAGCCTGATTATAGTCCCCTATCTTCTTCAAAGTAGGGGGGATTTTCAAATTGACATTTCAAAAACAAACACAAAGCTCAATTGGGTGGCATATTTGTCCATTGTTCTTTTTAAGTTAAAACTTCTGTTCATGTGGAAGTTAAGTCTTCCCGGGTAGCTTTTGTGCATGCATGTGTGTGTGCTGCCTGTGTGTGTCTACAAAGCCCCATTCAGATAGACCTCAGTCCAACTTTTCTGGTGGCCCATGGCCACAACCAGAGCTCTAATAGTGCATGGGAGTCATACATGCAGCAGTGTGGCGCCCCCTTATCTGACGAGCCAGCACGGTAAGCTCGGATTAGCATCTATATCTGGGAAAGTGGACTTCTGCTTGGGACAATGGTGAGAGGAGGGCCCAGGCAGGATGGGAGATATGGGGATGGACAGAGATAGAGGGATGTCAGAAGGCCAATAGACTTGATAGAGAGATCGCTTTCATTCTGTCTTCAGTTGTTGTGTTTGCCTTCTCTCCTCCTTTTCTTTGAGCCGTTTTGTCTTTTGGCCACTTTGACAAAGTGCATGACAGCAGTATGTTGCCTACATTTGAAGAGGACTTTTTGGTGGTCTGTCTTGTGGACGACACTTCAAACCGCTGAAACATCACACTCATGGAGAGGGCTAAATGGCCCTGTTTTTGAAGTCTTTCTTTGAAATAAGCGAGGCAATCCCCTTGGCCCAGGGATCATATTCTATTTACATTCCCCTTGCCAACGACAGAGGCGATGCTGGCCAAATTCACAAAAGAAGATCCACATTGGAAAATCCGGCTAATCCCTGATTGAAAGTTCATGTGTTGGCTTCGATGTATAAGCTCTGGCAGATTTTCCCAGGAAAGAGGAATAAAAAAAACAATAAACTGGGATCTTTTAATGAAAAGGAAGCCACTCTTCCAGGCATACATAGTCAATGTCAGTGGTCAATGCCCATTGTCCCTTTTTTTTAAAGAGAAACCTTTCAAATGTTTCAAATGCAGGAGATGTGTGTCTTACCCCTAGTAGAGGAGAGGTAACGTCTTCCAGGAGGTATTGTAGGGAAACACAGTCGTCCAGCTCAAAGAGGCCATCAGGAGGTCATTGACAGTCCAGGACTGCTTGTCCACCTCCTCATTTGTTATCTTTCTTTCTCTCTCTGTTCCTCTCTTCCTTTCTTTTTTCTTTCTTTCTCTCTGCTTCTCTCTCTCTCGTGGTCTCTCTCTCTTTCCCTCTCTTCCAGGGGTGGTGGCTATGGCTAGAGTGTGCGCAGATGGCTGGCCAGCTTGCCTTTAGGGGAAGGCTCCACAGCTTAAACTTCTTGATTTTTCTTTTCTGTTCTTAGGCAAAACTTTGGCCCTGCAACTTTTGATGCCGCCTGGCGCGGCTTTATCTCGCCGTACATGTGAGGGATAGCGGGGTCCTCCGAGGAGCTGTGGTTGGAAGCTAAAATGCCCGGGCTCTATGGCTCTGTGTCCTGCTGCATCAATGAGGCCATCAGTGAAACTCACACATACAGTAGCCGACTCTAGCAGCTCTCAGAACCGTGGGTCACTGGCGTGTTGTATGGACTTGAAGGAGGAGAGATTTGGGACTATAACTTCCCTCCCTCCCGTCCCCTTCTCTAAAGCACTGACTTACTGGTACAATGGGAGGGAGGTCTCCCATTCTGAGGGGTTGGATTTGATGGACACATTGATGCTCTAAGCTGCTTTAGATAAGTTGAAGCCAGGATCTAAGGCTCTGTCGGATTGTCAGAAACAACAGCGTTTTGACAGTCCACATCATACAAATGTACTTGACAACTTGCAATGGACATCATTTCATTTCGTGAACGACATTTTGTTCCATGCTTATTATAGTGCTAAATTGTGGCTAATCTAATTCAATTAAAAAAAGCAGGGTTAACAGACATACGGTGGTATTGATGTCTTCTATGGTGTTTGACCCCATGATTGTGCTATATTACCACTCCACATACTGTGCTCTGGAACTGAGTCATCCTCAATAGTGCTGCTTAATGGCTCGTTGTACTGAAAGCTATTCACTAGACAAGTGCCACGGTCAACCATGGCCCTCCTGTGTAACAGATCAGTCAAGTAACTTGACCTGATACTGCTAGCTCTGCTTTTAGTGTCCTTTCAGACCATGGAGCTAGTGCTAACTCTCATCTGGAATGAACGGTAGCCTCAGAGAAATATAGGCATGTTCTCTGTGGCTGTTCTCTGTACCTCCTGAGCTATGGAGATAAGGACATTTGCCTGGACATATACTGTAGTATCAAATATTCCTTCACTATGTATTCTTCATTTTAAATGTCAATACCTGTATGTGTGCTGTGCACTAGCAAGTGTGTAATTCAATCTAAAGCTACTGTAATCTCTCTGTAAAGAAGACATAAGTAGACATGGCTCTGTGTGCCTGGTTTTTGTGAAATTACCGGAGGGTCATTATATTGTCTTGGATGATAGTGGTTTTTAAATATTTGATTATAGTTTTATTGTGGTGGTTGTCTTGTGGAGGACGACCATATGGGAATTACATTCACCTTCACCTCTGACACTCACGAGCAATTACTCATAAAATTCTAATTATATGGAGAGATTATAACGTTTTTAAATATGATTGCAATATTTAATACACTTAAAAAGTTGTATGTGCCAGTACAGGACATATTTTATAGCATCATAATTAAGCTTAGAACGGATTTATCATCAACGCGCTTCAAGCATAACCTAATTCTAATTTTCATAAAACAGCTGTGAATAGCCCATATTAAACGGATATTATGGTTATTTCATGTGGCCTTTTTTGTCTGTTTCTCAGACATCTCCAAGTAGAGATAGCAGACCCACCTCTGAGGGAGTCGAGCACCCTTTTCAAATGTCATAGTCAGAGTTGAAAATGATTTCAGACTTTGCCACAGAAATCAATTGAGAACGCATACAAAATCGGGAGCAAATTGGGCACCTGCGATAAGGCAAGACGTCCTTTCTCTCCCTAACGAAGAGCAGTGAAGCATGAGGTGTCCCAGGGTAAATAATAGACACATCTCTCCATTTCTTTCTCTTACTCTCTCTTTTTTCCTTCCTCTCTTTCGCCAGTCGGAGCTCCCGAGTGGCGCAGCGTTCTAAGGCACTGCATCTCAGCGCAAGAGGCGTCACTAGAGTCCCTGGTACGAATCCAGGCTGTATCACATCTGGCCGTGATTGAGAGTCCCATAGGGCGACGCACAATTGGCCCAGCATCGTCCGGGTTTGGCCGGAGTAGGCCGTCATTGTAAATAAGAATTTGTTCTCAACTGACTTGCCTAATTAAATAAAGGTTAAAGGCATTCCCTCTTCCTGTTCATCTTTCTCTCTAGGTGCTCCCTCATCTCTCTCTCTCTGTACCTGTGTCTCTGTCCCTGTGCAATGTCACAGCACTGAGAAACCTTAAAGGCAATCTTATTTGCCCGTTTGTGAAGCCTAAGAGGGAGTGTAAGTTTTCTGCGAGGGCACATAGAGGGTGCGGGAGTGTTTACCCTTGCAGAATATAGAACAATGTGAGCATGCAGTCAGTCACTCCGTCTCTGTGGCTGGGCTCAGAGGTATTTTGCAGGTGCTGTAGAAAAGGACCCTTCTGCAGCAATGTGTCTTGTCTTGGATGGATCCTGACAAAGCCTCGTCTTTGGGTGCCAGATGGACCCATGCATTCCCCATACTCTTGCGCAGCTAAGACCTAGGCTTTTCTCCCCTTTTTTTCAACAAAAGAAAAGCGCTTTGGCTGAAAGAAAACCACAGCTGAATTTTATGGTGCCACTTCTTTTGCCAAGCTGATTTTACAATTCAAAGGACGAAGTGCACAGAGATGCTGTTTCGGCTGCGTGGTCGACACGCTTTTGATGCAAGTTTGAATTGGCAGATATATCTGCCACACTAATATTTCTCTACTCAGTGGGAAATCTTGATAAAATCCAGAACAGCACAGAAATGCTAAAACACAGCTTAGAGTGTTGTAAGAGCAGATCTTCTCCAGTCTAATTCCTATAAGGCCTAAATAGGGTGACAGCGTTGTCAGCGCAAACGTGATCCTGCTGTATTCCGACTGATCACAAGTCTGTGCAGTGTAATAAACAGACACACAAACACTCTCAGAGACACAAACGCACACAGGCGTTGCCATAAACTGACGGTCAAAAGCAGCCATTTTCATAGCAGCCAACCCAAGGTCTTTATTGCTCTCCTCTCTGCCTTTACAATGTGTACAGACAGTATCCGTTGGAGGCAGACCAGAATAAACAGATCCGCCGATGGCTACTGCTCTAAGAGCATGGTTAGTTCTCACTGTTTGGATTGCAACATATCCCAATTCCCATAATCATGACCTTCAACATCATTATATGCAGTGCATTCGGAAAGTATTCAGACCCCTTGACTTTTTACACATTTTGTTACGTTACAGCCTTATTCTAAAATTGAAACAATCAAAAAAAATCCTCATCAATCTACACACAATACCCCATAAGGACAAAGTGAAAACAGGTTTTTAGAAATGTTTGCAAATGTATTAAACAAAAAAAACAGAAATACCTTATTTGCATAAGTATTCAGACCCTTTGCTATGAGACTCGAAATTGAGCTCAGGTGCATCCTGTTTCCATTGTTCATCCTTGAGATGTTTCTACAACTTGACTGGAGTCCACCTGTGGTAAATTTAATTGTTTGGAGAAAGGCACACACCTGTCTATGTAAGGTCCCACAGTTGACAGTGCTTGTCAGATCAAAAACCAAGCCATGAGGTCGAAGGACTTGCCCGTAGAGCTCCTGAGACAGGATTGTGTTGAGGCACAGATCTGGGGAAGGGTACCAAAAAATTTCCGCAGCATTGAAGGTCCCCAAAAACACAATGTCCTCCATCATTCTTAAATGTAAGAAGTTTGGAACCACCAAGACTCTTCCTAGAGCTGGCCGCCCGGCCAAACTGAGCAATCAGGGGAGAAGGGCCTTGGTCAGGGAGGTGAACCCGATGGTCACTCTGACAGAGATGAAAACCTGCTCCAGAGCGCTTTGGACCTCAGACTGGGGCGAAGGTTCACCTTCCAACAGGGCAACGACCCTATGCACACAGCCAAGACAACGCAGGAGTGGCTTCGGGTCAAGTCTCAATGTCCTTGAGTGGCCCAGCCAGACCCCGAAATTGAACCCGATCGAACATCTCTGGAGAGACCTGACAATAGCTGTGCAGCGATGCTCCCCATCCAACCTGACAGAGCTTGAGAGGATCTGCAGAGAGGAATGGGAGAAACTCCCCAAATACAGGTGTGCCAAGCTAGTAGCGTCATATCCAAGAAGACTCAAGGCTGTAATTGCTGCCAAATGTACTTCAACAAAGTACTGAGTAAAAGGGCCTCCCGGGTGGCGCAGTGGTCTAGGGCACTGCATCGCAGCGCTAGATGTGCCACCAGAGATTCTGGGTTCTCGCCCAGGCTCTGTCGCAGCCGGCCGCGACCGGGAGGTCCGTGGGGCGACGCACAATTGGCCTAGCGTCGTCCGGGTTAGGGAGGGTTTAGCCGGTAGGGATATCCTTGTCCCATCGCGCACCAGCGACTCCTGTGGCGGGCCGGGCGCAGTGCGCGCTAACCAAGGTTACCAGGTGCGGCTGGCTTCCGGGTTGGATGCGCACTGTGTTAAGAAGCAGTGCCGCTTGGTTGGGTTGTGTTTCGGAGGACGCATGGCTTTCGACCTTCGTCTCTCCCGAGCCCGTACGGGAGTTGTAGCGATGAGACAAGATAGTAATTACTAACAATTGGATACCACAAAATTGGGGAGAAAAAAGGGGTAAAATTAAAAAAAAAAGTGGTTTGAATACTTATGTAAATGTGTACTTTTGCTTTGTCATTATGGGCAATTGTGGGTAGAGTGAGGGGGGGGGGACGATTTAATCAATTTTAGAATAAATAACATAACAAAATGTGGAAAAATGCACTGTATTCGTATGTATGTTCCCTTCTACCCAAACCATCGTTTAAAAACATTTCAACACATGACAACCCTAAAGCCCTCTGAGGGCCTGATGGTATTGTTTTGTATGAGGGTGGTACATTTTAAGGTAGGCCCTATGTCCTCTCAAACAATGGTGAAGTCATACCTGCCAGATTCAACCACTTCAATCGCAGTCCCCTATCTCACTCCTGTATCTCCCAATCCCACTCCCTAACCCCTGCCCACTCCTAGTTTAGTTATGGATTTGATCAGCACAACAATAAATATTCTGTGTTTTAGAGAGCAAGAAGGAATATTGACGTGTGTAAATGTTTCAGCTAAACAGCTTCCACATCGGTCAACCAACTGCCACATCCATCAAGGCAAACCCACTTTAGTGAGTTTCACAGCGACATGTTATCAGACAGGCGTGGTCACTCAGGCCCAAAGTCACAGCGTCGTATCAGCGGGGATGTGAAGCACAGCCAAGGAGAGAGGGCCAGGCCGTCTCTGGGTTAATCTCTCTGTTTTTGTATCTTAAACACCTTCGACTAAGCAGAGTCCCACGGTAGGCTACATTCTTTCAGTTAAAGAAAGAAAATGTTAAGTATTATTCTGAATACATAATTTGAGCTGAGTAACTCAGGCATAAAAGGTGGCTTAAATCACACTACCCATACCGACTCCCTCATTAATATTACAGGGACCATTCTTTGAGTTCATTTCGTTTCTCAATTTTGAGTGACGACAAACGTTGCAAGAGTAAGGAATTATAAGGTGTGCAAATCACATTTTAGGGGTCAGTGTACAAAGGAACAGCTAAACTTCCTCGACATTCAATGTTAAGCTAAGCTCTAATTTCCCTATATGACTTCCTCCTGTTTCTAACCAACTGAAATAAATGTGGTCCGAATGATCCGTATAAGTGGCACGATGTTGTTTCATAACGTTTCGATTTTTAGTATTGTCTTGTTCTGTGTGAAACAAAAACACATTCACATAGCTTTTATATGGGTTTTGTTATTAGCACTGTGTTTGAAATACTTTATATTGTCTGTACCAGGGATAAACTGTATTTATGAAATAGTTTCTTTCTTGCTGGGTATTAAAAAAGCTGATCTGCTAGTCAGTGAAAGTAAGAAACTGATTTCACATTTTGCCTGCGGGAAAGGCAAGTGAAGATGCTAAAGAGTCTGTGAACATCCAATAATGGAGGCTGTAAGTTTAGGGGATAACTGTTTCAATGCTAATGTTGTCAACCTGGCTATTTTTCACATACAATATCCACCTGGAAGCGAAGTTTCTCTGGATGGAGGTTCATTATGCACAGATATGACTTATGTGCGATCTGAGGTTTTTAAATAAAGAAACTGAGAGGGGAGGCAAGAAATAGATGAAGAATGAGTGAGAGGAGAACGCGTTGGTTGGAAAAGAAAGGCTTATTGTTGCTAAAGTGTAGCAATACTTACTCTTAACTTTTGGTTGGGAGAGATGGAGAGACTCGTTCAAGGGATAGGTCAAATGAGTTTAGAAGTATGCTGTGTTCCTGGTGCTATTCAGACCTATGTTTTTTTCCCTCTTCACATGGGGGAGGTGGACTGCCACAGTTAACAAATGTAAAAGTATCCATTTTATTGATACATGTGTGTGTGTGTGTGTGTGTGTGTGTGTGTGTGTGTGTGTGTGTGTGTGTGTGTGTGTGTGTGTGTGTGTGTGTGTGTGTGTGTGTGTGTGTGTGTGTGTGTGTGTGTGCAAAAATTAATCAAAGCGGGGGTGATGATGAACAGTTTCTGTAGAATTCTGTCAAAGGTTAAGAGCTAGTTATTTTTAAGAATGACATGAATCTCGGAGAGACAGTGATTGCCTAAATGACCACTGTAATTACCAATTACTTCTTGAAGCAGAGAATATATTCACGGCATGTAGCCCGCTAAATACAGACAGGCATTAGCCCATTTACGTACAGTACTAATGCACATAATTTAGATCCTGAAAAGGGCAGATGGGAACACAATGGAAGATATAATAGATACCGTCTAATATCATTCCAAAAAGAATATTGGATTCATTGGAGATGAATATTACTTTGTGTCAGATTGTTTTCCATAAAACATTCCAAATATATTTCATCTCTCTCGCTCTCTTTTCTCCTTTTGTAACCCATCATACTACTGTGATTATTAACATGGGTATTGCTAAAGTGAGATCCAGCAAGACAGAGCAGATTACTGTTGTGTGTGTTACTGGCCGTTATCCTCCTCTCTGCATTAAAAGACAATGGATATTAGACAAACTTCACAAAACTAGTGTTGAAGTCGGAAGCCCTCACACTAGTTACTGCATGTTGTTTAGTCTGTGGCATACAGCTAAGCAGTTCAACTTCTGTGCCGGAAAACAGACAGCAAATCAGAGAGAATGCATTGTAGTATCAAGACTCGTTTAGTTTTCTCTTTGTCAACCAACCACACTCCAAACCATTGAAGACAGTACGAGGAAAGTCAGACAAAAGCAGGGAGCATAAAGTGGGGGGATGGGGGGGGGGGGTTGATGACAAGCCTGACTGGCGAAAGGATATTTACTAAATTAGACATAAACTGCAAAGCTCTGCATCTTCACAGGAACTTGTAAAATCTCATAAATAAGTAAGACTAAATGACAAAGACAGAGTGCACAAACAGAAGCGGTGTGCAAGAGAGAGTGTGGGATGTTTTTGGGGTTGGGATAATGAGTTGTATTTTTGCTTCTTCTCTCAACCCCTCTTCTCTCAACCCCATTCTCTCTCTTTTAGACACTGTTCCCTTTCTCGCTTCCTCATACTCCTGCTCTTCCTCCTCCTCCTCTCCTATCCCCTCTCTCCATGTCACCTCCAGTGTCAGTCTTGTTAGATGCTCCCTGGCAGGATAATAGGGACACATACTTGCTCTCGATGTAATCTCGTCTTCCCTCCATCTGATAAATACTTTGAGTGGAAGCTGATTATTGTAGTTGGCTGTGAGTTTCAAAGGGAAGGTGGTGAATGGGGGGAGTGTGTTTTCAATCCAAACTTTGAACGGGTGACATCATCTCCCCCTTTGCAAAGTCATGTCCGCGGCTGCTGCGTCCCGCTTGAAAGGGATTAGCTTATTCCATGTGGAGTTTTCTTGAACGAGCGTTGGCACTACACAGAAAGCAAATCCATAGGGGCGAGAGATTCACATTGTAATGGTAGTAATAGCTTGGGGAAAAAACACTTGCTCACAGCCGTTGAAAAGCCGCCCTATATCCCACACCCCTTCATCCATTGCCCAATTACAGAATGTTTTAGGATTGAAATGAAACAGGATGTTTTTAAGTAGAGGAAACAAAGTGACTGTGTGATGTTGACTGTTTATTTCTTTCAAATGCCCCTGTCATCTCTTGCCAAAGCAGTTTAGCAGCACCATTGTCACTCCTCACTTTGCCACTGGCTCCACTGTGACATCTTTTTGCTTTAAACAATACCTGCCATTTTACAATAGAAACACTTTTTCAGCTGTCTTGGCGTCATCACCTTGTCTTTTTTAGTGTACTGAGCTTTTTTCATGTGACGTTGGCAGTTGTCTTTAATACTTAATGTTGCAGTGAAATGAGGGGACTTACTTCTAAACATCCCAAGGGGGATTTGTCTCTCATTGTGACCTCTTCTCAGATGAATGGAGTCATTAGATATTGGAGGTCAAAAGTGACTTTCAATCTGAAAAAGAGACGAGCACAAGGACAATCATGCCAATAAGAACAACCAAAATACCAAAAGAAGAAAGCAACATTCTTCAGTAGTACGGCTATAAAGGCATGGTATTTGAATGACACATTGATGGCCACAACGCGTGTGTCGAATGCCAAGAGTCCAGAAGATGGAACCAGTCTGGTTTGGAGCAGGCCAAACGCTTAGCGGGGAGTCCACAAACTGCTTAGAGCTGACATTTTGTGTCTCCAGGAGGTAAGTAAACAGGGGTAGGCAGACATTCAAACTCCACCTAAACCCCCAATCTCCATCGATCACATTTAATTGTTTTTCCATTGGTGATGTTGAAGACAACATACATTTTCCCTTTACACTATAACTGGCGTTGTGAGAACAGACCCTGTCTTCTCTTTGACTCAGGCAGTAGGGCTAGAAAATTGCTGAGGTACTGTATTGTTCTTAGTCTGATAGGACAAGGTTCTTGTTAAATCACAGAGACTGATTGCTTTTATGTTCTACTGCACTGACTTTTCTATTTCAGCCTAAGTAAATAAATAACCTGGCAATACGAAGGGTATGAGAGGGTGAACTCAACATGATTCCAGTCAAGTCGACGGAATATTAGAACATGTGCATTGTTTTACCATGAAACAGATCATTAAAATCAAACAAATGGATCTTCACTTTTTGTAATCTCACAACACTGTATCTGTCCCCAGACCATCCAACTCCAGGGCGGATGGTGGAGGGAAAAGAGAAGAAAAGACAGCGAGGGACCCCATAGGCTTGATGGGCGAAGGTACCGTTTTCAAAGCTAATGGAATAGAAACATTATATTGTGATTCCATTGACTTGACTTATATTGCAATTCAACTCACATTTTGAGATCAACAAAGTGGGATCACGTTGGTCAACATCAAAACAAAACTGTAGAGCGACTGGGTACCTACCAGCTTCGATGACTTCCTCGGTGATATGTTCATATGAAATGATGCCGCATGCCATGAAAGCAATATCGGCTTAACAAGAACTCATTGTTTTATGCTGTTGCTCACCATGTGTCATTGACTTTAATGCCTTATAAATACTGTTGATATACTAAATTGCTATTATATTGTCACATTTTATAATCTTGATGGTAAAATGGTGGTGCTTTTATATAGGAAAATATGAAAAGGCTCACTCAAGTTTGGAGTTGTACGATGACGAGTCTTGCTCATTTCACTCAGGGCACTTTGTGTTGATAGCTTACTGTGCATACGAGAGGCGTGTGGTGCTAGAAATAATTGTTCTTTTCATAGTAAGAAAGGCCATATCAATTAAGAATAAATAGCTCCTTAGTTATTATGCCACTGCACAGTGGTCGGTCAGCCATTAAACGTGTTTTTCCCCTATCCCTTTTTCAACTTTTGCGGAAAGACTGAGGGTATATACGCCCGTAATAGAAGCATTTCATATCAGCTACTTTAGCCTATGTGCTTATTCATGAGTTGTTGCGTAGCATACGTGTGTGGGGAGAGAGGCGTATTTGAAATGAACACAGAGGAATCTATTCATCTTCGAGTTCAAACAATTCTTTATGGATTATATGCTTTCCCATTTGTACAAATCTTTTTTTATGCATGCAGAAAGGCATACCACTGCTAGAGAAATAAAGAATTTGGCTAAATCCTCCACTGAACTCTGTTACTAGAGCAGTTAGGGGAAATACTGTATTTGGTTGAAATATTTAGGGGAAGGCCGGTGGCTGGACAGCAGGTTTGGATGAAGAGATGACTTGTCTCACTTCACTCCTCTCTTGATCACACACCCATGTGCTCCTCATCCCTCATTTCATTTAGACATGAAGATGGTTTGGTCTTTACAGAGAGTTTGGTTTAGTCGGTTTGGTCTTTACCCACCATACATAAAAGTGAAACTAAATGTCATTTCAGTTAATATCCTTCCAGATTGAATGCTGTCTTCTCATACAGTATATGGCAAATGCATACACCCACACCCAAATGTTACATTTACTCATTGGATTAGAACAGTTAAGTGATTATTTGGATTAATGGAGACATGGGGACATGTTGAGCTGTGGTGCAGGCAACCTCTGACCTCTGACCTGACCTGAAGATGGGCCAGGGCTCAGTCAGTGTGGGATGAGACAGGAGAACAGGGTGGATAGATGAGGTGTCTCTAATTGGCAAAACAATAGGCTCATCTGCTCAACTTAAACCCTGTATTACTAGAGGCATAGAGAGGTTAAACTGAGAGAGGACTGAGAGTGTAAAAGAGAAGATGTCTACTTACGTGATAGGACTGAGAGTGTAAAAGAGAAGATGTCTACTTACGTGATAGGACTGAGAGTGTAAAAGAGAAGATGTCTGCTTACATGATAGGACTGAGAGTGTAAAAGAGAAGATGTCTACTTACGTGATAGGACTGAGAGTGTGAAAGAGAAGATGTCTGCTTACATGATAGGACTGAGAGTGTAAAAGAGAAGATGTCTACTTACGTGATAGGACTGAGAGTGTGAAAGAGAAGATGTCTACTTACGTGATAGGACTGAGAGTGTAAAAGAGAAGATGTCTACTTACGTGATAGGACTGCGAGTGTGAAAGAGAAGATGTCTACTTACGTGATAGGACTGAGAGTGTGAAAGAGAAGATGTCTACTTACGTGATAGGACTGAGAGTGTAAAAGAGAAGATGTCTACTTACGTGATAGGACTGAGAGTGTAAAAGAGAAGATGTCTACTTACGTGATAGGACTGAGAGTGTGAAAGAGAAGATGTCTACTTACGTGATAGGACTGCGAGTGTGAAAGAGAAGATGTCTACTTACGTGATAGGACTGAGAGTGTAAAAGAGAAGATGTCTACTTACGTGATAGGACTGAGAGTGTGAAAGAGAAGATGTCTACTTACGTGATAGGACTGAGAGTGTAAAAGAGAAGATGTCTACTTACGTGATAGGACTGAGAGTGTGAAAGAGAAGATGTCTACTTACTTGTCCCTCTTTGCTCTTTCCAACAGGACAGGCAGTGGGGGATCTCTGAGCAGCTATGCAGTTGGGAGCATGTGATCTGGTATGTAACAGAGCACCACTAAGACTTTGGTCACGATGCCAGCCAACATCGCTCAGTAGATCCAACATGCTGCTACTACTTTGATACATAGAGTGGTTGAGTTCACATCACGCACAGTTGATTTTTAATCTCAAGTACTCACCAGCCAAGCAACATCTGTTTCAAAACGTGGGATAGTATTTTGACTCAAGGAGACGCCCCCCATTCAAAAAACATTCATCCACATATTCGTACATTGTGCAGTATTTACAAATTCATAAGAATTCAAATATTCTGAATAAAATGTAGCAAACAAAGGAGCAGCCATAAGCATGAAAATACATCAGATTTCTTCCTCCTGTCTTGTTTACTGGTTCACGGAACACTGGATGCAAACAGAATGCAAATGCATTTGATTGAATCAGGTGATGCAGAGGTAATTGTATTTGGAGAAATGTCCAAGATTTTTTTTTATCATTATCAGTAGGGGGGTTTCTTTATGAAATCCATCTTAAACAAAAGCTATCATCGCTCCAAAGGCTTGTGATCTTCCTTTGTCACTTGCGGATGTGGATGCGTCTTTAATTTCCTTTCAATTAAAAGTAAATATGCAGTTTTATTTGTTTCCCACTGTGAAATCTAAACAAGAGGAGTCAACACGAGCAGACAGGTGAGGAGTATTCATTTTTTTGTGATCTGATTCAACAGGCGCTGCTTGCCTCTCTCAATGCTTGTTCTCCCAGTGAGATCCAAGACTGTGGAAAAGGAATACTTTTAAATAAAGGTTTTATTGTCACATATACTGGATAGGTGCAGTGAAATGTGTTGTTGTACAGGGTCAGCCATAGTAGTACGGAGCCCCTGGAGCAAATTAGGTTTAAGTGCCTTGCATCAACAGATTTTTCACCTTGTCGGCTCTAACATCTAAGATACCGGCTACCCTTTATGTAGCTTGTTAATAACTGGACTATATATATATATAAATATATATTTTTATTATTATTATTTGTATTTAAAAAAATAAATAAATAACAAAAAACATAACCATATATATATATTTTTTTGCTGAACCCACTGTGCTGTAGTTTTAACCAGTTCAATATTCTCGAGAAAGTCAAATCCATACATGATTTTTCTTTCCAGGTGTTAATAAGAAGGTGCTATTTAAACCCCATCGTAAAACATGTTTGCTTTGCTGTACCCAAAAAAGGGTTTAAAGGTTCCCTGAGAAGTATTGGCCTATACAGTATGTCCAGTTACCTCGCTATTCCACAGTAATTAGATATCTGAGCACACATTCTATTCTGTCTTTGTTTTAAAGCACCCCGCTCTCTCCATGTTTGCATCGTGCCGGTCTAAATCAAACCGTATCTATGTTCCACAGTCACAAAAACCGACAACACTATTCCATTTCCCCCCCCCCCCCATTCCACTTCAGGAAGTACACCAGTTCAGCTTAAGTAATACTGAGTCAAGGCCTTGATTTAATATAAGTGATGTCATTACAGGGTCACATGTCAATGCGTAATATGATATAAATTTGGTTTCCTTGGCCCTGTCCAGGCTATACTCTTACTGTGCTTTTAAGCTCCTCTGTTTCTCTGTGGGCTTCACATGATAGATGGCCTCATCCCTTCCAAATGTTTTATTGCTTTTGTCATTAGCAGTTGTGGCAGAGGCACACTACTGTCATTTACTGCATATATATGTGAGATTAGAAGAGTTGGAATGTAAAATGTATGAATGTACACAGATACACCAGCTTGTGGAAATAGATGCATCGTTGAGAATCTAAAGACATGTATTTTACCGGATTGGTTTTGAGTCACACTGTCTCAAACTAACTAGCAAACAATGGGCTGTGACCTTTGACATGTCACCCTCTCAAAACATAATCTCTCCCCGGTTAAGTTAATATATCTTCCATAAGCCTACCACATGACACACTGACAGAGAAAATAAATACAACTTGAGTTTTTTCCAACCCAAACTTACTCTGCGCTCGTTTGTGTGCCGCGGAAAGGACTAGATGAAGGTGTGGAGTGGTGGAGAGTGAAGAGAGACAGAGAGATAGAAAAGGAGGTTTTGGTTGTGGGAAACCCTTAGCAAGCACAACATGCCATAATTGCTAGGATCAGACTGAATATTTGGAGGGACTGTCTTTTGGATCATCCGCCACCTTTTGTCTGTTTCTCTCCCAGTTGAAGTGGATGTGTAGCCCAAGGTGAGCTAGTGTGCTGAAGCTTCTCGTTCTTTGGTGTTATTTTGTATTTTCGACCCGGCGCTGTCGGAAGAATTTGAAATAACAGATTTCCTGATTGTTTTCAGCAAGGCCTCATGTAAAATGGATAGGGGTGGCACATTTATTGAAGTTTGATTTAAAGTGTGGGGCAAAAAAGAGATCTTGTCATAAATTATTTGACTCATATCCAACCCTGCAATGTATGTTGGATTGTTAAATAATGCATCACCTCACGCATAATTAGGACAACACCATTATTTTGACTGCTTCAAGGAAACCATAGGCGGTTCCTTATTATTGGATGCAGAGGACACCTGATTGATCTCAAGAAAACATGACCCCTCTGTAAATGGCACCCAGTGTTTTAAATTCAAGTTTCACTCTAAATGATATAGGTTATCATTTGAATGCTCATTATCATTTAGACACAAAATAAGCGAGGGTAATGTGTCCTAGAACGCAAGCCACCAGCGTAATGTTGTACCCAATAATGTACCTATATATTTGCTTTCAGAGAGTGATTATTGCCATCCGGAATGTGATTCTAACGCAATGTGACAAAATGCAATGGGCAGTAAATAAAGAAAAAAATAAAGAATATTTTATGTGCTTTTTTACCTCTCCTGAAGATAACACCTTTAGTGGAAGTGCCTAGGAGCATTAATAAGCAGACAGGATGTATGGGTAATCTTCAGCTTTGAGCCATTACGCTACATTTATCTGTGACCCACACACTTTATATTATTACAGTTAAAGTCCATGAAAGTGTGTTTAGACAAAGATGAAGGCATTACCTGCACAGAAACCCCAAGTGCTATTAGAGGCTTAGCCCTCGTGATGTGAACTGGATATTAAATATCCTTTATCTTACATTTCTCTCAGCCTCGGGTAAGCTGATATCTCACTTCGCCTTGCCTTATATTGCTATTGCTGTAATAAATACATTGATATCAATGGGGTGAGTTTGTCCCAGTCTGAAAAGATTATGGGAGCCATGCCTCCCTTAACAAAGTATGAGGGCTATATATAGCTACATGTATAAAGAGTGGTGGTACGTAAGTAGGTTCTGGATAACGATTGTCTTAGTGACACAGTGAAGCGTCTAGCTGGATGAGTGAAGGGGCAGTGCAGGCCATCTAGAGTTCCTCAGGGACAACACTCACCTGTATTTGATCTCTCCTCACTCCCTCTCCGCCCCTCCCACTACTTGTATTACTTTTCAAGGCCAATACCGTGCGCTAGCTAGGGAGCTAGTTTTAGCTGTAGCATCTTCCCTTGGGTATGGATGGAGGTTGATGATATTAACCTATAGCGTTTTTTCCCCCTTCTCTATTACACTCCAAATTACACACATTTAAGGATACGAAAGTGGAAATCACATAAGGGATGCAATCTATTTAAAACCCTCTCCTTGGGGTGAAGAATGTGACATTTGCTGAACCCCTCCCCCTCGATCCATCCTTAGCTCATTGTCCCCCCCCTCGAGTTTTCCCGTTACCGTAGGGCTTCACCCTGCTGTACCCCCCTCATGGGGAGGAATCGGGATGGCATGAACACATTGTTATACATTTTCTATCATGTAGTCTAAAATACGCCTGTAGGTCTGGCCTTGTTGATGATGCTGATGATAGACCACTGTATGTGAATATCCCATGACTGCAGACATCAATGCTGTATCATACATATAGGGGAATATCTCAACCACTACATGGTCAGTTTAACAGACATTAAAGAGAGACAGACCTGCCACTTGGTGTTCTATAAGCCAACAGTGTAGACTACTTGTTCTGTAGTTCCTCTCATAATGATGTGGGAAAAGACCCACACAATTCAAGCCTTGCTACAGTGTGACTAATAAATGGGCCAACACGCATAATAAAGCGTTAGGGTGGTTGTGACGGAATATAGAAAACCATCTCATAACTTCCTGGTTCTGAATAGCCCTCCACAAAAGGTCATGGCGGTGACAACAGTGTGATGGATGTCACCAACGTGCAATTAAATTCTTCTTAAAAAGGAGAATCCGGGCTGCTCTGTGTTGCTTATTAAATATAAAACAGTTCAATCAAAAGTCAGAGGCCTTTATGTTTAATGTAGTCTGGACAAGCAAGAGTTTATCTCTGAATTATTCATGGTGTTGATGAGTGAGGTCAATAACAGAACCAATACTCGTTATGATTGTTTGTAGCCCAGCGCAAAGGTCACTCGACAACTTCTCTGACGCGTCAAACTTTTTTTCCTGTCTGAATAAATAGTGAAGAGCAAACCATAATGCTCTTGTGTTTTGTGGTACGCAAATATTTGCTGTCCAGTTGCTGGAGGTTTTGATGCACAGCTTCCTCTTTCCCTCTCCTCTCTTTCTCTGTCTCTCTCTCTCACATACACACAGTCACGCGCAAATGAACACACACATGCACACACATTTACACGCACAAGCTTCTTTGAGGAAATTGGGACTGACAATCAACGCCTGAATATGAGGAAACCCATCTCTATTTGAATATCTGTCTGGCCATTGAAACAGAACATCTACATACACTATATATACAAAAGTTTGTGGACACCCTTTCAAATTAGTGGATTCGACTATTTCAGCCACACCCGTTGCTGACAGGTGTATAAAATCAAGCACACAGCCAACATTGGCAGTAGAATGGCCTTACTGAAGAGCTCAGTTACTTTCAACATGGCACCGTCATGGAATGCCACCTTTCCAACAAATCAGTTCGTAAAATTTCTGCCCTGCTAGAGCTGCCCCAGTCAACTCTAGGTGCTGTTATTGTGAAGTGGAAACATCTAGGAGCAACAATGGCTCAGCGGCAAAGTGGTAGGCCACACAAGCTCACAGAACGGGACCACCGAGTGCTGAAGAATGTAGCGCGTTAAAATCGCCGGTCCTCAGTTACAACACTCACTACCGAGTTCCAAACTGTCTCTGGAAGCTATGTCAGCACAATAACTGTTCGTCAGAAGCTTCATGAAATGGATTTTCCAACCTCCCCGCCATTGGACTCAGGAGCAATGGAAATGAAATCTCTGGAGTGATGAATCATGCTTCATCATCCGGCCGTCCTTTGGACGAATCTGGGTTTGGAGGATGCAGTGGTGGAAAAAGTACGCAAGTGTCATACTTGTGTAAAAGTAAAGATACCTTTAATAGAAATTAGTTAAATAAAGTGAAAGTCACCCAGTAAAATACTACTTGAGTGAAAGTCTAAAAGTATTTGGTTTTAAATATACGTAGGTATCAAAAGTAAATGTAATTTCTAAAATATACTTAAGTGTCAAAAGTAAAAGTACAAGTATAAATTATTTCAAATTCCTTATATTAAGCAAACTAGACGGCACCATTTTCTTTTTTTTTCTTTTTTATTCACGGATAGCCAGGGGCACACTCCAACACTCAGACATAATTTACAAACGAAGCAGTTGTGTTTAGTGAGTCCACCAAATCAGAGGTAGTAGAGATGACCAGGGATGTTCTCTTGATAAGTGTGTGAATTGGACCATTTTCCTGTCCTGCTAAGCACTCAAAATGTAACGAGTACATTTGGGTATCAGGGAATATGTATGGAGTAAAAAGTACGTTATTTTCTTTAGGAATGTAGTGAAGTAAAAGTAAAAGTTGTCAAAAATATAAATAGTAAAGTACAGCTATCCCAAAAAATGACTTAAGTAGTTCTTTAAAGTATATATACTTTACACCACTGGGCGGATGCCAGGAGAACGCTACCTGCCTGAATGCATAGTGCCAAATGTAAAGTGTGGTGGAGGAGGAATAATTGTCTGGGGCTGTTTTTCATGGTTCGGGCCCCTTAGTTCCATTGAAAGGAAATCTTAACGCTACAGCTTACAATGATATTCTAGACTATTCTGTGCTTCAAACTTTGTGGCAACAGTTTGGGGAAGCCCCTTTCCTGTTTCAGCATGACAATGCCCCCGTCCACAAAGCGAGGTAGATACAGAAATGGTTTGTCGAGATCGGTGTGGAAGAACTTGACTGGCCTGCACTGAGCCCTGACCTCAACCCCATCGAACACATTTGGTATGATTTGGAACACCGACTGCGAGCCAGGCCTAATCGCCCAACATCAGTGCCCGACCTCACTAATGCTCTTGTGGCTGAATGGAAGCAAGTCCCCTCAGCAATGTTCCAACATCTAGTGGAAAGCCTTCCCAGAAGAGTGGAGGCTGTTGTAGCAGCAAAGGAGGGACCAACTCCATATTAATGCCCATGCTTTTGGAATGAGATATTCGACGAGCAGGTGTCCACATACTTTTGGTCATGTAGTGTAGCAGCAGCACACACAAGCTGAGGAGGACCTAGAGGTGGTCATTGCCTCGACCAAATGAATAAGAGACAAAATGTCAGATGCGATGGAAAAGTCTTCTCATTCCTTAAGTCTACCTCTAGTTGAACTTATCGTTCTCTTTTTTGCCTTGTATATCCACTCTGAAATTATAGATGATGATAACAATAATAATGTCATTTTGTACCGGAATCTCAGTCATTACCTGCTGTAAAGTGCTTCTAATTGATACCTCCAGGGAGATAATGATTACAATGCCCTCCAGGAAGATATTATTGCAATATTAACCTTTGTATATACTTTTATGCAGAAGACTCTGGCACATTAAGTGATCTGTAAATCTTGCTTCTCTTGTAATGCCATTACAAAAGAATGGATATTCGGAGGTGTGCCCTTTTCCTGATTAAGTGTGTCCAGGGTTTTTGGTCGTCTCTGGGAAATTGATGGCATGGAACTGCAATTTCCGATGTCTCTTCTCTTACTGCGAAAAGGTTCTCAACCCTTGTCTCTGTGTCTCGCTCTTTGTTTGACCATCTGGCAGCACGGTAGCCATGCGGCACTACGCTGGACTCCCCAAAACAAGACAATATTTTCCAAAGTACCAGCTATTTTTGGATGGGCCATTGCATCAGTGTTAATTGGGCTGCACCACAGTCACCACCAACATGGAGAAACATTTCTCTCGGCATCGTAGGGATGCTACAGGAAGGTTGCATGTCAGAATCCTTTGAGAAGCTCTGCAGCTGTAATCAGATTGAACTGAGATGAGATACTGTGCAGTACACAGTACTTTACTGTTATCTGTCCTGCTATCCCACTGTAAAGAAAAAAAAGGCTGATTTAATGATTAAGGAGGAGGAGACGGACCCTTGCTTAAGAGATCCTTCAGCACAGCAGCAAAGAACAAGTACTGCTGACATACTGCAAATGAAAACAAATTAATTCAGTGTGTGTGTGTGTGTGTGTGTGCGTGTGTGCGTGTGTGCGTGTGTGCGTGTGTGCGTGTGTGCGTGTGTGCGTGTGTGCGTGTGTGTGTGTGTGCGTGTGTGTGTGTGTGTGTGTGTGTGTGTGTGTGTGTGTGTGTGTGTGTGTGTGTGTGTGCATGCGTTGCAAGGGTAGTGATTCAAAACCCATAACACAGAGAGCACATCTAAAACTGAATCTTAAGAGTGAGCACAGGAAATTGACATTACAGCTAGCAGGCACTCTGTGGCCACTGCCCCCTAGTTTACCCCCTGTAATAACAAGCCACGGCCTCTGGTGTGCGCCGTAGTGAGTGTGGTTTTGATGGGAAGGTTGCCAATCATACTACATTTACTGTAGGTAAGCCTACAGGGTATGCAGACAAACAAATCCATAGCTACATGGCCATTGCTGAGCTTGATCACATTGACAAAGTATGGCTACACTTACATTTCTATTCATGTACAATGTTAGTATTAGTTGTAGTATCTTTTCATCTTACCACAATGTTGTGCTATATATCTTCACTATAGGGTTCAGCTGGAAATATAAAGTGATCTCGCGTGGAGCCACATAAGCCCTGTTTCCAAGGATGGCTGATGGCCTACAAAGATTATCCTGGGGAATTTGTGTTCGGTAGCTCATATTTGTAACACAAGGTCACTGTCCTTCTGTGGTTGGTTACAAATAACCAACATAATTGTCATGTGATTAGAGATTATTCGCTGGTAGTTTAAGGCAGTTCTAATGTGTTGCATTTCCCTGACAAAGCAACACATTCCTTGTATTGTCTTATGTTGTTCTCCAGGGCTCCTCGGCTGACATGAACCTACTAAGACTCCCCTTTGTTCGCAGTAACTGGAAACCATTGGTAAGTGTACACAGAGGTTAGTCTGACAGGGACACTTGTGTGGCGCGGCAGCACCTTGCACTATTCAGCACTGCACTCTTATATGTGTCCGATGAAAGGAAATGCTACCAAAGGAGGTGAAAGTATAGAGGACCCTTTCTAAGGCTAGAAGCTTATTTCCAGGTGGATGTATAACACCTGTTCATCTGTTTTCTTTCGTTCTAGTTTTCCCACAATCACACACATTGTACCAGACCAGCTTAATGTATTGTGTTCATAGACATGCCTATATCTCTGAGGACATGACTATTGGATTGCCAATGCCAACCCAAGTTAGCTCAATGATAGTGGTCTCACTGGGGAGTAGCTTTGATTGAAGTGTTAAGGGGAGAGGCGCTATAGAGGAGGCATCGCGTGTGTCCGGTGGAGGTCACCAATGGTCTGCAGGTTCTAATGATGTGCTAATAGCCACTGAGGAGGTCATTTGGAGCCATTAAGGAGCGCCTGTAGGTAGTTAACGGCCCACAGCATAACCCAGGCTCCTTAATGTTCCCACGGAGGCAGTTAGCCCTCTGTCACCAACGGCAGCTGCCTCGTTATTGCGATTAGAAACCAATTGATAGGTAATAGTAAAATATGATGGCTCACTGTCCCATAAATACAGTACAGTAGTAGTTGGAGTATGAGGGAGTTAGCTGGACTGCAGATGTAGGTCCTGGTTAAATCTATGTGACAACGGCACCCTCTGTAAAGGTATCACCTATGAGCTTATCAACTCAACAACAGAAGGGCAGCCATACTCCCATTTGGGTTGAGGCTTGGGTCATGTATCATTGTTTGTCACTTAGAGGGGAAGTCTGTCAGTAGTGGCCTAATTGTCAACCCATGTTTCTGATTTGTTAAGAAACTCATCACAGGAAAGTGTTTCCCTTCACTTTTTTTCCTACGCCGTCGACTATGTTGTCATTAGTCTTGTTGTCCGAGGGTTCCTCCTAACACACAGTAGTTTACTTTACTTAGACATATGAGAATGATGGAACCTATCAAACGAGGGATATTTTAAGCATGCCGTAATCATTATTAAATCCCTGATGCTGAACATTGTTCTTAATCAGTTTGAGTCAGATGTTTTCATTTAGATTTGTTATCTTCCAGTAGAGACATTGATTCAGATGATTTAAATTAGCATGCGTCCAGTTATCGGTCATAGGCAATACACTGCAATCAGTAACTCATCGAGAGAAGCCAAGTTTGATCAGTATATACACTTTATCCTGATAAATATAGGAATACAGTTTTCCCTAGTCTCACAATATGAGGATGACGAAACCTCAGACTTGAGCTCTAAATATTTGTCTCTGCAGTATTTGACTCATTAATGGTCAGAACTGCCAAACATGTAGTGTACTCGGCCCCAGTCTGAAGGGGAAAAGATACAGTAGTGTGTTTGTGGAAATGTAAAAGCTTCACATACGGGATTGATGTAACCAATAATGATGAGATTGCGAAATGAATCCGGGCAATAGAAACGTTTGTTATAACAGTGCTCCTCATTTAGTGAATGTCATACTTGAAAGTGTAATTGATAGAAATTTGAAGTTAAATTTTTAAAGTTTACAGTCATGGAGGGTTCAGAGAATCGAGTTGGTTAAAATTGCACTCACTCCATTTTCATTTAAAGTAGGCTACTTTGAAAAAATGTCTTCATCAAAGACCTGGAACAGATTAATTATACTTTGAGAAACTCAATTTGAAGAAAGAAGTATTTTCTCTACGTATGAGCCACTCTGGTGTGTTTTCATTTAAATCTGAACTGGGCAAGAATTTACGTTTCAGTCTGGTTTCAAACACACAAACACACAACACACAACACACAACACACAACACACAACACACACGCACGCACGCACGCACACACACACACACACACACACACACACACACACACACACACACACACACACACACACACCACATCCTTATAATATGGGATGCACAGCAACATGAGTGTATTGCTACTATAGGGCACACTTTATTGCTATCATGTTGCATCAATGTTCTAAAATTGTTCTGTCTGTTACTAATAGTACTAATTTGCAATTGAGCTGAGGGTTTGAAATGACTACAAGCAGGGCCACATCCAAGAGTACACAGAGAGGAGACTGAAGGAGTAACATCTCAGTTTAGTTGAGAAGTGAACAGTGGCGAGTCTGTTTTTCAAGGATGTTTTCTTGGATGCCTCCCAAGCATATAATACATAAGAAGAGCCATCTCCAGCTGGTAGTCAGAAACATCAGTCTAATGGGCCTGGAAGGACTGTCCAACACCCTGCTCTGTGCTCTCCTCCCTGACCCCTGACCCCTGGCCCCCCAAACCTTAGCTCTGTCGAACGCGTTGTTGACTTTTAGTATCTGTTTCCTCAGTCAAATCTCTCTCCTCCTATTCAAAAATGTAAAAGACACAAGTAAAGTTATTGGGAGGTGGTCCACATACAGGAGGCAGGGAAGTACCGGAAACCTCTACATGAGACATGCAGTAATGAAATATCAATTACCGGTGTATTTTTTTCCATAAATATTCATAGATTTGTTTTTATATGAAGGAATATGATGATAGAAATAAAGGCTTGGTAGAGGTCCATTTCAAAAGTATAATCTTGAATGTCGGTCAAGAAGTGTATTGCTCTAAAGAGGTCTCTTGTTGTGACTCCCTTTTTCAGCTGGAGCACCTGTTGCTCAGTATAGGTAGAATAGTGCTGTAAAAGTTAACTGTAATCTTTACTCGTTTGTGACTTTTAGATTTTAAAATGTTGGTCAGATTTGCATACAGGCCTATATTCTATTTCCTATAGGCTACTGTATTAATTCAAGTTTTTTTAAACTCAAATTAAACATGAAAAATGATGTGTTGCCTGAATTGCACAGAAAAAGACAAAGAAACAAAATATATAGGCCATTAGGCATGTATTTTAACTTAAGAGAATAGTTCAATAGTTCAAGGAAGTTAATGTTGTGTGTTCATGTGTTATTCCCTGCAACATAATGCACAATTATTTAAATGCAGGGTATATTTATGGGACGTACCCGGGCTATATTGTTAGAAATGTGCATGTTTAAATCCATATGGCAACTTCCTTTTGACCTGCTTTCACATCCCCGTCGCATTGTCAAGCCTGTCACCGATAAAGAATCACTTGACTTGCTATAACAAGTTCAAAAGAAACCGAGAACGCGCTGTTGATCCATGAAGAATTGAGAAAAGGAACACCCCTACTGCTCTCGCTATCATTCCCATAGAGATAGCGATATTATTGATGGGATGGTTATGCTAATTTCTTTAGAGACAAACTTTTATTTTGGAATTTGTTCAAAAAAGAATTTCATACACATCAAACTGGAAAATGCATGCTGGATTCCTAACCGTTTAAGGGGCAGCATGAGAATCCGATTTTCATAGTGAATAATGAATGTGGACTATCTTTTAAAAAATATGTTTTGTCTGGAAGGAAAAGAAAGCGCAGCCGCGTCCTTTCCTTCTGGATTATCTATTAATTTTCCACTGAAAAAAAGATAACACTATAAATGAAGAATACAAGAAAATAGAAAGTTATAGCTATGTAGGCTAACACAATCAAACATTGTAGTTACAAATAAACATACAGCATTATAGCCATAAAGCCAACAACTACTAGCTATCTGTTTTTACTCTGATTTAAAGTTACATTTTAAATCACAAGATGTCCAAGATCCAATACAGATATAATCCCCCCCAATTAGGCTCATTGTAGGCCCTCTACTCACACTTGAATCAAGCTGTAACATACCAACGTCCATATCAATTTCATACACAGATGGAGTGGCATGTGCTCATAACACATTAGTTCACTGTCATACTACCACACTGAGCATTTGCATGTGAGTATCCTTGAGTCACACACCGCCTTGGCACAAGTGGAAAGGGGAGACCATACGCTCACAGCTGTTCTATCTCCCGTATAAATACGACCAGGGAGTCCGTTGTGGACTTCTGTCTGATTATATACAGGATTTGATATCATCTCGATCAATGCAATGATGTGTCCCATGGTTCGAGGACATTTTGAATAATCAATCCGTCTGCGTTTGGCCATCATCGCATCACTGTTCTCCTCTTTGTCGACCTCTCCACGTTTTCTGGCTCTTATCATCGTCCCAGAGTCACATACCCTTACATTACAGAAAACCAACCGTTCATATGAGTATTTGATACTTTTTTTTATTATTACCAAACCGTTCCCACAATTACACCATCATCGTTATATGATCCCATAAGAAAGAGTCTGTTTAAGCAATGGCTTTTGTCAACGCCGGAACACTGCATCTATAATTGCATTACATTCAGCTCCTTCCACCCCCTATAGAAACATAATACATCAAACCATCTTGGTGCGAACATTTAGGAGCATGAACGGTCGGCCAGTGCATCTCTGTCCTACCGCAAAAGTTATGCCAAAAAAAGTTTAGAGTCCTCGACGAAGAATACAGGTCTTTAAATCTTTTTCCCACGTTACTTGGAACCGTTGAGTGAGCGCGTTTAATATTGGACTTTTCTCTTTCTGTTTGAGTAAGGTACGAAGAACCCTTGTTCAACAGCTGAGTTGTTTTAAATATCATATTTACTAATAAATATGCTTAATTCCTAGCCTATGGCTTCAAAAAGCGCTCCCATGCATGGTGTTAGAATAAACCCGGTTCGTCAGGGCACCTGAAAAAAAAGCATCCCTCAGGACTAGTTTGCGTTTGTATGCATGCGATTGGCAACATAACGGGCTTATTTACATTAAATACGCCACAAGGTTACAGTGAGATGAACGTCATTTTATCACTGATTACTTCTCTTAAGCACTAGAGCTGTGACTGATGCTCAGGACGCGCAGACTACACCGATTTACCCTGGAGTTTTTTTGTGAAGAAAAATACTTGAAATAGTTAACTGAAAAGGTAAGGACGTGTACTTTTACAACATTATATGTTTTCAGTTGTTATGTGTTCACTGCATGGTCCTGGACGACATGTATCAAAGCCAATTAGACACGGTGTCAACGTAACAAGACTGACAATGTGAATGGGTTCAGAGGAGAATAGACATATTTTAATAAGAGTGTTTACGGGAGCTCAAGGTCAGAAACAAGCTGCGAGGTTGGGAATCCTTTCTTTTTTTTACCGTAACACGGGGGAAATGTAGCCTACGATTAGAGTATTATTATTTACGGTGTTATTTTATCTTGGGTTACGCTCTTAGCTCCAGCAATGCCGAATGCCGCAAGACCTATATCTATTTGCTGTGAATAACGCGGCGGACGACAATGGACTGCTTTTTTAACGGTACAATGCATTTCACCTACCAGATAGGGAGAGTCCAAGCTGAAATATGGAAATGTGTTGTGATGCTGAGTAATTAGAATCAATGAACACGTTTGGCCTAGGAAAAAAACTGACCGAATGAAATAAAACGCTATTTTTTACTCAGGATACGTGCGGAACAGTTAGAGAGAGAATTCTGTATTGGACAATCGTAACAGGTCCGAAGCGCACTTTTCCCCCTTCAGCGAAAGAAAATGATCCGGTCAATCATATGGACATGCCTCATTATTCAATGAACACAATCTCTCACCAAGGCATCGTTTACAGACAGGAGTTTCTTCGCGCTACTCCAAATTTAAAGGTAAGAAGTGCGAAGCTTACGCATGGGTTTAGGGGGTTCGGAATGGTAACTCGAAGACGTTTCGCTTTTGAAAGTCAGTCAATTGTTATTTCTATTGTATCATCTCAGTGGGGCCTGTTTTCTACGTGATTAAAAAATACAGTATAATTAAATATCCATAGCGGTGACGTTAGCATGCGGGGTTGCCAGGGGGGAATCGCATAGTCTACATAATGAAAGCATGGGAAGACGTTGAACAGCGACTCAGAACCAACTATTCTCTTTTATATTTCAATGATTTCATAATAGTCACATATAAAAGGTGTATATTCCAGACGTTTAAGATAGACAACGGAGTGTGCATTAACGTATTGGACACATGACATGCATAACACAGGCAGATATTTGCGACTACTTTTAAGGAAGTATAAACTGTTCCCCATCCAATCTGCTTCGAAAACTTTCTCATCACATCCCTAGGGGTTTTGCTTAGAATTTCAGCTAACCTGAGTGCAGATTGTTGGAGAAATAGGATCAAAGTTATCCGCTGCATGCCATGTGTCAAAACTTGTGAGATGGAAGAGCCGGTGAGACCTGCCATTTTGTGCTGTGATCGACCTCTTATGAATAGCAGCCATGCATTATGCTTTGAGGAACGTTATGATGGCATTCAACAACTGAGGGCTAAATGTCATACACGCTTTAAAACCTTTTATGTAGACACAACACGCATATTCCTGGAGAAATTAAGATTTGAACGACTGATTCAAAACGCAGTTGCTTGGGGAAATGTATCCAAATGGTAAAAGTTATAGCGATTCGGAAACGAATAGAATAGACACCCATGACAAATAATTTTATGAAAATGACGTAGCCTAGCCAATAACTTAATCGGGGACGAGGTCGAGTCTAGCAAGTAGCGTATGCCATAACCTTCATAGCTATATACATTCACGTTGTCTAATTTAAATGTTCCAAAATATAAATTATATATTTAAAGTGCATATAGACTGTTGGTGTGGGTTTATATGTTTTGTTCTTGCGCTGTGAATCTCAAATCTGTCAGGATAAATATATTCCCATACATACTGATAACCCCCAAATGTTAAAAGTGCCTTAGTACGAGTCTATTATGTATCATTTCGTGGAATAAAACACATGCTCCGTTGCAGGGGCACTACCAGTGCTTCAAACTCTCCCCTGGTAGGACTAGTCTGCAGGTGTCTCTCATCCAACCGAGCAGCCTTTCACCTTGAGTAGAAGGGAGCGATCCTCCCATGTAAACACAGAAGAACCAGGTTTGAGATTAACCCAGCTCGAAGGCAGCAATTTAAAACAGTAGCCTAGGCTACAATGGCTGATAAAACACATGACCCCCTTAACCGTAACGTAAGTGTTACACAACGTCCATCACATTGTTTAACTTTTTTTTTGTATCTTCCGCAAAGTTGAGTTTGCGAAAAATGTTTATTCCTTAGATTCATTGTCAAAGAAAATGAACAAATAGGATGCACAGATGCACTGTCCGAGTTAGCCACTGTCATTGTTTAATGGTATTTGCCAGGCGGATATTATGTCTGTAATAGTGTCTGGGCGTGAACCTTTTTGTTTCAGTTCTTTTTATTTTCTTATTGAGATGAAATAGCGATGGACAACAGTCACACTGGAGTGCACTGAATTCCAGATCGGGGCCCTACAGTAGCCTCCATGCAATTACCGATAGTTAGGAGAATGACAATGAATTGTGAGAGGTGTTATGAGGGAAGAGAAAGTGTGACTTTACTAACTGGCATGTAGTTGCAGCTCCTGTGTGTGTTGTCCTGGAGATACTTGACTGGTAGTTGACTGTCTGCTACAAAATGTATTTTATTATTACATTATTATTACTATTATTATTATCATCATCATTAATTATGCAACAATTCCATGAATTGTATGACAAGCTATCACGTTTCACATAGCTCAAACAATTGCTTTTACACATTCAACATTTTCGTCATGTGTACACTCTATTGTGAATTTGGTATTATATTCCTAGTCCCATTTTTAAACATGCTTTGTTCTCATATAAATCACATTCCTAAGCATCACCAGTGCTGTGTTTGATCTAGTTCGTCAGCCTGTTTAGTGGTTCAGTATTGCAATGTATCCTATTGTACCTGTGTCTGTGTTCCGTGGGTGATGACAAGCTACGGTAATGCACATCTTTAGGGGGTGAGAGAGCGAGAGAGGAGGATGAGAGAGGGCATGGCATGGGCATGGCATCAGTGCTCCTCTCCGGACCTGTCAGTCTGCAGCCAGTCAACTGTAGCCGGAGCAGGAGAGCAGTCAGAGACGTGATCAAACAGCCATCCCACTCTTAAATGATTCTCGGCTCCTTTAATTGGTCGAAATTGTCTTCCAGATGTACGGCAGTAGCCAGGGTCTCTTGTGGGACGGTATGGCAGGCGAGGCCTGGTGATTAGGTATTAATTGATATGTGCAGTGGAGCCCCCATCCCCTCTGGCTCCAAAGGCTAAGGCCTTTACCCCGGTGGCTGTGTGCTCCCTTCACCCCCCCCAACCCCCCCAGTCTAGTTTGGCAGGCAGGAGGGGTTGTTTCAGGAGGGGGCTGGAAGGCAGGCTGGGGGCATAACACATAACAAATAGGCGCTAGGCTATGGTAAGCCTTGTAGTATGGTGACCTTGATTTAGAAGGTACACTTTGGAGAGATGGTCTTCTGTCAAATGTCATGAGCCCTGTTTGAGCACACAAGTGCTACAAAGACGAGCCGTTCACATCTCATGTTTGTGAAGTTAGGTCCCGTTTTCGTCTGTAGACTGTGGCTCTCAACAGTTCTCTGCTCATGTGTGTCGTATAGCATATATTTTAAAAGGTGTGTGTGTATGTGTGTGTGGATATGAGGGCGACAAGGATGTGAAAGTCCAACGTTTCTGCGGATAGCAATCGTAGACGTCAGTGTGATCTAAGAATAAAGACTGGGCCGACAGATGAGGTGATGACGGATGAGCTTGACTCAATTGCCTCATGCCAGGGTGCCACCAGAAGGAGCGTCTGTCTGTCTGGAAAGAGGGAACGAGGGAGAGGGAGAGCGAGAGCACACAGGAGAGAGGGAGCGAGGGGTTTGCAGTGCTAGAGCGCAAACGAAGAGGTAGGCCTCTGATTAAAAAGAAAGTTAGGCTGGTAAAAGGAGTAACACCAGCTTGAAACACATACGTGATAGCTAGAATTTGTAGATATATTCACAGATATTTTCTCCTTCTCTTTCTCTCTCTCTCTCTCTCTCTCCCTCCCTGTCTTCCCAGGGGTTCTGGGATAGATCTATATGGATCGTGGACCTAAGTATCTAGATTGATGTTTACGTTCAATAATAGAATGTGTTAAGTTGGACTAGTTTACCCATCCTTGGGAAAGATGAGCAGCTTGTGCTTTGGCCTCAGCCTTTGTCTAAGTGATCTATCTAATCACACACGTCCACAGTAGCCATTAATCTGTGATTTTTCAACAACAAAAAAATACAAAATACAATATTAGAATACCTCCTGAAATGTCCCCTTTGCATACAGTACCCCAGTCAACAGACAGTTTTGCAACATTAAAGCCTATTTTTTTTTTTTTACGTTTATTAGCATTTGGATTTATAAATGTGCTGCACATTGTGTCAAGACTGTTTCCTTTTGATCTGCAAAGGAGCACAACATTACAGCCATGTCATTTTTGTAGACAACAGCTTAACACAAACAGGCAACCACCCATCAATCACGTGTTCTGAAGCATGGCATTGTGTTATTTAGCATTCTCCCCGGCGTGCCTAAAAGAGTGGTAAATATCTGCAGTGCTGCTGTGGGTTGACTCCAGAACTGTGTGTGTGTGTGTGTGTGGGGGGGGGGGGGGGGGGGGGGTTTGGGTGATGGAGGATGTCGGGAGGATGTGGGGTGGGGGGCAGTTACTGAAGGAAATATGTAGTATGAGATCTCTCCAGCCCTATGCGGGCTTCAACGATGTCTGTACACTGACTTTGTAAAGGTCGTGACCTGCTGATCGCTAGTTAGTGCATTTTGGGTCTATGTAGAGGGGACCCTGGTGGCTTGTTGCAGAGAAGTAAGAAGACCCTGCACCTTTAATTATGATCAAGAGGTTTTCTCCAAAGGACAGAGGCGTAGCAGTTATGTTGCCTCGTAAATCTGCCCCTGATGCCGTATATTGTGTTGAACTATTAATGTATACTATTATACTGCATATTCAGCTGCCTCTTCAGGACCTGATTTGCATAATTGGATCTTTAATGAAACTTGCCTTGTGGAACAAAAAACACACAAAAAAAGAGGAGAAGAAAAACACGATAGGCAAACCCCTGTGTATATTTGTTTGGAGAAGTTCTACTTGGATTTTAAAAGAAGGGGGGCTTTAAAAGAGAGTGACCTGCGCACCACACACATCAGTGGCGGTGCTACAAATAGGATGAGAAGTGCCTCTGAAAGCTGTACATTCCCAGCCAGGTCTCGCGGGTTATTACTACAATAGCCTGGGGGATTTTAGGTTCTATGTCTACACTCATTTCGTATACTTGTTACACAGGGAAGATGGGTCTTTTGTAGAGGAGCTGTGCCGCTCGGCTGTCGGAATTCCTCTGTCGCAAATATTTTGACAATTCCTAATCAGGAGCAGTCAGATATTAGGAGTGCTGAGTGCCTTTGCTTTCTTGGGGCTGTGAGAGTTTCAAAGCCAGGTCTTTTTTCTGTCCTCTTGCATATGCGTGAGAATCACTGTGTTTGACTGTTTCTGTGATCCTTTTAGTGTGTTTGTTGATATGCATGATACACTATATAAGAAATATAGGGAGAATGTTTTCAACATGTTTATATTCTCTGTGTGTGTGTGTGTGTGTGTGTGTGCGCCTTTACGGGACTTCTGCTGTGTTCTCCAACTTGTTTGTGGGTAAGAGGGTATTATGTTTAATTGGTTAATTAAACTCTAGAGTAATTTTTCCTGGACTTCAACACGTTGAAGGTTAAAAAGCTACTGGTGCCGTTTTCAAATAAACGTGAGAGTCATATATAATGACATGTTATTTGTCCTGCGTTTGAAGGACCTATCGTTTAAAAGTGAATGAAAAAAAAAAAAGGCGAGCTGGCTTTTTAACAGCACAGCAGAAGAGGAGCAATTTAGCAGCACTATAGCACAAGTGGTTTTTATCCAGGAGGGGAAGAGTTGTGAATCAGCCACCAATGTTAAAAACGTATAACAACCAAATGGTGATGATGTATCATAGTGCGAGGGGGCCAAAACACTCCCTCTACTCCAGAGACATAAGAGTGGATCGTGTGTCAAAGCAGTTTACAGGTTGCCATTAGAGCCATGCTAGGGAGAGAGAGAGAGTGAGAGAGGTGGAGGACAAAAAATAGGCTCAAGTGCGTTAGCTAGCATTGAGCTGCCATTTACCCAGGGTGTGCAGAACCCCCCCCTATCTCTTTATTTCTCTCTCTCTTTCCCTCCCCATCATTCTCTCTTTCTCTCTCTCTTCCTCCACTGCCAGTGTGCTCATGGGGAGTTTCAGGCTGGTGCAGTTTGTTCTCCCAGGTGGACCTGTATTGTATTAGACCCTCAGCACCCCCTCCCAGACCCCCCTCACGTGTAATTCCTTGAGGAGATGCCTGGGCCTGAGTTGCTGTATTGTCTCCATGCCCCCCCCTGTGGACCGAGCGCTCCCGCTGTTGAATCTCTCAGTAATGATGTCACAGCGATAGTGGAGGGGTGCAAATGTCTCCTGATTCCACCATTTAACGGCTGGCTGAATTGGCTGATAATGATAGCATTGGCGTCTCCAGGCTCGGAGACGGATCAGGCCCTGTGAATTAGTGGCTCCTAACCAGAGATAGAGAGAGGAGGAGGGAGAGAGAGAAAGAAAGAAAGAGAGAGAGAGAGAGAGAGAGAGAGAGAGAGAGGGGGGGAGAGATGATCTGACAGTAAGGGCGAGAGAGAGAGAGAGGGCAATACAGAGAGGGGGGACAGAGAGAGAGAGAGAGGGAAGAAAAGAGAACGAGACAGTGAGGAGGGGATGATGTACTTAGCTATGTCTCTGGACTGCTTTTGAAAAAGCTTCTGGAGATTTCCATGGCAGTGTTGATAAATGTGGCTTGATAAAAGTCAGTAAAATGTCGGCCTGTCTGCACACCTCTATTAGGGTAGGGGACATTTGTAATAATGGCCAGTTGGAGTCAAACAGAGAGGTATAATGTCAGCTCGCACAGAATATACTGTAACTCCCAATCAAACGTGTATTTCTATGTGAAGGCCTACTGTATTTCTGGTCTATCATTTCAAATCATTGTCTTGGAAATAGCCGCTGATTTATCTGTTGCAGTCTATGGATGTGTATTTGAGGAGCATGTGGGAATACGGTTGCAAGTTAGCTCTTTATTTGTGTATTGCACTTTATTAACACAGATTTATTCGATGCCGTATATATCGTCTGCCTTTTTATAACATTTAAAACTGAGCGCATTAGCCTGCATTTTAAAAACACAAGTTTCCCCCTGAGAAGCACTAATACCATATTACTGTTTTCCATGGATGCTAAAGTAAATATGTAGGCCTAAAGGCAAATTAGGATTCCCAGCTTTGAACACATGCTCTTTTGTGAAGGCTGGCACTCACTGGCCACATCTTCAGGTCAACAGTGTCATAAGAGGGAGCAGGGCAGCTTGTTTTTTTTTGTTTGCACAAATATTGAATATACGTTTATTTGTATATTTATGACATGCTCTGCTTGTCCAAAAGCTGGAAGGTACTCGCTCCCCCCCAAAAATGTGGGCTGCGAGTGTCACCAAAGAAGGGCTCTTTTAGAAGGCTCTGGGAACATCTCACATTCCACGAAGGAGGCCTTTTTTTTTAAGAGACAAGGTATGTGGTCCTGTGACTGCTGGACTTAAATTCACATCGAACGCACGCACGCACGCACGCACGCACGCACGCACGCACACACACACACACACACACACACACACACACACACACACACACACACACACACACACACACACACACACACACACACACAATCAGTAGTTCCCACCTGCTGTTTTAAAACAGGAGAACAGGCACTGTGTGGGGAGAGCTGTCAGTCCTGTGTGAACCACTTTAAAAACTGCAGCTCAAGGTGTGAGCTAAATAGTATTTACTTTAGGGAATTTGTCTTTATTTATCTGCGTTATTACCTAGGTGAATTTAAAAAGGGCTTTTGGAGAGAATTCCCCTGACACGTAGCTTCTTTTTTTTTTACCCCTTTTAAGTGTTAAGATGTGCTCGTACCCCTGCCGCAGCAAACCCTTAACAGATCTCCCGCAATTTCTGATGATTCTCATAAATCAGCCTTTTTTTCTCCCGTCTTTTTGTTTTCTTTCTTTTCCTTCTTGATCATGAGGCGTTGTTTTCTCCTCTCATTTCTCTGTTTCATCTCTTTGTTATGTCGTTCACACCAATCGTTGTAATGGGGAGAAAGCTAAGTGGAAGTGCTGGGCCACAGTCTTGGATGCTTTCTCCTGTTTTAGTAAATAGGACTGTCAGTGTGGATCAGGCAGGAGCCGTGTAGGCAACACTATCCTCGCTCCACTCACAGGCCCATCCTCCACTAGAGTTTGTGATAAACAGAGGACTTTGAAGAGAAACACTCCACAAGAGAAACCAAGTTGTTTTGGAAGAAATGTGCATGTGTCTCTGTCCATGGGAATAGAACACAGTGATAGACTTAGAGAGTGAGTGGGAAAGAGTTCACCCATGAGGTTAGTCATCCGTTCACTATGTGCTCCTACAAACGGTGGCCAAGTGACCAGGGTTCCATAGTGTGCTGAACGTCAGCTCACCCTGACCTGCTCTCTGCACAAGGGGCTCACACCGGTCCCTTCACGCGTTAGCCTCTCTGTGGTTTCAGACAAGTCTTTGTGTTGTCTTTGTAATGATTGGGTTGTACCCACAGACCTCCAATAGCCTGGTGTGAGGACCAATCCCAAGTTCCTGGAGTTCTACAGTTCTTCACACTGTATTCCCCATGTAGCCACCTCATCATCTGGGAGATTAAGCTAATGATGACCACACAGATGATGTACTTGTTAGAGTGGTGAACTCGCCTGGTGTTGATAGTTTAGGCTTTTTATGTGGGGGGGGCATCATTAGTGCAATGAAATATCTTCTCTGTTTAAATTTGCATGATGATGGTTCTGTGACCAGTCATCGTTAGATCAACCAGGCACAGCCTAGGTTGTAGAGAAGATTCATGTGTTATTCCCCAACCCCGCCGTCGTGGGAGGTCTCTGTTAAAACGCTAAACACCCCCCCCCCCCCCCCCCCGTGACGTTCTGGACCGATCCATTTCAGCGCCGTCGGATTGGGAACGTTTTCCGGAGATTTGGGTGGAGTTTATTCCTCTCTCTCTCACTTTCCTCTGATTGCTGTAGCCTCGGGGCTCTCCAGCACACACTAGATCCCTGTGATTATATTAATGGCCTCCCGCTCTGAGGCGGAGGCAAAGGACCCACAGGATAATGGGCGTCAGCGTGGAGCGGTGGGTAGGGAGATGGATCACTGACCATCGGGTCGTAGGTTGAAAGGCTCAGGTGAAGGAAGCTGCTCTTGGTCCTCTTGGGCGGGGTGCTTAGCGGGGAAAGTGTTATTGAGTGGATGCCCAGACTTGCTGGAGTATGGCAACATGAGAAACACATGTATGAAATCTGGAATGAACCGTAACAGTAGAATTACTATACTGTAGCTAGGTAATAGCAGACGTTGGCTATCGTTTTCAGAGCTGGCTGATTATAAGCGCTTAGGTAATGTGGATCATCATTTTGCGTTTATGATAGCGACACAGTGGGATTTAATTTTGTCTGTGTTGGTTTCCAATTGTATTTATCTTTAGCAGACGGTATAGGGACAGAACCCAAAGGTTTGTACATACTGTATGAATGTGTGTATGTTTGTGTGATACGCCAAATCTTGTGCGTGCTTTGTAGTTGTAGTACAATGCCTGAGGTACTTTGATATGGGTCATGTAGCTGTACCCCCCCAGGCCCTGGATCGTATCCGGTGGGAGTCCCTCTCCTGCTGGGGAGCACATTTGATCCAGGCAAGGCCGGTGCTAGCATGGAGCCGAGAGGGGTCAGGCCCGTCCTCACTCTCTTTTTCATCCAATTTCCCCGGCTGCAGGCGGCGCGCTCGCCACGCTTTTGTTGTCAGAGGTAATCTGTGAAGTGATCTTAATTATGGAGGTTCGGCCTGTTTTTTTCTTACACGCTTTTAATCAAACAGCGTAGTTAGTTAGTAATGAGGATGAGGGAGGAACGGTGCGTCTGCTTCCCCATGCTGCTGGGTGTCGGGAAAGAGGAATAGGAAGCGTAAAGAGAGGAGCGTACCAATATATTTATCATACCATCATACTGTGTTTATTTAGGACACGTCAACAATGCGACACATTTGTGATGGATTATCTTCCCCAACAGAATTGTCTCGTTTAATTCTCGAGAGATTTTGCTAATTTACACAAATAACTATTTAGAAGCCAGTCCAAGAGTCAGAAGACCCAAAATAGTCCCGAACATGAACCCAGTAAACATGACTTCAACCATACAACATCACCATTCATGTTGTTGGACAAGCCATGAAATGACTGACTGATTTAATGAATAAAGGGCTAAATTGAAAAGACAAGAGGGAGGGGCAGGTGTGGGAGGATTGGTGGGGTGGGGTGGGGGGGGGGTAGATGGAATCCATTACACATAAACACCCTTAGCATTGATGGGATGATCCAGAGGGATTAGATTGGAAATCCTGATGGACGTTGAAAAGGTGACCACATGGAGGGAGGGCTGCATAATGAGCCCATTGGCAGATGCTCGAGAGTGGAGAACCTCACCGGCCCCCAAGGTCAAACGGGGAGTCACATCCAGGTCACAGGAGGTCAGAGGACAGCAGCCTTAGTTGGAACACAGCGTACTGGAGGCTCAATGTTAACCGCTTAACAAAATCCTGGTTGACTGAAAGACTTCTGTTGACGTCTCCCTGTGGTTTGGGTGCTCGTTTTCTAAAGCTGCGTGTGTTCGTAGTAAACTAACATTTGTGTGAATTAACCTTCGTGTGGATGTGACGAAGACAGTCTTTCGAGACTGTTACTACTCTGAACCTATGGGATTTCCGTTAAGGAATAGTTCACCACCTGGGGGACTTTGATGATCTAAACTCTAAACTGTGTATCGTGGTGTCTTGTTTTAGCCGTGACTTTGGCTTTCGGTGGAACCCTTGTGCGACCAGTACCGGAGTAGGACTTGAGGGATTAAGCAAGCTCTGGTTTCCAGAGTTAGGCCTGGCTAATTTAGACAGGGTCACTATGCCAGAGACTGGGGTTAAACGGTGTGACTGTGGAGGTCAACAGTAATTAGCTTCCATATGACCCACTGTGTGTGTGTGTGTGTGTGTGTGTGTGTGTGTGTGTGTGTGTGTGTGTGTGTGTGTGTGTGTGTGTGCGTGCGTGCGTGCGTGCGTGCGTGCGTGCGTGCGTGCGTGCGTGCGTGCGTGCGTGCGTGCGTGCGTGCGTGTAAGACAGAGAGAGAGAGAGAAGGGTGGAGGCTGTGTGTGTGTATGTTTGTTGAAGAGTTTTAGGAGTGTGCTTGTGTGTGTGTGAACAAAGGGACAATTGCAGATAGCATCACTTCTCTGTAGCTCTCTCTTGTAATTGTGTGTCTCTTCAAGTGTTCCCAATTCACATCCTTCTATGGCCAACTCACATCTTGTCCTTATATTATTAAAGGTGGCCTCCGTGCTTAAGGAAGACCGACAGATGGCCGTTTTCATAAATCATGCTTATAAGATGATTCTAGAAATCACCAGCCACTATCTCACTTTGGTTACAGTAGCTTACATTCTTACAGGCCTGTCTTTGCAGGGGTTAAAACCGTCCCTACCCTCCGCATGTTAATTATTATTTCAGAGTCAAGACACTGATGACAACCTACAGTAAAATAGAACAACATGTTAGAAAATGGGTGGCTAACTGTTAAAAAAAATGCAGCAATCCTTTCTTTGCTACCTCCTGTATGTGTAAGCCTCCCTCTCTTACTCTAACGTGTGTTCTTGTGCTTGGCTGAAAGTTGCTCATAACAGGGTGTTAAATATATAGCAGTAAGAGGGGGGGTAGGGGGGAGATTATGTCTGTTTGGTTGCACTATTCCTTGATGTATGCACCATGTCAGGCAGCCATTGTCTCCTGGGTAAAGAATGATAGTTCAAATACCTACCATCTCTCCCCTGGTGCTCCAAATGCTTGGCTTTGAAGTTTTTATAATCCATCTGTCATCTTCGAGCAGGGAGGGCACATGTTCTGTACTGCTCAATTACAGAATCTTCTTTTGCCAGCTACAATGAGACAGGAAGCAAATAATATGGGCGACCCAAAAGGGAGAGGAGTTGGAGAGGAATCGCTCGAAAATGCTGCATTCCTGGCGTTCTCACGCACTTGATTGTGTCCCTCTCTCTCATAACAGGAGAACAAAGCGTGTTTGTTGTGGGTGGAAAGTCTGAAACGCTTCCTACTGTTACAATTATGAAGAATTTGATTGAATGCTTATTGTTTCAAGGACAGCGATTTCGCCACTCTTTGGGCGAGTCACTATATCCACTTAAGAACACTAACCTTACAGCTTATTAATCAAATTGTATTTGAAATTAAGATTAATCTGCTACAAGAAACAAAGGGTAATATATGTTGGCTTGGCAAGTGAGAAAATGTGCATTTTGATGACGCATTATTCGTTCCTTGCACACAGAGTAGTATATATGTCGTCAGTTTGATGTTCATTCTAATGAAGTTTTTTTGCAGTGCATGGTGCTGAAATCATCTTTAATTGGAGAATACTGTGTTGCAGTGCTTTCAAGCTACACTGAGGAGCCTAGAACTTCCGATACCCTCGTTTCAACAGAAAAATAACAACAGCAGCAGTTGCAAATTAGACCTCCGAAACATTTCTTCTTCAGGAGAAAGAGGCTTTTAATTATTTTACCTTTAATACACAACACTGTTAGATCTCTCGGTCTTATTTCATATATTTTCTGAAAAGCCCCAAAGAAGTCTCAAAGAAGATGAAAGATGGACAAAAATTGACATTTTACATTCTTTTGTTGCCTTTGAAACTTCAATATGTTGCCTGTAATTGTCTCATACTACGGTATGTATCTTCATTTATGGAGGAATAATACATTGGGCCTTTCTTCCTAAATAAAAGCAGCACCCATCTGCTGTTTGAGCCACTCCTGGTTGCCTGCTCCTCACAAAAATAATACTTGTCCTAATGACTTCCACATATTTTGAAATCTCCCTTTTGAAATTGGTCTTGGCAGATTATTTGCAGGTACTTGAGTTGCATCTGTTTGCAATTTTGCAATGCGGAAGACTTTAATGCAGCGCTCAGTGGGAGCCGAGGAGAGGGGCTATTTTAATCCCAGAGTAACACCGGCTATCATTACAATTGCCTAGGCCCTACCCTGCCCGGGTCCATCTCACCCAAGCTGGGTCGAAAAATAGGAGACATTGGAGGGGTCAAGGTCAAGATCTCCGTGGGTCAGGTTTAGTGTGCCCTTCCTTTAGTGAAGCCGCACTGTCTGCCCTGATAACTGGTCAGTCCCCTTGCAGTGACACGGCCCTCTCCAACGAGATGGGTCCTTTATAAAAGAAGTGATTAGGAAACCAAAGCTGAACTCATTGTGACTTCAGTCCTTATTATTTCTACCATGTGGCGGGCAGCTGACCGGCTTAAGACGTTTTTTTCTTTTGTGTTCTTTTTTCCCCTTCATTCAACTGTAATAACTTACCCTATTGTCCCACCCAGGATATCAGGACATAACCAAGGCTGCCAAACTGGGATTGTATAGGTGGTTACAATTACATTCATTAGATTTCATCAGGGGTGTTTATGCAGTCGGACGATAAATGAAAAAGACGACCTTTCAACTCCTTTCTTTGTTTTGTATTTTTTGTTCTTTTTGTTTTATTAGGAGTGAGGGGAGGGCGATGCCAGAGGAGGAATTATGTTGAAAGTGTATGCCTTGCAACTTTTTCCCTGTTGGAAATGTTTATTTGAACAGTAAGCTCATGATTTGAATATTTGTAATCCATGCTTAAATTTACAGGCCAGATGAACTTTTTGGCACAGAATGGCAACCATAAGTAGGATTTTCTGAAAAGCTTTACAAAATTTTAAGCCATTTGCATAGCTTATATAATTTAGAGGCAAAAAAATGTGTTCTGTCTTATTGCTTTATACCTTTAAAATGTTCCTTATTTGTCCTCTCAATTTATATACATTTGCTACTTTACGTCCTATAGTAATGTGCATTTTAAAGCTCAGTTAGGTCATTGAACGAGTATATGAAGACTTCAGAAAATGCAGTGGCCCAGACGCTGGAGTGGTTTTCCTCCATGTTCAATTCAAATGAGTTTACTCCATATTGACTTCTAATGCTGAAAGGCCACCCATCTTGTAGGCTGGGCGGTCGCTGAGCCGAGCAAAAAGGAACGCTTTCTTAAATGATGCTAATCAGTCCGGAGGGGCCTGGCCTCCATCCTTCATCAGTTTTCTGTAATTCAGATGTGCTGAGAACCTGAAATTAAACGTGTCAGTGTGTGTGCATGTGTGTATGTGCGCTGCAGGGGTGTGGGGGGTTAAGGAGAACCAAATTAGTGGATGGGAGAAATAACTGAAGCCGTGGCTTTCTCTTGGGCTCCACGTTGGTGAATGTCAAGATGATTTAGCTTCTTCTCTATTTGCTGTCTGCCTGAAAAGTCCAGCCCTCCTAAGATTGCAGGGGTTTCTGCTAGCCATTTGATGAAGGTATACCTTTATTGAGTCAATCAGAGCCTATAGGCAAAGCGTCAGTATGTGTGTGTGTTCTTGTATGTGTGTGTGCAGACGCCAGTTGGGCGAACAGCTGAACCATGGCACAGCCCCCTGCCCCTCGTAGGCCTTGGCAGTTAGCGGTGTGAAAAAGCCCACTCTTTGAGGGCATTATATAGATTAATGTGGTGTGCCTGGGGCTTCCAGCGACACCTCACCAGGGAGGCCGTACGGCAGATCTGGGGGCTGACGGGCGTTAAGGGGGGACCGTGGAGGACTGGGGGGGACTGGGGGGAGCAGAGCCCCGTCCTGGGGAAGGCAAACAGAGGCTTCTGGCCTGGGTATTGGGGGGATTGTGTGGGGCTTGTGTGACCTGCGATGGGCATCATCTGGCCCAGGCGGCTCGTTATAGGACCCTGCTCTCCTCAGCCAAGCAGCTCCACTGTCTGGACCTCTGTTTCAGCCAACTGAGACACTTCCTTTCACACACACACACACACACACACACACACACACACACACACACACACACACACACACACACACACACACACACACACACACACACACACACACACACACACACACTGCACTGCTCCTACTTCCCGCACACACACACACACACACACACACACACACACACACACACACACACACACACACACACACACACACACACACACACACACACACACACACACACACACACACTGCACTGCTCCTACTTCCCGCACACACACTCACACGCTACTCCTACTCCACACGCACGCACACACACACATTGACATAAGCATACATGCTAATACACTCATCAGTGCATACTTACAGAGAACAAAGGACTGTGCTGTGTAACCCTATATTCATTGTAATAAACATAAATATCCAATGTGAATGTCCTGGTATCAAATAGTCAACAGTAGTTAGTCTGAACCATGTATCAGATTATCTCACACACACACACACACACACACACACACACACACACACACACACACACACACACACACACACACACACACACACACACACACACACACACACACACACACACACACACACACACACACACACACACACTGTATCCCTCTTAAGATCTGTATGTGTAAAAGAAAGTAGAAAAGAACAACAGAGTACTAATCTTTCTAAATTGGAATAAAATCTTGCCTACTTAAACAGCACATGAAGAACAACAACGTTTCCATTGTTGTCTCTCTGGTGATTGTTAATGTTTCCGAATCTCTGATTTCATAACCTCACTTTCTATAGTGAAAATGTGGAGATTTATTATCAGGATTTTACCACATTCCATTCAAGATTAGGCACATCTGGTAGTGTGTGTTTGATTTGGTTTATATCAAATTGTGTATACAGTATATACCTGAGACACATGGATATTTGTGGGTCTCTATATACCTCTCTATCCATGCATGTGTGTGTGTGTGTGTGTGTGTGTGTGTGTGTGTGTGTCTATCTGTGCGTGTGTGTGTGTGTGTCTATCTGTGCGTGTGTGTGTGTGTCTATCTGTGTGTGTATGTGTATGTGTGTGTGTGTGTGTGTGTGTGTGTGTCTATCTGTGCGTGTGTGTGTGTGTGTGTGTGTGTGTGTGTGTGTGTGTGTGTGTGTGTGTGTGTGTGTGTGTGTGTGTGTGTGTGTGTGTGTGTGTGTGTGTCTATCTGTGCGTGTGTGTGTGTGTGTGTCTATCTGTGTGTGTGTGTGTGTGTGTGTGTGTGTGTGTGTGTGTCTATCTGTGCGTGTGTGTGTGTGTGTGTCTATCTGTGTGTGTGTGTGTGTGTGTGTGTGTGTGTGTGTGTGTGTGTGTGTGTGTGTGTGTGTGTGTGTGTGTGTGTGTGTGTGTGTCTATCTGTGTGTGTGTGTGTGTGTCTATCTGTGTGTGTGTGTGATTGTTCTAGCAGGAGCGCTCCTTAAATAACCTACTTTTGTCTGACAACAGCATTAGTTGTAGAGGTGCACATATGCAAAAAGCTATTTGGAAAGGCATCCTCGTTGCTGTCAGCTTTTATTATGCGGGAAGGTGTCATGTTTGTAACGAAGCTGAGTGCAGATGGCAGAGTGGAAGAAATGGATCACTAATTTTAACAATGATTAATGAACAGAGATGGAAAATGAATTACATTGGACTATTGGAGGCAAGGAATATTTGCAGTTAAAATGTTAACTTTCTCTGCCAGGCTGGTGTAGTATTGGGAAGGGGAATGAGTGTGTGTAGTGTGTGTAGTGTCTATAGTGTGTGTAAAATCAACACTTGTCTGCTCTTGACTGCCATTCCCCTGCTTAAACACTGCATGTGCTATACACATTGTTTTCACCCCCTGTGTATCACGCTAGCATTAAAAGAACACAATGCTTAATAGGATAAACACAGCAAAGGTTATCCTGTCTAAAAATGTTATAGTATTTCCTGCATGCTCTGGAATCAAGCCACTGTGTACGTCTATACATTCTGGAGAACTAGTGAGGTAGAAGTCCTTCACCCCTTTGCCTTTTTGGCAGTTACCGTATGGCCCAAATCTCACACCATCGTTGACCACACCGCTACCCGCCCTAGTACCAATTATTGGCTACGCCATGACTGTTGGGCTGACTCTTTCTAAGACAGGAGAGGTGAGCTACTCAACTCAACCCCTCTCAAAGGAACATCTGAAAGACCCCAGAGTAGCAAAGTCTCATCCATGACAAACAGGATTCTGAGAGCAGGAGTTGTCTCTCTCTGTTTCTTTACTTTTTTTTTTTTCTTCTCCTCTCCTTTTTTTGTTGCTCCCAGTCTTGCGTCTCTACCGGGGCTTGCAGGGTGGGCGGCTTGTGCGATCCTGCATAGTAGGTATATGTGAACTATTTTGAATTTAATTAAGCTCCTGATGGGACATACTTAAAGGGGGAAAAAATGCAACAACTTCTGGAAACAATGTGAGTGTGCGCAGAGGAGATCTCACGTTACCCGGCATATGCTAAGCACTCAGAAAACATATACAATGCCTTTGGTGAACAAGGTAGGGGAAATGCTCCTGGGAGCCAATTTAGAATGTGACTTAAGGCAAGTGTGCCTTTGTGTGTGCTCACGTGTGTGTGTGTGTGTCTTTTCCTATTGAAATAGTAGTGGGGATAAGAATTCCCCTTGCAGGCTCCTGGGGTGGCCTCCTTTGAGAACCACATCTGTGCCCCTCTGCCCCAGCTCCCCAGCCCCACTCACTCTGACTCGACGTGAGGCCGCAACCCAAACCCACTCACTGAGTTAGGCTCTACTATAGAGGGAGAGCAGGACGTGTAGTTCACGTGGCTCATGCCGACCTGATTGTTTGTCTTGTGTGAAGCGGCAGGCCTTTAACGTAGGATTGCGTAACATTCTGAGCGCTGAAGGTTTGTTTCGCGTTTTGTAACGCCTGTCATTTTGGAGGACCTAGCCTCGGTTTCGATTATCAAACGTAAATGTAAATGTTTTTCCCCCCCGTACCATATGCCATGGACCATACCTGTTCTTACTGTCATTATAACACTTGAATTTCGTTTAGGCTTCTCTGTGTAATGACTGTACTTGTACTACTGTACTTGCACTAGTTCGCAGAATTCTATGAAAATGATCAAATGTTTGGAAAGTATTTACTGTAATGGGTATGTTGGTGTTGTTTTCTCTGTCGCCATTGTGCACTCTTGTCAAACTTCAATAGCACCGGCACTGAATGTCCTGGTTTGTCTGCTTTGTTTACAGGCGCTTGTCTCCCCCCCCCCCCCTCTGCAAACCTGTCTGTGTTCTTCCTGAGCTACGTCGGTGAGGTGGCAGTACTGCAGGTATGGATTAGTGGCACCCCGATTGATCACGTAAAGAGCAGGATATTAAAGATGTCTGTCACACTCCCCCTCCTCTGGCATGGTTCTGGGGTGGAATTGAACAAGTGAATGTGAACTTTTCAGCTCAACGCTGTCACCTCCCCTAATCAGGAAGTGAAATCTGTAGCACAGCACTCTCATTTAACTTTCCTAGATCCCCCCCCCCCCCCGACCCAAAAGAAAAAAGAACAATTGCGCTGGAAGTAATGTGATTTCTAAATAAACGCCCGCCTGTCAAAAGCCGAGACGCATTTACTTCCCCAATGTAGCTCAAGGAGACAATTAGCAAACAGAGGTGACACGGTAAACAGGTGCACCCATTATTTCTGGAGCTGATGGCGATATATCCCCATCTCTGAGACTGATGGTAGATCATGTGACATGGAGGGTGAAGGATCTGTCTGCATCAGGGCTCGGCTGACGGGGTCTGCCAGCAGTTTGCAATGTCCTCCTCACCATCACTATCATCATCATCTCAAAATATGTACTCTCTCTCTTTACCGTCACAACGTATAGGTTAGATCATGTCTGTCCTCTATGTTTTTCATACCATCTCTTTTCTCATCGCCCGTTCTTTTCTCTTTCTCACTCTATACATCTATTTTTCTTGCATGTTCTCCCTTTTCCTTGCCCACAATTCCTTCCCTGGAATTATTGACAAGATTTTATTTTATTTTAATTCATAGTAGACCCTCGTCCAGTGAGAGAGGTCAAGCCGGTTTGTAAAAATGGATCGCTTGTAAAGTGCTAATCAATGGAAACCTTTTTTCTTGAAGCTGGAAAATTCTAGCTATAACATTTATTGAAAAAATATTCTACTGTTTGAACTTGAATTATATGACAGCTGTCTTATATACCCCGCAGGACTCCGAAGTCAAAGTATCAGACAGCCTTTATACACTATACAATACACTAATGATGCTATACTTTTTATCATTTGAAAATTTAGTTCATTATATATATATATATTTTAAATATAGAGCAATCCAAAAGTATTTCAATCTAAGATTATGTGAAATGCCATATTTCAAAAATATGTGCTATGTTGTAACAGTGTAACAGCCTTGGTAATTGTCGCTGGTGTTTTGGACTGCATTTGCATGCTGAGATGTATAAATCAGATCTAAAATAGTGAGTCAGTCTTTTGGCTTGTGCGGCATCAGAGGTATGTGAGACAGATCTCAGTCATATTGGATCCATCACAAACACATGTTCTCTCTGACGCATTCTCACACAAGGCACATATGCACACAATCGTCAGGCTTTCTCCAAATGATATCTGGGCCATCACAAGTACAGGGACGAGCTACAAAGAGGATTCCATAAATATGTACCGTACTCACCTACTCTCTCCCCTCCAGCATGTGCTATTGACGTTCCACAGACATGATGTAAAAGAGGAATGTCGAGTCTATTTGGATCATTTAGGGACGTTGAGACAGCAGAAGGGTTCGCTTATGGGTTAGTTTATAGCAGTTTGATCCGTACGAGGGGACTTTTTCCACCCCAGCCTTTGGATGGATTCAGTTAGTTCAGCCTGTCACTGTTGTGAGAATAGATCCTGCTGTTAGAAATATGACATGATTGGCATCCAAGGGACACATTTTGTCTCTGACAGTTTTGACAGAATTAGTTGAAGGAGCGACAGTCTTGATAAGGAGTTATAATGATAATAATTATTTTGCTTTTTTTTATTTTTATTGCAGCATAATTATTGAAGAGGTTCATGTAGTCATCGCTGTAATCAGTAAAGAGAGCTTACAGAAAATCCACAGGGAAACAGATGGTACTTAGTTGTTTTTTTTTTTAAAATATATTGAACTAGTAAACTTAGTACCAGGATGAGGATGAGGACAATCAAAAGGAAAAATTATCAAATTAAAATCTCTTCACCCACAAAAAATAAATAAATAAATGAGATTCACATGCATAATTAGGACTGGTTGGTGTCCTTTGCCAAAGCCACCCAATCAACCCACAACACACTGTACCGATAGGAAGAAATGCACAAAAAGCGCTTCAACTCAAAGAGCGGTATTTAACCATAAAACCCTGACCCCTTGACTTTGTCTATTAGCATAGAGTGGATTGCATTGGTCGTTCGCACGCAATCGGCACGAATAAGGTCACCGTTTGTTAGTTTCACTCTTTTGGGATCCGCCTACGCGGCGTCCACCCGGACTTTCCCTGGTGCCCAGGCCTCGGATATGTTTTTTTTTAAATGATTATTTATTTTATTGTGCACGACCAGTGAGGAAGAAAAAGGCTCTTGCTTTCCAGGGTCGGAGCGATCGGAACACGGAGGCTGCTGCCCTACATTCCTGACTAATTGTATAATTGGAAAAGCTCTCCAAATGAGCCCCCCCCTTTCGCGGGCTGATCTTCCCAGCGCTTCCCCCCTTCAAAGCAAATCACAAAAGAGCATTTTGGGAATAATAATAATTGTAAAAAGCGTCCATTATTAATCTCGTTTACCACCACCACCGCTGCTGATACTCTTGCTACCACACATGGCACTCATACTCATTGGGAGCCAGCCCACCAATAGCGGCAACTTTTCTCTGACCAATATCAGCCATAGTCAAAGTACAACCTGTGGACGACCCTGGAACTAGCCTACTCACCACATTATTTTGGGATGGCCCTGCCTTTAGTGAAAAAGTCTGTGTATAAACTTTTTAAAATGTTGCCTCACTGGCATATAACTGATGATCTATCTACCTGTGAGCTGTCATTGCTTTCATATTTTACTGTTACACCCGTGCTCCTGGCTGAATTGGATTTTTCGATTTATGGCCTCTCTTACCCGCCTTTCATTTCCATGGATACGGAGGGACAGCGGGATGATTTCTGAGGTCGACGGCTCAAACAGGATTCCAAAGTGCCTTTAAAACGAATCTCTTAATTAACCCTATTGATCAGTAAAAAAAATAGAGGCAAATGTGATTTGCATACACTGAGAGTGATCAATGCATTAACTCGTTTTCTTTTTTTCCCCCCAAAATCTGATTTCCTCAGTTTTCAAAGTGAGCGAAGGAGAGTTCAGTCTAATCTGGATCGATCCTGCATCTTGCAGACCGGAATACAAAGCATTTTATTAGTCACTGAAGAGTGAAACATATCAGGAAGACTTTTGTCTGAAGTCTGATATGTCAGATTCTTTTCTCACTTAACCAAACATTGAAAGTACTCATCCAGTCTCTCTACCTCGCTTATACTCTGTAACAACAGGAATGATCATAAATCACAGATTTGCTTTGGGAACATGAGATTTAAACAATACTCTATTTGTAAGCTGAATGGAACACATATTAGAAAGGTCATATTTATTCAGGGAAAACAACATTTGTTTCTCTTTTTATTTAGTGAAAAGCAACAGCAAAAAACACCACCCCCACCACCACCTACAACAACAGGAAGAAAAAGGTGTTAAGAAAGCAGTATGCTGCTTTTTCCCAAGAGCAGCTTATTATAGAGTATTGATTTATAAGGCTTTAAACGTGATCCTCCATGCTCAAGTCAAGGGCAGGGAGAGATGGCTGCAGTCAGGCTACATGACAATCATCGGGTGCTGCAGAAAGCCTGTTTCTGAATAGTTTTGGAACACAAAAGGGTAATTGTTTTAGCCCAGATGTTGCTTTCGCACAACAAGCAGGATACAATGTTCCTACTGAGCTGATGAGCCCAATCAGTGAAATGATTAAAAATTGATTTTGTCCCTGTAATTACAGTATGTAAACTACTTAGCCAGGATTGCAAAGGAAGTGATTTTCTAATTACGTATATACTCTGGTGTCTAATGATTGGTTTTTTGAAGTAATGAAGAGAGGGTCCTAACGACTCCTCTGTGTTCTGTTGTTTAAGAAAAAAAAAAGAGACCATCGTTAGGGCAAGGCATCAGGCAGACAAAGAGCTCAAATTGAATTTTCGCCAGCGCTAACATGCACAGATTCTGTTTGTTAGCATGCGATCTGGACGCTAATGTTGGCCATGACTTCTGCGGGGTCACCAGTCCAACAATCTGGACCCTCCAATTAAAACCTCCAGAGTTTATGATGTCATTGTCACCCCCAACACTCCCGCCGTTGGCCCCCACTTCTCTCACACACACACACACACAGAAGAAATACATCTCAATCTTAACCAGACAACAACCACAGCAGTATTTTCATCTTGTAGCATTTAGCAACTCAATATGGTGAGACAGGAATGTAATATTAGAAAGACTATCCTGTCCTTCAGTTCATCAGAGGTGATGCTATCCAAACGCAGTAGTAGCGGTGAGTGGGTAAAATCACCGGGGAAGCCAAGCCAGAAAACAAACGCAGATTACAACCTCTGTGTTGTGATAATTGCGTTGTTTGCTCTATAACCTGTTAGTTCACATGCCTTGCCACCGTGATATATAGACTGAAGGCCGAGACGATAAGAAGACACAGTGGCAGAATAAATTCAACCACACCTTTGTTTCATCACTAAACCGGAGAGCAACATCTGTCCGGTGAAGTCCACAAAGCATATTGCATGTAACAAACAGTTACCTGACCTACAGAATGGTCAAGCAAGTTAATGTTTCCAACATTTTCGGACGACTAAACAACTATTGATTTAGAACCATGGAGAGTTACCTCATGTCGCAAAGAAAACAGGAGCTGCCTCCACTATTCCAGCACCATTTCAACTTCAACATTTTAACATCATCAAATCATCTATGCTTTGACTCACCCTACTTGTAGGGTTGATGAAACGGTCTATGAAACGGTCTATGAAACGGTCTATGACTCTTTCATACATACTCCCTTCAAAGAACAGCGCAAACTGGCTCTAACCAGAATAGAAATAGGAGTGGGAGGCCCAGGTGCACAACTGAGCAAGAGGACAATTACATTAGAGTGTCTAGTTTGAGAAACATACACCTCACAAGTCCTCAACTGGCATCTTCATTAAATAGTACCCGCAAAACACCAGTCTCAACGTCAACAGTAAAGAGGCGACTCTGGGATGCTGGCCTTCTAGGCAGAGTTGCAAAGAAATCATCAGTTTCTTGGCAATTTCTCGCATGGAATAGCCTTCATTTCTCAGAAAAAGAATAGGCTGACGAGTTTCAGAAGAAAGGTATTTGTTTCTGGCCATTTTGAGCCTGTAATCAAACCCACAAATGCTGATTCTCCAGATACTCAACTAGTCTAAAGAAGGCCAGTTTTATTGCTTCTTTAATCAGTACAACAGTTTTCAGCTGTGTTAACATAATTGCAAAAGAGTTTTCTAATGATCAAATAGCCTTTTAAAATGATAAACTTGGATTAGCTAACACAACGTGCCATTGGAACACAGGAGTGATGGTTGCTGATAATGGGCCTCTGTACGCCCATGTAGATATTCCATAAAAAATCAGCCGTTTCCAGCTACAATAGTCATTTACAACATGAACAATGTCTACACTGTATTTCTGATCAATTTGATGTTATTTTAATGGCCAAAAAAGGTGCTTTTCTTTCAAAAACAAGGACATTTCTAAGTGACCGCAAACTTTTGAACTGCAGTATACAGTACCAGTCAAAGGTTTGGACACACCTACTCATTCAAGGGTTTTTCATTATTTTTACTATTTTCTACATTGTAGAATAATAGTTTACACATCAAAACTATGAAATAACACATATAGAATCATGTTCATTTTCTATTTTATATTTGAGATGATTTAAATAGCCACCCTTTGCCTTGATGACATCTTTGCAAACTCTTGGCATTCTCTCAACCAGCTTCATGAGGTTGTCACCTGTAATGCATTTCAATTATCAGGTGTGCCTTGTTAAAAGTTAATTTGTGGAATTTCTTTTCTTCTTAATGCGTTTGAGCCAATCAGTGACAAGGCAGGGGTGGTATACAGAAGATAGCCCTATTTGGCAAAATACCAAGTACATATTATGGCAAGAACAGTTCAAATTAGCTAAGATAATCGACAGTCCATCATTACTTTAAGACATGAAGGTCAGGCAATCCGGAAAATTTCAAGAACTTTGAAAGTTTCTTCAAGTGCAGTCACAAAAACCATCAAGCACTATGATGAAACTGTCTCTCATGAAGATCGCCACAGGAAAGGAAAACCCAGAGATTCCTCTGCTGCAGAGGATACGTTCATTAGAGTTACTGCAACTCAACATCAACTGTTCAGAGGAGACTGCATGAATCAGGCCTTCATGGTCGAATTGCTGCAAAGAAACCACTACCAAAGGACACCAATATGAAGAAGAGACTTGCTTCGGCCAAGAAACACGAGCAATGGACATTAGACCGGTGGAAATCTGTCCTTTGGTGTGATGAGTCCAAATTTGAGATTTTTGGTTTCAACCGCTGTGTCTTTGTGAGACACAGGGTAGGTGAACAGATCATCTCCGCATGTGTGGATCCCACCGTGAAGCATGGAGGAAGAGGTGTGATGGTGTGGGGGTGCTTTGCTGGTGACACTGTCTTTGATTTATTTAGTATTCAAGGCACACTTAACCAGCATGGCTACCACAGCATTCTGGAGCGATTAGTGGGACTGTCATTTATTTTTCAACATGACAATGACCCAACAAACCTACAGGCTGTGTAAGGGCTATTTGACCAAGAAGGAGAGTGATTGAGTGCTGCATCAGATGACCTGGCCTCCACAATCACCCAAACTCAACCCAATTCAGACGGTTTGGGAAGAGTTGGACAGAAGAGTGAAGGAAAAGCAGCCAACAAGTGCTCAGCATATGTGGGAACTCCATCAAGACTTTTGGAAAAGCATTCCAGGTGAAGCTGGTTGAAAGAATGCCAAGAGTGTGCAAAGCTGTCATCAAGGCAAAGGGTGGCTACTTTGAAGAATCTCAAATATAAAATATATTTTGATTTGTTTAACACTTTTTTTGGTTACTACATGATTCCATGAGTTATTTCTCTTCTTGATATCTTTACTATTATTCTACAACGTAGAAAATATTAAAAAGAAAGAAAAACCCTTGAATGAGTAGGTGTGTCCAGACTTTTGACTGGTACTGTATATATATGTACAGTATATATATTTTAAAAAAATGTGTATGTTTTTTTGGGAAGCCTGGCTTCCCTTGGCGTCCATCAATACACATCACTGAATATACTAACCATGATGTACTGTATCTTTGGGTGTCAGTGTGCCACTAGTATTTTCACTGACCTTAATACTCCTTTAAATGTATCATTAACACTTCTTTATCTTTTATTCCATTGTTCTAACTCTTTAAAGTATAAGGATCATAAGAGGTTCAGACTCTCTGTCCTCTCTGGCTCCCTTGTAGAATCACAAGCTCTGAACTGTTCCAGGTCACACGGCTTCTGTTGTCAGTGCATGAACTTCTGATACAGAGTTGACCTAGAATGGAGGCCATGTGTAATATGGGCAAATCTAAAAAGGGTTTCAGGGTTTTACCAGGGGAAATAGAGAGATAAATCTCAAGGGACATTATGTATTATGAAGAAAACACAAATCATAGCCACTCAAAATATGTCATTATATCAGTCCTGCTCTTCACTCTTTAGCAACAAACGCAGTACTTTGGAAATCGTTTTCATTGAACAGGACAGAAAATAACTAACTGGAAAGGTCTGGTTACTGTTGTGCTCATGTGGTTTTAGATTTTGGTACATTTTTTGGTGACACAAATCCAGATTCATTACAGTGATCCAAAACTTAAGAGAGAGAAAATAAAACTAGGAGAAAAAAAAACACTGAAATGCTGCCAGTATCAAACGGTTCTTTTCAGACACAGTTGATTGTAAGAGAAGCTGATAGCACAGCCAGCACAACCTATTAATAATTAATTTAGTTAGGCTATGATCTATCATTTTGTACCTTTTGACATGCGATATTGAAATTTAATATTGCATCAATACAAATGATGTATTGCCAGTCGGCCCAAGGATGTGGATTGCAAAGAGATCTCAGAACGTCTTTTGAGTTCCTTCTCTATTCAAAGTTACATTGTACTAGAGCAGAGAAGCAGAAGAAACACATCCATCTTTCTGCAGCTTTGATATGTATGTTTAAAAATGACATCTTAAAAAACTTCTTTCCTCTACCCAAAGTCGTGTCTGAGAAGGGAAGAAAGGAAAGCGAAGGGAACATGACAGTGGTGTTTAGGGGAGACATCTTATGTTGTAAGGATCTTTGACATACTGTTGAGTTTCATGAAATCCCCTGGCAAAACTCTGGAGCTCGCTATGAGGGAGTGTTTGGTGCGACGTCTGTAGTCTAGGCTGTAGACTAGCCTATTTCTCGATTACTGTATATTCATACATTTCCTAGTTTATCGTTCAATCCGTCTTTACTGTTTACTAACTAACCTCTAAATCCCTAAGATGATGCCAACCCATGTTTCTCAAGTTTTATTCTCTCTCAACGTTTTCTTGTAATGCGATAGACAACATGTATTTGATTGTATTGAACTGAGATCCTGATCTGTTTTTATCTGTGGTGCTAATGATTTCCTGTTTGTGCGATATTTATGATGCTGCTCTTGGAGACGAGTCTGTTGGTGTGTCATTAACACTCTCTCTCTCTCTCTCTCTCTCTCTCTCTCTCTCTCTCTCTCTCTCTCTCTCTCTCTCTCTCTCTCTCTCTCTCTCTCTCTCTCTCTCTCTCTCTCTCTCTCTCTCTCTCTCTCTCTCTCTCTCTCTCTCTCTCTCTCTCTCTCTCTCTCTCTCTCTCTCTCTCTCTCTCTCTGTGTTATTTGCTTCTCCAGTGATCTACGGATGTCAATTAGAAGACCCAAAGAAAACACATTAGGTGAGGAACCATGCTTACTGTATTTCTGTTATACCACGTAGAGGTGAGACTGAGAAATTGGACCCAACTGACATTTCCATATTCCCCATTTATCTCAAAAACAACACCCATCTACAATTTGAATTGATTTATTTTTTAGGGACTATACCAGTTTAAATGGCTTCAGTTTGGCTCGTGGTGTGCGTCAGCATCAAGCGCAGTGCAGGTTGTCAGGTTAGTGTCCTGGGCCTGTGACAATGGGAGAGGGATGTCATGTGAGGAGGTGCTTTGGGGCTCTGTGGGGCCTCTCCCTGTGCCTTATGCTTATTAGTCTACCTGCGAGGGCCTTCTCTGGAGGTGTGTGGGGCAACACCTAGGCAGGAGGGATCCTCTGTGACAGATGACCTCTGTCTGTCGTTCGCCAGACTCACACCTCACTCTGAGAGGCTGACAGTCAGACAGAGCCCAGGTGGACTTCAGCTGGCTCACCCAGGGCTTGTTGTCAGTGAGGGATCTCCTCACTAGCTCTGGGTTGTCTCAATGGGGGACTGGCCGTGCTATGTGTGTATTTGTGTGAGGGATGTTTGTGCGTTTGCCGTCTAAGGGGGGACAGACTGTTGACACACTTCATATTTCAAAATGTGGGACTGCGGAAAGAAATGAAGATTGATGTGGAAACACGTCTTATAGCAGTAAATATATTATAATTTACACGTATGTGACACATCTCACAAGCATACTGTATATGCATACGCATGATCAAAAACCCGCACATATTCACAGGGGGCTCAGATGTTATTAAAGCTATATGATGTAATTGCATTTGATCTCAAATAAACACAAATTCAGTCCATCTCCCACATAAAGATGGCAGATGTGATGGATGATCATATTAGCGCCAGGGGCAACATTAGATTTGCTCAAAATTATTGATCTTTTGTTTGCGAGCCAAGTCGGCAATAAATAACCGTATAAGAGAGATGTGACTCATTATCGCCGTGCCAACTGACAGACCTCTGTCAAAACAACTCTCCTACCTCGCCACTCTCCTCTCTAACTGGATGGGTTTAGTTCACTTTTAATTGTCAAACTATTACTATCTGATTCACTGTGAATGTTAATACCACACAGATAGCTGGTATTATTCAATATTTTATACACACGCATTCAGAGGTTTTCTGTTTTATCCCTACCTTAGTGAAAAAAAATCCTTTTATCACACAATGGGTAATTTATATCCATTACCAACATTTTCAATCCTTTTCAGTGCTGCTGTCAGTGCCTTTGGCGCAGTCATGATTAATGTGATCTAATAATAGTATGCCATTATATTTCCTTTAGTAAAACATATACCAACATCCTATTCAGCTCCACCAAATTCATTGCCTCTTAAAATATTTGTCCTTCTTCAGTTAAAAAACAGGAGCGCTGTTTTCTCTCAGGAGATGATTATGAAGGTTTTTAGTGAGAATGGTTTCCTATTTCCGCTCTTATGACTTTGTGTGAGTTTGATGAGTGGTGGCAAGATGGTGGTGGTGTGAGGTGATTTGGACATGTGTGAGTCTTCTCACGCTGCAGGTAACACAACGCTGCTTCCCTGCCTCCATTGTTCACTAGTGGCTTTGTGTTCGATCAGAGTGAGGGACATGTGAGCTTCAAGCGCACGGCAATCGTTTATCATTTTAGACGCACACTGAGTGGTTCTAGACATTATGTTCAATCATCAAACCTACAGCCTATGGGTTAAAAATATAATTGAAATATGATCTCATATAAAATGTTATGTTTCTTTTATTTTCTCCACGAATAGTCTACACGTGTTGGTGATCAAACTTCAAGAACATTGTGGTTTCGTACGGTAAGAGTCCTTCAAAACGTAGATAGATTCATGTAAATTGACCGAGACAATGATTTCCTGGTTGGGATAGGATGGGGGGATGGGGGGTTGGGGGGTAATGGAGGGGCAGCATACTGACTCTGTTTGGAGCGACTGGAGGATTTGGGGGAGATGTGGAGCGGTCCAAGACTGGGCTCCCGTCCCACCCAGCCGGACGGTCTGAGCCAGCCTGCCACTCGTGGGGGCACGTTTCTGACTGGGGTGCCAACAACCTCCCCCGCTCGCTCCCCAAAGAGGGTTAACCCTTACTGGGTTCTTAGACTTGTATCCAGAATGAACAGGTGGTCGGACAAAACATGGGCATCAATTTCCTCATGACTTATCCCAGTGTGGGTAGAGGGGGAGGGAGAGATAGATCGGGAGACTGTAACTGAGGGAAAGGAAGAGATAGAGGACAGAGAGAGATAGCGAGGCACAGAAAGGAAGCTTGTGCATGTGTGTGTGTGTGTTACTATCTTGGTTTTGTTTATTACTCGTGTGGTTGGTGGTATGGACCAGCTTGTGGAGGGTCCCACCACTGTGTGAAATTGACATCAGATGGCCGTGATGACTAGAACAATATCACATCTCGTTTCCATTTAGCAAGGGGCAGCTGAGGCGGGCAGGTGGGGGGGGGGGGGGGGCACCTGACCCCGGAGTCAAACCACACTCCGACCTCCACACTCCCAGAACCAAGCACAGCTGTTAACACTTTACATCAAAAACACTCTTTTCACCCCGCATATGTATTTTTCCATTCTCAAATGCTATGGTCCAGAATTGATCCTACTCCATTAAGGATAACGTGTATTGAGCCACAGCTTTTTTTTATTTGATTTTTTTTGTCTCAAGTATCCGGTTCCAAGCAGAGAAAATCAAACGAAACCATTTCAAAGCCAAACAATATGGGCCAGAGTTTAGTGTATCTGAACAATGCACACACTGCACATGCCTCTGACCACACAATTCATCCAGCCCTCTGTAGTTCGGATAGCTGTGGTCACTTAGACATGTCAAGATCAAACACTTGACTGCGTTCAACACTGTTGTTCTTGTTATGGTGGGAGGTCTTTGTTTAGTAGGACGCAAGCAGAGAGTAACCAATAAACAGTTGGAGAAAACAGTCTTTCTGAGTCAGCATATTTACTAATGTCTGATTACATTCCTAGACAAAAAGCTTGTCGGTTGTAAATAACATACTGTCAAAATGTTATTTACCGACTTTGATATGCACTCCATGTGATGAGTATTTTCTGCATGTTTTATGTGCATGAAAGAAACGTTCCCTCTGGTACTGTACGGGGACCAAGACTGGAAGGTTACTGTTGAAAAGTACCTTTTTTATGTCCTCATAAATGGATCAGTCAAAGGAGAGATTGAGACGGATAGATAACAGAGGAGAGGAGGGATTGTGTACTGGGGTTATTACCATTCAGTGGACTCACCTTTTCCTCCTCTAGCTCCTCCCCATCGACTCTCCCTCTTAATAGGGGGAATCCTTCAGGAGGGGGTGAGAGAGGGGGAGGAGGAGGAGGTGGGGGGTGGTGGAGGCTGTGAGCTCAGCAATTTCCTTCCAGGACCCAGAGTAGACCAGACCAGAGCTAAGCAGAGCGTCACAGTCTGGAGTGAGTCAGGCATTTAGAGGGGGGGTTAAGAGACGGAGAGAGAGCGATCGCGAGGGAAGGAGAGGGGGTAGACAGAGAGGGGTAGAGAGAGTGAGAGAGAGAGAGGGAGGGGGGAAAGAGAGTGGCGCTGACATGGAATAAGCCCCACGCGTCTGGTGGCACCACACAGTTATTCCCATGATGCAATCTGTGTGGGGTGATGATGATGAACATGATGACGATGATGAAGGTGATTATGATAATGATGAGTGCACAGACAACAGTTGTTGTGGCTGCCTCTCAGTTTGCATCATCTGGCCCTATATAAATATACATGGGCATATCAACGCTAATGCCCCTTTAATCCCATAAGTGCTCCGTTATGGCAGAGGTGGGTTAGTCTCTTAAAGTCCAAGCTGGCTCTCCTTCCCTCCATCCTTCCATTCCTCCATCCCTCCTCCCTAATTAGGCACCAGAGGCTCTGACTTGAGGGGCTGTGTGTGGCAACAGCCCTGACCTGAGCTGAGCCTGGGTGGTGGTGGTGGTGGGAGCACACAGGACTGCAGCAACCCAGCCAGGAGGCAGGTCACAGGGGGAGAGTGGCAGGGCAGCAGTGGACACTCTGGAGGTGAGGCCCCTGGCATGCCACACCAAGGTTAGTTCACCTAGCAGCTGTTTCTAACCCGGCCACAGAAAGGCCTTCACCATTACTCCCTGAATATGTTGAGGAGGTGTGGGATAATATGTAGCGTTCATCTGTTGATAGCGGGTAGAACACAGTGCCCCGCATGTTGATTTATATCTATTTATATCAAAGCCAGGATGGCTTGTGAGCCTGACACCTAAATATAGTGTGATGGAGTTAGCACCGCCCCCCACCTTCTTTGCACCGCCCCCCACCTTCTCGGCACCGCCCCCCACCCTCTCCTCTCTGCACCCCCCCCCCCCCTCCACCTTCTCTGCCATGCCCCCCCCCACCCCACCTTCTCTGCACCGCCCCCCCACCTTCACCGCCCCTCCCACATTCTCTTCTCTGCACCACCCCCCCACCTTCTCTGCACCCCCCCCCTTTTCTGCACCCCCCACCTTCTCTGCACTGCCCCCCCCCACCTTCTCTGCACTGCCCCCCCCCACCTTCTCTGCACTGCCTCCCCACCTTCTCTCATCTTTTCCTTTTCTAAATTTGGATGATGACATTAAATGGATTTGCTATAATTCTGTGTATGTGTGTGTGTGTGTGTGTGTGTGTGTGTGTGTGTGTGTGTGTGCGTGCGTGTGTGTGCGTGCGTGCGTGTGGGTGTGGGTGTACATAGTTCTGTGGTTATGAAGTGAAGCATTATGGCAAAAATGCTTAAATAATTTAGCGACCACATTATTTTGTAATGCCATTCTTTAGAAGACTCATTCACTCTAATAAATGCGTTGCTGGAAAGTTCTTGGGATTTTGTGGGGCGCCAGTGAGCGATAGCAGCCACCCGACTCCTCGCTCCAGTCTCCCCCTCGATGCTACCATGTGACCTGCGCCATATTCCTCAGGATCAACATTGTGGCCAATTGAGAAAAAAAAGGCCACATATTTTATTTATGTGTCAAAAGTGCGGTGGAACGATGGAGGGGTGGAGGGAGGGCGGTATCACTCCATCCGCGTGGATCAATTCTCCCAGATGGAGGGCGGATGGTGCACAGAAATGGTAGGGTTATTGATTTATCAAAGAAATACAGTGTGCGTGTTATGCTTAAACGGCCACGTAAACCTGAGCTGTCAGGAGCAGAGAGGCAGAGCGCTGACATTTAGCCACACAAACGGAGCGGATGGATTTACCGCGCCACACGCCCGTCTCAGCCAGATCATATTCTCTATTGTGAGCGCCTCGGAGAGGCTCACTTATGTAGGGGATTTTTCACATTACACCACAGTGGCATAAAAAAAGTTGCCCACCTCCTTTATTGGAATACATACCTGGCATTAATACAAGGAGTGGGAGGGAAAGAAAAGGCACACAGCGGAGTCTGGGCCATAAAAAGGATAGTTTAACAATTGATCGAGAGCAGTACTGGAAATGGCAGCTGTAAATCAATTTAATCTCCGAGCAGTTAAAGTGCGTTTTCTAATGAGGTTAATGTCACATAATGACCAAATTCCTCCATTTAAAAGATGCCCTCAAGGTGTTGGAAAAAGATAGATGTCGCTGTGCAACATTAACTCGTCATGACGCAGATGACACTGAGGGGAAAAGTTTTCCCACAAGAGGAATGCATGTTTTATCAAAATAATAAAACGTGGAACATTGAAGTGGATGGCGGTTGGGAAAGCAAGCGAGGGAGGGAGGGTTGGGGAAACACTGGGCAGGCTGGCTAGCACTACAGGACGGAGGCTCAGAAGAGAAGCCATGGCTTTGGAGGAGAGTGAAAAGAGGGAATGACCCATCACTAATACACAGTGAATCGGGTTTGCCCTCCAGGGTTTCGGGGTGTTTATGAATCTCTTATGTCATGGGAGACGATACTGGGAGGGGTGGCGTGCACTTTGCGGAGGGCAGTGAAATGCCAACAGACGTGCCAACACAAAAACAACGGGTAAATGATGAGATCATTATTAGACCCATACAAAGTCTTTACTTTGAATCTAACACATATCTTACCGTACTAACATTTGGGCTCTGTCTGTTTTGCAAATCTAAGGCTGAACTACTGTATACGCACAATGTGCACAACCTGAAACTGAAGAAAGGTTCCGATCCACAGGCCAACCATTTATCACCGAGGCCCTAAAGCTATTATCATGATCTAATTAGGTTTAAGATAAGTCTGTGTCCAAGGCTGCCATGTCCCCAATTCTACAAATTCAGAACATCCCAATTTCAAAATGCCACTCACGCTGTAGGTTGAACGAATACAGTAACTACTAATGCAATTTCATACTACTACTTACAGAAGTCCATAAACACGATGACACAGATTTACACACATTAACGCGTACAGTAGCATGTTCACAGTTCACTCACTAGAGGCATCATTTTCTCAGCACTGTGCTCTTGCCCCTTCTGTGTTCCTCTCCTCCTGTGCTGTAATGAATTGAGGCGCAGATGAGATGATTTTTTGGGGGATTACACGCAGGCACTGACCTATAAAGAAGCCCTTTAAGGAGACCTATTAATCCACCTGTCCAGAAATACTATATTTATATGTGTATCATAAATCCAGGCTGAGGTAGTCAAATGCCATTTGGAATTACCAACACAGACACGCAATTCATTTTTTTAGCATGATTAGCGACGGTGGTGCGACTGGCTGGCTCAGTGGGTGGCAATGATGGCCTGATGTACACACCGTGTGCTCATTACACCAACTAACTGCACTGGGTGTGTAAAGAACACACATGCACGTACGTGCACACAAAGTATTTATATATATATATATATATATATATATATATATATATATATATATATATATATATACATATATACATACAGTACAGTATACACATACTCATCAGAGATGGTCCTGCTAACATCGTGTTCTAGCCACGCTTATGTAATTACACTTGTATAATCCGCGTGGCTCAGTTGGTAGAGCTTGGCACTTGCAACGCCAGGGTTGTGGGTTTGATTCCCGCGGGGGACCAGTCTGACAAATGTATGCGCTCAACTACTGTAAGTGGTTCTGGATAAGAGCGTCCGCTTAAATGACTCAAATGTAAATGTAAAAAAAAGTGTTTCTATATTTGTGATACACTTAACTAAAGATATAGGTCACCCCAGAAATCATGACCTGATGAGATGCGTTTCATTCTCTTTGTCATGCCCCGTTCTCCCTTACTGCAATAGGAAGAGAAATACAATTAAGAATGAGGGCTCTCTTTCACTTACTTACTTCCCTCATCTGATAAAACACAGCTGGATGGCCACAATAAGAGGGAAATAGCATTTACTCCATTTTGATCTGTGCAGGTTTTCTGAAGGGCCACTTTTACCCCGACGAGGGTCTTTCTCTCCTCTTTGATTGATATGTGAAATACGTCTCCCTCTCCGGCTCTAAAGGCAGACCCTGTGTGGGGCTGAAAGGTGCTCATTGTCAAGGCAGGGACACTTTGTCAGGAAACAATACTGTTCCCAAGGCTCGGAGAATGTGTCAAAAAGACAGCCCCCATTGTGTACTTTAGGAACTTTCATTTTGCGTCTGAGGTCATTTTAATCCTGATGAATTTTTATAGACACTGTGGCGTTGAATAGCTAGCCGGTCTAATGCCTAAAAACGAGAGAAAACCCACCCACAGAACCAACTAACAATCCTAAACTTAAAGCATTAAAGGGAGAGTAAAAAGGAGAGGTCTTTGTTGAAGGACACATTGGGGTGTATTTAAGTTCTACAAAGGCCCTCTCCTGAATGGAGCCTGATTTCTGTGACCAGATTTCAAATTCGGGGCCTAAAAATAGCAGCGTTGTGATGAAACAGGGCTTGTAAAAAAGAAAACTCTCATGGGACAGAGAACCTGATGTGAGTTAGACACCCAGGACGCTGAGACGTTGCTATACCGAAGGAGAACAACAAGAAGAGACAGCTGGGGAGTATCTGGTACGATGGAATAATGGAGCATGTTAAATCGCGCAGTGGATTCTTTAACCTTGTTTTTTTTTATCAGTGTTTTTCCAAAACCACACAACGGGGGTGCTGTGTGGATAGAAGGATATTTTTCTAATGTACTTCTCAATAACACATCCCAGGTTGACTCCTAGAATCCACCTTATCCTTATTTAAACAGCCGTTGTTCTTTTCTGGTTGGATGTTTTTGTTGTCTGGCTGCTTCTCGACCCCTTTTTCGGCATCAAATTGGAGGCACATTTATGCAAATGCCGTAGACACCTACAACCAGAGGAATATGTGGCAGCTGTAGAGGAGAATTCAATTAAGACACCCCTGAGGTGTGGTAATTGATCCGCCAAACATTTTTTTTTTTTCTGCCTCTCTCGTTCTTCTCTCCCCCTCTTTTTTTATTGCCTTTTGCCGTTGTTGTCTAATGAAAACCCAAACCCTGTCTCAGGATTGAGGAACGCAAATGCCACAGTGACTCATCAGCAGTTATTTAATGAATGGGAAGCTCTCTATAGGTGCCAATGCTGTGCCCCTTACTAACGCGATCACTTTCTTTCGTCGTTTTATTTTGTCACCCAGTGTTCTATGACTGCTCTTTACGTTATCTAACGTCCGGCGTGTCATTTTTGTCCTGATTTCGTTTTGATCTTCGGAACTCCAGAGTGATAAAAGGAGTGTATGAATCTGTCTGTTTTTAAGAAACAAGGCCAATTCAAACAGATGACCTGTTGTCACAGACAGAATGAAGATCCCCACTGAGGATTCATCCCAATGGGAAGTTTATGAGGCTGCCCACCACACTGTAACCCGTTGACTTGTTTTATCCTTATTATAATTGGTTGAAACATTCTCTTCTACTGACTTTGCTCTTTCACTGTGCCCGCCCTCTCCGTCTTGCCCCTCCCCCTCCTCCTCCTCCTCCTCCTCCTGTATTGAGGTGCAGGGTTCCAAGTGCTCGATGGTGCATTAATACGGACACCTGCTTTGTTCTGGCGGCCGGCGTATCGCCTGTTTCGCCCGCTCCCCCTCTTTTATCATCCTTCTGCGGTTTTGTCTGGAACGGACCTACCTGATCTGAGAGCACGGCTGGCTTGGGTTTCACTCTCACATTCATCTTCAAGGGAGGTGGGCATGCAGGCGGAAGGCTGGGGATGTAGGGTATGGATGTGTGTGTGTGTGTGTGTATTGTGTGTGTGAAGGGACTAGTGGTCCACGGGTCTGTCTGAACTCATTCCCCTCTGACTTACATATGACATGTGTTGTTCTGCCAATGTGGCACGCTGGCTTCAGGTCAGCAGGTTCATCCCCCAGCTTAGGCAGTACATGCAAGAATGGAACAGTGTTAGAATCCATCCCACGTCCTTGAAAGATTCAGACTAACCCTCCCCTGACTTGTCATTCCATTAAATCCGAAAGAACCAAGAAAAAAAAAAGAGTTGAATACTTAATATGGCACAATATGTTCTGTTACAATGTACTTTCTTAGCTGGGAGAGAGGCAAAAGGCCAGTGAAAAGGAATACTTGCTATTTAATTACTGTCAGCTGAATGAGCTCTGTTCTGTTCGCCCCCTCCCTGATGTAAAAATTCTTATTCACTTAGTATGTAGGTCACATTACAGTGGTGTCTAGTTGTTGGACATGGGCTTAGATAACTGTTTGTTGACTATTAAATGCTTTTGCTGCCTCAGCATCCTTTGTAACTGGTATTTTTCACACAGCTGTGCCACTGAAAGGAGGCAACGCTGCAGCAAAAACCATGCCACCCCCTCAGCCCCCTCAGCCTCCTCCAAAAATGTGGAGCTTTAGTGTTTTAGTGCCATAAAAAGCGATTTGGTGACATACATTAGAATTTTTTTCCTGCGATGTGATACTTTTAAGTTAAGAAGATCAATTACATATGAAGCGCAGGTACAACTATGAAGCTAGTCGTTGGAATGGCAAAGAATAAACAGAGATGAGCTCTTTGAAAGAAACCAAATGACCTGTGGTGTTAGCCAAGCAGGTGAATCTGTGCTTTCTGTACTCTTATCCGTGTTTTGCTTTCTGTGACCTTGCACTCAGCTAACGCCGGGCTGCTTTTCGCACAGTGCCGCCTTAATGCTGTGGATAGGCCCCAATGTTGCCATAATGCTTTTCTGAGGTTTGTTCTAGCCTGTTGTTTCTGGCCAAACGGGAGCTGTTGGTTGTTCCTCTCTCTCTCCCTTGTATGAAATGAGCCCAGATGGTGATTGATTTTTCAAGTGCTGACATCCCTGCTTGAGAACACGCTCCCTTCCCTCTTTGTGCCGAGCAAGTCAGGCACAATAACATCATGATGCGATCATCAGCTTTGTGCCGCCAAACATCCACCAATGATTGACAAAGGACGCACACACACGCCACGCAAACACACACACCACACAAAAAACAACACAACTGGCATAATTCTAAAAGCATCTTCTCTTTAAAGAGGAAGATGTTGACAATGAAGACAGAGACACCACCGGAGGGATCTTGGGAGACCTACTGGTTCTGAAAACACCAAATATGTCCTGTAATGCAGAGGGGCGATAGCACTGTAGATATGAGACAGACAGTTCTTTGACAGAGCGAGCAGAGCCTGGATGGGTGGACGTGGCAACAGTGAACATTTGCTCCAGCCCCATTGAGTCAACTCTGAAGCTAAATGATGTCATTGGCTAACTAGCCATTCTCAGGCCATTGCCTCGGTTTGCGTGACTAAATACATACAATTAAGGCCCCGGCACTTCTCAATCTCTATGAACTCATTGTTATCCCGGGTTCAAGTGCACTGATAATGGGGGCCGGAGGAAAACAGGCGTATCATCGAGGCGCTGCACACAGAGGGCTGGTGGGTAAAATAGATGTCTCATTATTAGTCGCATTCTCTTTCGCCCAACAGCACAGCACAGCTCTCACTCTTTCTCTCTCTCTATGTCCTTTCTCTCTCTCTATGTCCTTTCTCTCTCTCTATGTCCTTTCTCTCTCTCTATGTCCTTTCTCTCTCTCTATGTCCTTTCTCTCTCTCTATGTCCTTTCTCTCTCTCTATGTCCTTTCTCTCTCTCTATGTCCTTTCTCTCTATGTCCTTTCTCTCTATGTCCTTTCTCTCTCTCTGTCCTTTCTATCGCTCTTCATCTCTCTCTATGTCCTCTCCCTTCTCTCTATGTCCTCTCCCTTCTCTCTATGTCCTCTCCCTTCTCTCTATGTCCTCTCCCTTCTCTCTATGTCCTCTCCCTTCTCTCTATGTCCTCTCCCTTCTCTCTATGTCCTCTCCCTCTCTCTATGTCCTCTCTCTCTATGTCCTTTCTCTCTCTCTATGTCCCTTTCTCTCTCTCTATGTCCTTTCTCTCTATGTCCTTTCTCTCTCTCTATGTCCTTTCTCTCTCTCTATGTCCTTTCTCTCTATGTCCTTTCTCTCTCTCTGTCCTTTCTCTCTCTCTATGTCCTTTCTCTCTCTCTATGTCCTTTCTCTCTCTCTATGTCCTTTCTCTCTCTCTATGTCCTTTCTCTCTCTCTATGTCCTTTCTCTCTCTCTATGTCCTTTCTCTCTCTCTATGTCCTTTCTCTCTATGTCCTTTCTCTCTCTCTGTCCTTTCTATCGCTCTTCATCTCTCTCTATGTCCTTTCTCTCTCTGTCCTTTCTCTCTATGTCCTTTCTCTCTCTCTATGTCCTTTCTCTCTATGTCCTTTCTCTCTATGTCCTTTCTCTCTCTCTATGTCCTTTCTCTCTATGTCCTTTCTCTCTCTCTATGTCCTTTCTCTCTATGTCCTTTCTCTCTCTCTGTCCTTTCTCTCTCTCTATGTCCTTTCTCTCTCTCTATGTCCTTTCTCTCTCTCTGTCCTTTCTCTCTCTCTATGTCCTTTCTCTCTCTCTATGTCCTTTCTCTCTATGTCCTTTCTCGCTATGTCCTTTCTCTCTATGTCCTTTCTCTCTCTCTGTCCTTTCTATCGCTCTTCATCTCTCTCTATGTCCTTTCTCTCTATGTCCTTTCTCTCTCTCTGTCCTTTCTCTCTCTCTGTCCTTTCTCTCTCTTTAACTCTCTCTGTCCTTTCTCTCTCTCTGTCCTTTCTCTCTCTCTCTTTATCTCTCTCTCTGTCCTTTCTCTCTCTTTAACTCTCTCTCTGTCCTTTCTATCGCTCTTCATCTCTCTCTCTGTCCTTTCTCTCTCTCTGTCCTTTCTCTCTCTTTAACTCTCTCTCTGTCCTTTCTATCGCTCTTTATCTCTCCGTCCTTTCTATCTCTTTTTATCTCTCTCTGTCCTTTCTCTCTCTGTCCTTTCTCTCTATCTATCTTTCTCGCTCTCTGTCCTTTCTCTCTCTGTCATTGCTCTCTCTTTATCTCTCTCTGTCCATTCTATCTCTCTTTCTCTCTTTCCTTTTTATCACTATTTCTCTCTCTCTGTCCTTTCTATCTCTCTTTCTCTCTCTCTGTCCTTTCTCTCTCTCTGCCCTTGCTCTCTCTTTATCTCTCTCTCTGTCCTTTCTATCTCTCTTTATCTCTCTCTGTCCTTTCTATCTCTCTTTATCTCTCTCTCTGTACTTTCTCTCTCTCTGTCCTTACTCTCTCTTTATCTCTCTGTCCTTTTTATCGCTCTTTATCTCTCTCTCTGTCCTTTCTATCGCTCTTTATCTCTCTCTCTGTCCTTTCTATCTCTCTTTATCTCTCTCTGTCCTTTCTCTCTCTTTGTCCTTGCTCTCTCTCTCTTTCTCTATCTCTGTCCTTTCTCTCTTTTTCTCTCTGTCCTTTCTATCTCTCTTTCTCTCTCTCTGTCCTTTCTATCTCTCTTTCTCTCTCTGTCCTTTCTCTCTCTCTTTCTCTCTCTCTGTCCTTTCTCTCCATCTATCTTTCTCGCTCTCTGTCCTTTCTCTTTCTCTTTCTCTCTCTCTCTGTCCTTACTCTCTCTTTTGTTTTCTGAGGCCGCTGTGTGGAATCGGTGTCGTCTTTTACGATGTATATTCCCACGTAGGTACAGTACGAACACTATGACGCATGGCTGTGTGCTGAGCTCTCTGGACCGCTGTACACTCGTGAAAAGGCCGTTTCCCCTCTGCTCTCCTGCTAATTCTCCCTTTAAATGCATCGTTAGTTCTTTAGGGTGGTGTGAAAATGGCTGGACAGTGGACAGGAAGATAAACGAAGAGAAAATAGCTTGGTTAGATATGGTACGTTATGGATATGAGCTTCGATTTTCTTCATTTACAGTTGTTGTCTTATCAGACCTTTGTGGTTTATCAGATCTCTCAGTAAACTGTCAAAAATTGATAATCTATCCAAAACCATTGTGTCAATTGTAATACTAATTTAGCAGATGGTTTATAATTATATCCACACAAATCAAGCAGAATAGTTTATAATGTTCTACTCATGAAAGTCACATCCTGTCCAATCGAACCACATGGTCAAGTGCAACATTTACGGGGTCACTTCCTTGACTGTTTCAGTCCCCCTTGACAGCGATGCCTTGAAGTCATGTGACACTAGAGCTCAATTGCTTCTGTCTGTCTGTGTAAGAGGATCACCCCTCTCCTCCTCCTCCTCTGACTGCCCCCCCCCCCCCCCTCTCCAGAGATAGATGGGCTGACCACAGAGGCAGAGCAGACAGAGCTCCGAGTTTTTCGAGAGGGTGGGTTCACCTCCGAGATTGGGGGGTGGGGCAGCGGGCGGAACGTGCGTTCCCCTCCAGTCGCTAGTGGCCGTGTAGGTAAATGGATCTTATTTTGTGGCGCGTCAACACGTGTAAGGGGGCCCACGGCTCATTACACGGCCCTGATCCCGCTGCAGACACACTGATGGATGGAGAGGAGGGAGCCGGCCCCAAAGACTCCTCTCCTTCCGTCGCTCTTTCTGCTCCCTTTCTCTGTCTCCACTCTCTCCCTCCTTCCCACTGTCTCTCTCTCTCTCTCCCTTTATGTATCTCTCTCCTGTTGGAGGGAGGCGGGGTGGGGGGGGGCGGGGGGGAGACGAAGAAGCGGCGTCGTGTACCAAGCCTGGGGCTGATTATCAGGGCCACACCACAAGACCCCGTAAATCGTGGTCAGGTTTGCTGGTTTTACCAGGTAGTGTTGGGTCCCAGTGTCACCATGGAAGGCTTTAACCCCATCATCCCCGCTCCCCCTTCACTCGTAACCCCTCGCTCAGTTGTCGCCACCACCAACACGCCTGCATCCAGCCAGAGGTTTTCCACTGCTCTGTGCATTCCTCCCATTCACGGAATGCAGGCTTTGCTAGTGAAATGGTTAATTGGTTACAGATTGCTCTTTAACCTCGGGGTTACACACCACTCACAGGCTGTTAAAGTATTATGGGAAATAGAGTGTGGTTTACAATGCACCCGAGGGGGGAAAGGTCACCGGATTCCCCACACCACATCTCCAAGGCTCTGTCACTCACTCTCTATGACGGTCACATGACGCTATGGGTTACCTCGCTCTGCACGAGGAGAAGATTTACCCGTTATTGTTCTCACCATTAAACGCACACACGCACACGCACGCACGCACGCACGCACGCACGCACGCACGCACGCACGCACGCACGCACGCACGCACGCACGCACACACACACACACACACACACACACACACACACACACACACACACACACACACACACACACACACACACACACACACACATGAACAGAGAGACATAGAGCACCATTGAAGGGGCTGGTCTCAAGCAATGTGTTACTTCAAGGCATCTGGTGAGGGTGGTGTTCTGTCATTCGTCCTCTGTGTGTCATGACAAACATGCGCCGATCTGCGACAGTCAACTTGGCAGAACTCCTTTCAAAACTGGGGGGTGGTTCTGAGAGTTGATCCTCTTGCCAGTCACTTTAACCCCATGTCCGTCTTGGACTGCTACACTGATCATTCCTTCACATTTACACAGACCCAGTTGTCCACACCAGGCTAGGGTCTGGGAAGAAAGGACAGAAAGAACAGAGCAGAGGTATTGCCATGCACACTCTTGTGAGCACAGGTCCCACCATTCTTTGTTGTCACGGTCTCTCTCTCTCTCTCTCTCTCTCTCTCTCTCTCTCTCTCTCTCTCTGTCTCTCTCTCTCTCTCTCTCTCTCTCTCTCTCTCTCTCTCTCTCTCTCTCTCTCTCTCTCTCTCTCTCTCTCTCTCTCTCCTATACTTTCAATCTTTCCATACCAGGTCAATACATAGCTCAGAGTATCTATATCCCAAACGCATTTGGCCTCTATAGCGCAGGTAGATACAGTATATCTGCAGACAAACAAAGAAACCAAACCAATGTAGGGTAAGGGGTTAACATGGTGAGTGCCAATTCTTTTATGATGCACTGGCTGTTGGTCTGATAGAATGAAATGAAGCACAGATGTCTGTTTGTAGAGGCGCGTCTCCTTTGATGCAGAAGAGGGGTGTCATAATCAATATCATCATAAGCATTCAGAAACCTGTCCAAGGGGAAACATTTCAGAAGACTCAAAAAGCCCTGTAAGCCAAGGGCCTTAGTGTCAAGGGCCTTAGTAAAATACTAGCAAGAATGCCACTCCAGTTGTCGGGAAAGACAGTTATTATCTTCGTACGTTCCATGAGATGTCCGTCACAGAACGTCTGTTAATGGTCTAACGTATTACTTTCGTTCTTATCAAAGGCAGTCTGAAGCTGATTACCAAGGACATTGGATTATCGACCGATTACGCAGTATCCCAATACGCCCCAATAAGTGCGGGTGCTTTTGTTTCCACTTGCCTTTCCCTCTGGGTCTGTGTAGTGCTGTGTGGGTCAGAGGTCAAACAACGTGGCATAGATCCACTTCTGTTGTCCTCCTCCGTTTCCTCTTCATTATCGTCTGGTGAATATGATTTTCCGCATGACTACATTTTCCAAAATAATTAAGACGCTTGTTTGTCACCTGAATTAGATTTGCACTCCTATCCGAGCATATGAAAGAGCCCACCGTGCGTGTGTATGCCTGTGTGCGCGTTGATAGTGATTCTTGTAAATAGATTTTGTTAAACACGGGAACATTACTTAACGTAGCAGTTGGAATCAAACAACACACGGGAACTGATCGTTATGTCAGAAGATAGTTTGCGACCGTCATTTTATTCTGTGTGAAAAAGACCCGTTTGGGTTTAGGTTCCAGCGCTAGATGGCTTGCGATGCTTAGCTCATGAATGACTAAGCTATCATTGAGGGTAGATCATATTCTGACGCCATTTTGTATCTTGCCTCTACACTCCTCCACGTCTCTAATCATGTAAGCGATTTATCCTGAATGAGATGGAAGGTGTCCCTCTGTGTGCAAGGCAGGCGGGCAGCATGTGCTGGTTTATACACGGCGCGAGATGGAAGGGGATGGCATGGCATGGGATGGCATGCTCACAGTTAATGCCATGGGTTGTTTTTCAGGTCCCCTCTTATACTGCATTTGGACAGGAAGGGAATGAATGTGATTGGCTTTGTTCAGTCTTCCTGGCAGTCGACATGCGCTGACATCTGTTCCCTCCTAACCATTCAAACTAATCTCGATCAGAGCACGCACCAGACACATACATGGACATACACATACACACACACACACACACACACACACACACACACACACACACACACACACACACACACACACACACACACACACACACCACACACACACCACACACACACACACACACACACACACACACACACACACACCACACACACACACACACACACACACACATACACACACACACGTAATTGTGGCACCAGTCATGCAGGGTTCAGTGATGAGGAACATCAACAGGCACAATGGCATATAAAAAGTGGCATGAATTATTAGCAGTGCTTGAGTCTCAGAGCTAGACGGATAGAGGGATCATTATGTGACTGAGTAAAAAGCGACACTGGCATGGGTGGGTGAGAGAAGGCGGCTGATTTGCTCATGCATTCAGGGCTGATTGTGGCAGCGTTGCAAATCTTATTGCATTGCTAATTTATATTATTGGCGGAATAGATGCTGGCACCGAAACCATCATATATCTTAGACATGTGGAATTTGAGGCGAGAGCGGTACGAGGGGGGGGGGGGATAGAAGCATAAAGAATGTCTGTCAGTTGTCCCTCTTAAGCAAATAACCGTCTGGATATCTGTGTGTTATAAAAGAAACTGCACGGCTTTCAGAGAGAAAAAAAGATGAAAAGTCCATCGATGGGAAGCTGTTTCAAATTACTCTCAGTTGGGGCCTGAGAAATGGATGTGACGCGTCCAAATTTCATATTTTTGTTGCAATTACCCCAAACTCTAAATTAATTCTTTGCAGGCTCTGTGTGATTGTGTTGCGCGCCCTTGAGCAGGTGTTCGCCATATTTGAAGATGACAGTGAGGGTAAGACCCACGCCTCGGCTAATAAAGGCACTCTGTGATGGAGCGCATGTGACAACTCATCTCTAGGGTCTGGGGGGAAGTCTACCCCCCCCCCCCCTACCCCCCTCTCTGGCAGGGATCCCTCTCTGACAGTTAAGGCTGCAGTCTTTGATTACAGGGGATTGTGTAAGGCATGAGTGAGGTCCTAGGACATGGCTAAGTTAAGTTCAACTCAATACCATATTGATTTATCCCACACCCACATACCGTCGTGTACAGAACAGGTACATGCACATTTTGCCGACGTATACAGTCTGGTAACATAGACTTAGATGTAACCCGCAACTTAAGTCATCACATGCATGATGCATGAGCTCTAGCTGTAGGGTGTGAAGTAATGAAGAACGGAGCTGGAGTGTTGAGGTGATGTGTTATCATTAACTAATCCAATTGCCTATGAGATGAGGAGGAATTTCCCGCTCTTGAGAAGGCTCTCGCTCTCGCTCTCTCTCTCTCTCTCTCTCTCTCTCTCTCTCTCTCTCTCTCTCTCTCTCTCTTTCTCTCTCTTTCTCTATTTCTCTCTCTCTCACACTCTCTCTTTCTCTCATTCGCTCATTCTCTCTCTCTCTCTCTCTCTCTCTCTCTCGGTCTCTCTCTCTCGCTCTCTCGCTCTCTCTCTCTCTGGTTGCTGTTGTGTCGCTGTGACTGTGTGGCTGTGGTGTAGGACTCAGCTCTTCGGTGGGGCCTGCCCTAGGTGTCTCGGCGTATTCTCTGAAGGTGCTGCCTAACAGGGGAGAAGCAGAGTAGTGCGCTCCGTCTCGTGACAGTAATGCCGTGCGGCAGACACAACTATTTCAGCGGGAGCTTAGCGTGGCTGTCGGATGATGTATTCTGTCATCGCTACATAGATCCAATCTGAACTCGGCACAACTTTCCCAATATTCCCGATGGCTTATGTCTTGGGATGACGGAGAATGGTGAAGACACGGGAGGGATTGAGAGAGTGAGTGTGCATCTGTAATCCTTGGAGTGGAGTGTGTGCAGCGTTTTAGTCTCTTAAAGAGGAGATGGAAGGGGAGAGGGATTGAAATGAAGCAGGACAGCTGGAAAGGGGCTGAGAGTGATAGGATCTCTCTCACACAATGATGTCATTTAAGTTAAGAAGACTTCCACTAGCTGGGTCATACCTGGGCTAGCCAGACTCTTTGCATCCTCAAATTGACAATTACAATCAGGAATCATTTCAGATATGTACACCTTTACTCAGCCTTTCGCAAACCAGGAAACATTCTTCAAAGAAGGACTAAATAAGCAACAACTGAACGAAGTGAAACAAAGTTATTCTGGATTTCCTTCCCCTCTGCTGATTATTCTGCTAGTGGGGAGGGGACACAGAGATCTTAAAGGAGGACAGTAACATTCTGTTCTACTGAACAATTCTCGGTTTAAACAACCAATCACGCCACAGCCCATTTGATGCGATAATCAGCCAGGCTAAGAAAGTGATTAGAATATATCAGCACACCTCTTTTCAGCAATGCAGCTGCTCGGAAACACAAGTCTTACAAGATAACGTCAGACTGACTGGGCCTTGTGTGTGTGTGTGTGTGTGTGTGTGTGTGTGTGTGTGTGTGTGTGTGTGTGTGTGTGTGTGTGTGTGTGTGTTTTTGTTTGTGTTCATCCATTGTCTCACTGAGGTTTCTGCTAAGCCTTGAAATGTTGCACATTATTTTTTTAAACTCAAGCTCCACTGAAGATAAATACACAGGTTTAATTGTTTAAATAGTTCATTTCATTATCTTCGGAATAATGCTCGGCGACCTTGAGTGTTATTTACCGCGACACGTCTATCTTATAGAGAGAGCAGTTTGTTCCGGTAGCTATTTAGGAAATGTTTTGTACGTTTTACGATGTTCACTGTTTGAGGCGGTGGATGTGCATGGAGTGCCTTGTGTTGTAGCAGACTAGGTATGTTTCAAAGGCCAGGGGGTGATGTGCTATTGTGGAGATGTGATTCTCAGAGACTTTTACCTTTGAGTGTTGAAAATCCTGGCTGCCATAGTCCCCCAGAAAGGATTTCCACAACCAAGGCTTCAGGGTCACCTTTTTTAACCCTTTCAACACAAAACATAGATCTCCTTTTGACTGGGCAGAGACCCATCACATAGTGAATGCTCTTTCTGGGATAATATTGCACTCGTCTTCTTACTCAAAAGGAGCAGAGAGAGAGAGAGGGCGAGAGAGAGAGAGAGAGAGAGAGAGAGAGAGAGAGAGAGAGAGAGAGAGAGAGAGAGAGAGAGAGAGAGAGAGAGAGAGAGAGAGAGAGAGAGAGAGAGAGAGAGAGAGAGAGAGAGAGAGAGAGAGAGAGAGAGAGAGAGAGAGAGAGAGAGAGAGAGAGAGAGAGAGAGAGAGAGAGAGAGAGAGAGAGAGAGAGAGAGAGAGAGAGAGAGAGAGAGAGAGAGAGAGAGAGATTACCATTTGTAAGATAAACCCATTCCAGCCCTGCCCCAGTTTAAATTACACTGTGTTTTTCTTTTTTGATTTCCATTTGCGCATAATGCTCTCTCTCAGCATGTTTAAGTTATATTATTAGCGTGTGAGCGTTTCTCAAGAGATTTTTTTTTTCTTCTCGCTTTTTTCCCTCCCTTTTATTTCAGTGGGGATCCTCGCCTCCCGATGCATTAGCCTCCTGTAATTGACAAATGATCTTTAGATGGTCTGGAGATTGAGAGGCGGCTCGCTAGCCTGACTACAGTATAGGGCTGCATTACTGTAGTCTATTTGGGACGGGCTCTTTTGGTACAGGGGGTGTTCAGGTCACTGTGCCATCCAGACCCCTAATCGTCCCTCTCTCTCTCACAGCTCATTGTGTGAAATAACAAATGGCTGGGCAGCTCCTAGCACAAAGGGCTATCACCACATTATTCAAGAGAAGCCGTGGAGCCTTGCCAGAGTCTGCTGTTAGGAGGGGAGGGAAAAAAATCTGCGTATTGTGATTTGCCATTTATAATTGGCTGGTGATGCTAAATGGTCGGTGGCCAGAACTTTTATAAACGCAATCTGTGGCTGCGTTCGGGCCGATGTATCGCTAATGACAGATCGCCACGAACACTTGGGAACAGAATGGTGCTCATGTAAGGCTAGAGAAACACAAATATGTTTATGTGTTCTATCCAGAGATGTTTGGATGAGTCAGAGGTCATTGTACAGAAGTTTGACATTGTAATATAAATATATTAAATAAATGAAGGGGAAAAGATAGGAGTGGGACAGAAAGATAACTGATGACTATACACTGTGGCTATAAAGCTGTGCTAGAATCCCTGTGACTATTTTATAGAGGACACGCCCTCTGTTTGTAAGCCAGCTGCCCCCCACTCCTAGCTGCCCCCCAGTCTGAACAGAGCAGTATTTTTGAGGTATGGGATGACAGGGCTCATGGCTGATACTCCTGTTGGCAGTGAGAGAAAGATACCGGGCTGGTTCTCAGGGGGAGCTGTCCTCTACATAGTGAGCTCAACGAAAGATACTATTTGATAAAGACTCCCCTCCCCAAAGCCTCCATAAATAATGAAAAGTTAATGAAGAGGTAACTTAATGATGTAATGAATATCACTCGAGCAAGGTCAAGCTGAAGGGGAAAAGTTGGTGGGCTTTCTAAAAGCCATGAGATCTATTGTATGAGCCTGTCTGTGTGCCTGTTGTGTTCTTTCTGGTCGGTTGTGCAGTCTAACCTTGCTTACAGTAAGTGTACTGTGTGTGTGTGTTTGTGTGTGTGTGTGTGTGTGTGTGTGTGTGTGTGTGTGTGTGTGTGTGTGTGTGTGTGTGTGTGTGTGTGTGTGTGTGTGTGTGTGTGTGTGTGTGTGTGTGTGTGTGTGTGTGTGTGTGTGTGTGAGTGTGTGTGTGCATGTGCAGCCCAGTGGAGCGACTGGATCTAGTGTTGAACTGGTGATTAAAAATTGAGAGGGTTTGAATGACACCGATGAGAGTGTGTCGGAGCCAGGTGCGATCGATAGTGCTCTGGGTGGCATGCACTGTGTGTGTGCGTGTGTGTGTGGACCATAAACCATGCCATCCCAGGTCTTCAATGGTCAGCAACCAATGTTCTCTATCACCAATTAACATTTAACATCAGAATGATCTGTAATATGAAGCAGCCTGTATTTACCCAGGACATTATTTTATGTAGTGTTGGGACTTGCCCCAAGATTATATTATATTATATTTTCAACCAAAATAGTTTTCCCCCTGTGTCCTGTACTTAAAGATGAATGGACCTTTGGTCCATGTGTGCTGGTGACATGACCCTGCAGAGTGGTTCCAGTTTCAGCGCTCTCGTCTCAGTCCGAGAAGTGCTTACTTGGCGGTGGCCAGGTGGCCTGTTCGATCTGTTTCCCTTTGTCTGAGGTAAAGAAATGTCTGCCCTGACTCCCTATGCTGTGAGGCTGAGGTAAAGAAGTGTCTGCCCTGACTCCCTATGCTGTGAGGCTGAGGTAAAGACGTGTCTGCCCTGACTCCCTATGCTGTGAGGCTGAGGTATAGAAGTGTCTGCCCTGACTCCCTATGCTGTGAGGCTGAGGTAAAGATGTGTCTGCCCTGACTCCCTATGCTGTGAGGCTGAGGTATAGAAGTGTCTGCCCTGACTCCCTATGCTGTGAGGCTGAGGTAAAGATGTGTCTGCCCTGACTCCCTATGCTGTGAGGCTGAGGTATAGAAGTGTCTGCCCTGACTCCCTATGCTGTGAGGCTGAGGTAAAGACGTGTCTGCCCTGACTCCCTATGCTGTGAGGCTGAGGTAAAGAAGTGTCTGCCCTGACTCCCTATGCTGTGAGGCTGAGGTAAAGACGTGTCTGCCCTGACTCCCTATGCTGTGAGGCTGAGGTAAAGAAGTGTCTGCCCTGACTCCCTATGCTGTGAGGCTGAGGTATAGAAGTGTCTGCCCTGACTCCCTATGCTGTGAGGCTTCTACAGCACATGCGTTTGGGGGAGAGGGATATACAAGGCTACACTAAAGCCAAGATCTGGTGGTATGGCTTCGATCTGTTGTCGAGGTAGACCACATTAGCATAGTGTTGTCGGGCAGGTTGTGGTAAAAGGCTGTGCGTGTGTGTGTGTGTGTGGATTTGCCAATGTATGAAACTAGGTTTGGGGATAATGGTCTGAGGACTTGTGAGGAAAGTGACAGAGAGAGAGAGACAGCCTGTGTGCTGCAGAACAAGCCTCTCACATGGGCTTTGCCTTGCCCCAGGCAGGGCCAGGGTCTGTGCAGGTTATACAGATTGTTTGCAGACACACACACACACACACACGCGGCGTTACGCTAGAACTCAACTCCAATGCAATGTGGGAATAGCATGATTTGTAGCACAAGTGCAAACACGTTGCTGAGCGGTTACCTAATGTGCCTGGAGAGACTGGGGTCTCCCTCTCTGGCGACTTTATAGATGACTGGTGTGTCTGTGCCTGTGTGTCACGGAGACACAATCCACCCGTCTAGTTCCCTTAACAAGCCTCAGGTCAGACTGCCTGGCACTCATCTACCCTTAAGCACAAGTCAAGCTATTAAACAGATGGAGTCAGTACTGAGAACGTTTTTCCCCCCGCTTTATTTAAACTACTCAAATATAGCTAGTCAACCTCGGATATACAGTATGCACTATTAGGATAGTAGCAAGAGTATGAGCTCGAAGTAGCTTTCCAACCCAGGCATTAACAGGCCAGTCATATAGCCGGGTCTTAGTAAATATGCTCAAGTAGCAGCAGACAGAGGGAGTGAAAAAGAACACCTGAACTCAGAACAGAAATGAAGCGACTAGCATGGTTGGGTGGTTGTATAGTAGAGCACATCTTAAAAGTGAAATCATTTCATTTTCTTCATCAAAAGACGGCAAACCCAGGCTTCAGAAGTCCCGTCTGCACACAGCAGCACAGCCCCGAGCCCTTAGATGGCCAGCGATTCACAGGAGATATTCACCCTGTGGTTATCATAGAGCACAGGGCATGTCCCAGGTCAACTCCTATGGGACGGCTGTGGGTTACAAGGGGAACGGCGGTAGAGAGCTTTCCATTAGGAACAGAGAATGAAAAAGCATGCTTACGCCCAAAGCCTTTTACCAACATTCATATCTGAGATTGGGTTTTTGGTTTCTTTGAGGGGCAAAAGCAGATGTTTTTTTACACAGGATAAATAAGGATGCACATTAAATAGAACCTTTTGAATTTTGTTGTATAAAAGTGAGTGTCTGTATGGCGGCTTTTAACAAGGCATGGAGTACAGTACATGTGACTGCTGGTGTGTGACCAGTCCACCCTTTTCCCATTCTTGATTGTCGCCATCCTTTGCTGTATATTTCTAAAAAGCAGAATAGTATGGAGCATCAAAGGTGTGATAGGTGGTGCGTGTGTACGTGTTAAAAGCAAGCCTCCTTGACTGGAAGCTTCTTGGATGTGCCCTGTGCTCTACCACCACCTGACTCACTATGATGTGTGACACTTAAATTCTGCATGCTGGTGTACTGCGCATTAGTCATCAGAAGACACCATTAAAATATATCTGCTCCAGAATCTGATCCTGTCTAGTGTTGTGTCTCCACAAACATAAATCACGTTTTCTTTCAGCCTGACCCTGTCTAGTGTTGTGTCTCCACTAACATAACTCACTTTTACTTTCAGCCTGGTCCTGTCTAGTGTTTTGTCTCCACAAACATAAATCACTTTTACTTTCAGCCTGATCCTGTCTAGTGTTGTGTCTCCACAAACAACTCACTTTTACTTTCAGCCTGGTCCTGTCTAGTGTTGTGTCTCCACAAACATAACTCACTTTTACTTTCAGCCTGGTCCTGTCTAGTGTTTTGTCTCCACAAACATAACTCACTTTTACTTTCAGCCTGGTCCTGTCTAGTGTTGTTTCTCCACAAACATAACTCACTTTTACTTTCAGCCTGGTCCTGTCTAGTGTTGTGTCTCCACAAACATAACTCACTTTTACTTTCAGCCTGGTCCTGTCTAGTGTTGTGTCTCCACAAACATAACTCACTTTTACTTTCAGCCTGATCCTGTCTAGTGTTGTGTCTCCACAAACATAAATCACTTTTACTTTCAGCCTGGTCCTGTCTAGTGTTTTGTCTCCACAAACATAACTCACTTTTACTTTCAGCCTGATCCTGTCTAGTGTTGTGTCTCCACAAACATAACTCACTTTTACTTTCAGCCTGGTCCTGTCTAGTGTTGTTTCTCCACAAACATAACTCACTTTTACTTTCAGCCTGGTCCTGTCTAGTGTTGTTTCTCCACTAACATAAATCACTTTTACTTTCAGCCTGGTCCTGTCTAGTGTTGTGTCTCCACAAACATAAATCACTTTTACTTTCAGCCTGGTCCTGTCTAGTGTTGTGTCTCCACAAACATAAATCACTTTTACTTTCAGCCTGATCCTGTCTAGTGTTGTGTCTCCACAAACATAAATCACTTTTACTTTCAGCCTGGTCCTGTCTAGTGTTTTGTCTCCACAAACATAAATCACGTTTTCTTTCAGCCTGACCCTGTCTAGTGTTGTGTCTCCACTAACATAACTCACTTTTACTTTCAGCCTGGTCCTGTCTAGTGTTTTGTCTCCACAAACATAACTCACTTTTACTTTTAGCCTGATCCTGTCTAGTGTTGTGTCTCCACAAACATAACTCACTTTTACTTTCAGCCTGGTCCTGTCTAGTGTTGTGTCTCCACTAACATAACTCACTTTTACTTTCAGCCTGCTCCTGTCTAGTGTTGTGTCTCCACAAACATAACTCGCTTTTACTTTCAGCCTGCTCCTGTCTAGTGTTGTGTCTCCACAAACATAAATCACTTTTACTTTCAGCCTGGTCCTGTCTAGTGTTGTGTCTCCACAAACATAAATCACGTTTTCTTTCAGCCTGACCCTGTCTAGTGTTGTGTCTCCACTAACATAACTCGCTTTTACTTTCAGCCTGCTCCTGTCTAGTGTTGTGTCTCCACAAACATAAATCACTTTTACTTTCAGCCTGCTCCTGTCTAGTGTTGTGTCTCCACAAACATAAATCACTTTTACTTTCAGCCTGGTCCTGAAACCACACAGAGACTGCCAAAGCCACCCTCTTAGACAGCCAGACACACAGTGACCCCTACAGCCTTGTAGGCCCCCAGAAAACCTTGATGTGTGTTTTTGGTTTGTGGATATGCAAGTTTGCAGTGTGTGTGTGTGTGTCTGTGTTGGGGATACTGGAAACCACTTTTTTCTCTGGGTAGATATTAGATATTACTACTCCAATAAGCTGATAATAAGCATTTGCTGAGCCTACTATTATTTTTGTATCACTTCTGATGAAGTGTAAACATTCAATCTTTCCATCAAATTCCATTAAACACAGTGAGAATGCAAACATGCACGTGCACTCTTAAAAAAAACCCAAGCAGCGAATTTAAACAGCCGTGCCTGGACATAAATAGTTTAATCTGATGTCCATAAATCATATGGAGAATGTACATTTGGCCTGGGTAAGACCTTCAAGTTCACACCCGGATTCTGTAAACATGTTTTTCTAGCCGGTCGCGTCGAGTCTTAAGAGACTGCCGGTAATCAAAAACAATAACCGCTCTAAGCGTAAACTCTTCAAAAAGTCCTGGAGAAGTATGAAATAATAATCTGTGTGTGGGCCCTGCCGAATGCTGAGAACGCAAACATTTCACAATAAAGTTGTTTAAATAAAGGCCTTGGCATAGATGGCTGAGAGATAGGACATGCTGCCTTAATTACACACGGCCATAAAAATAAACCGCCGGTACAAAGTATGACTCGCCGTTCAACAGGGTTTAATCTATAAAACGTCAGCGAGGTGTGTACTTCAGATGTGAGAGGGGATGTATTGTTTGGAGAGAAAACAACAGGCTCTGAAGGAGAAAAAAATATCCACACCAAAAAAAAACAAAAAAAAACGAAAGACTGTACAATCAACAAAGAGAGCAGTGTTTAAGACTTTCAAATTCTTCCCCCGCCATTGCGAGGCATTACAGAGAGAAAATAGACCAGCTAAGCACCCCGTTTATTGTTCTTAAACTCTGTGAAAGGTAATATGCTTTAAAGGCACAGTAAATGTATTGGTATTGCTGGAGTTTGCGCTTATGGATGGTGTAAGTGAGTAAGTTACATTAGCCTTTGGAGAGAAATAGAGGATTTTTCCTGAAGCATGGACTTAAGTTTCTACTGCTGGGTGGGCCCACTCCTCTTTAGCTGTGTTAGCATAAGAATAGAGGGTTGGCTAGAGGGTGAGGAGGGGTTAGCTGGTTTAAATTATTCTGCGCCTCCGCTGCTGCATAGCAGGGGCTGTTGTTATCCACTTATAACATCAGACGTTCACTCTCTCTCTCTTTTACTCCCTCTGTTTCATATCCCTCCCTCCCTCTCTCTCTCTCTCTCTCTCTCGCTCCCTCTTTTCCCATCTTTGCTCCACTGTGTTGTAGAGCAGTTGGGGCATCAAATCGGGGCCTATATACTAGTCTTATTTTGTAATGCCTGACTCAGCCTTGGCACACCTCTGTCCCAGATCTCCTCAGGCGCGTGGCCTACAATGTGACGCGGCGTCACGCCGGCGTGGAATTCCCAACCCACGAGAGGATAAAACGTCTCTCCTGTTCACAGCCAGAAGGCCCAGAGCAGGCATACACACGACACAAGACAGGAACTCTCAATCACGTTTCATCCTCCAGTCTTAAAGCCCTGGATCTGAATGGTAATTCACCTTAACACGAGCTATAGTCTGGGGGAGTGGAGGGGACCGGGACACTCTTAAGCATGGAGGAGGAATGCAGTTAGATATAAATGTTTGTATACGTTTTGCGTACGTCTTGGAGTGCAGGGATGGTGCTTAAAGACATCTGGATGCGATGAAATACCATTAGTCTAAACAAAAGTGAGCCCCGTCTCTCTGCCGAGCAAGCCACCCAACGTGTGTTCTACTTTTACTACATGTTTGTGCAATGTTTTCTAAAGTACTATATTGAAAAATATTTCATTGCAACAGTATTAGGCTTTCCAGCATGAGATGGTTTTCCTTGCTCCAATTTCCCCCGAGACAAACACGGAGGCCATTGGAAATAGCTGTGCACTTGATGAATGACTGAAAAGGCATACTTTATGACTGAAAAGGCCTACTTTAGTGCTGGTCTAAAGAAGAAAAAGACCACAAACGTTGTCATTGGATTGACCTTTTAGAATAACAGTAATATTCTTTTCAACTTCTGTAGCGCTATTCATTACACAAAGAATCTCAAAAAGGACAAGCAATTTAGAAAAACAACAGCATCGTTCATAAAATGTACGTTCATGGATTGAGTTGTCATCGGAGGGAGGTGGTCACAGGGGGAGATCAAGCAAAGATGGTCTCTGGACCATCATATATAAACAAGCTCAGAACATCGGAGGCCGTACCAAGTGTTAACTTCTTATTTTTTGGGGGGAAATGCATGAGCTAGTTTTGTGCTTTTTTCTCCCCCAGAACAATCTGGACATCAGCTAAGTTCTACAGTGCTACAGCGTATCCGTCAAGATCGATTTCACTCCCTATTGTTCCACATCGTTGGTGATCTGCAGATCAGACCAACTGTGAGAGAAAGAGAGAGAGAGAGAGGGAGAGAGAGTGAGAGAGTAGGGGGAGAGGTGGCATGCGTGTGCATGAGAAGCACACCTATAGATTTATCAGCTCTTTCGTTCTATTTAAACAAATAGTCTTCGAGCCTTGGAAGGCAGTGTAGGGACATGCCTAGGATAATAAGCGTCATGGAATCTAATCAGATTTATAAGAGGAATTGATTGTTGTGTGGCAGGAGGAGCAGGAGTGGGGTTGGCAATAAGCTGAAATTTAAGTGTTAATTTTTATGCTAATCCGCTGGCATCTCCGTGTGATGCAATTTGGTTCCCTGCACCGCAGATATGAAATTGTCCTGCTCACAGAGAAAATGTCAGCTTGCCAGACCCTGAAAGCTTGTTATTTATTAGGTATGTTTCTATTAGTATGTGTCACAGTTGTTAGGGAGCCACATGCACACGTATAGACACACACACGCGCACACACACGCACACACACACACACACACACACACAAATACACACACACAATGGTGCTTCATGCTTGTTCCGCCCAGCTCTCGGCCTTAAAATCGTCTCAGCTCACTGGCTGCAACACTGGGGCATTAATGTATTATCATATATCGGGTGGTCCTTGCCCTCTGGACAAAAGGCTATTTAATACAATTTAATGACATTCCCAAGCAGGAGAAAGGGAGGGAGACAAGGAGGCAGAGCCTAGATGAAAATAGCATCTGTGTTTCTCATGGCTCACCCATGCAAACATTTCAGCTTAAGATGCGTGACTTCTCTCCTTTCTCCGGCAGAAAGGAGAGAAAGAGGGAGAAGCTAATGGCAGGGAGAATTAGAGAGGAATGAGAAGTCTAAATATGAATATCCATAAAGTCAGTGTGCTGTAATCCAGGTCTTAATGCTGCATACAGTAACATGTCACAGACGGCATTGCTCTCCAAAGGCCATTAAGTCATCCATTTCCACAGTCGCACAGTGATGTCATCCGCACGAGACAGCAGAGGGACAGTGACAGCCAGGCGCTGTCTTTGAGTTTCATCCAGCTCTGACAGCTTCCTGTCAAGACACCGCTCTCCTTTGAAACACCTATTCTCTCCGTCTCTCGTGTTCAAACTGTTTCTCACTCTGTCTACTCCCCATTCACACTGCTGTTCTGTGTGCCAGTCCCTGAATCCAGTTATATTGTACACTGGGCGTAGTAACAGAGTAAAAGGTTTGGATGCAATTCACATATAGGTCAATTAAATGCACCAACATCTGCTCTCTCCTATCTATTTGCATATAGTATTCATATGTTAATGATGTCCCTTGTTTTTGTGTTTGTGTGTGTTTTTTGTTTTTGCAATTCCTCCCCTCCTCCCCATCTCTTTGTAAAAAAAGGTTCATGCTTCCTAAAACCGGATACAGCCGTCCTATTTTTACTTCCCCTCTCACCAACGCTTAAAGGAAAGAGTTTCTTGAGCAGACAAGTGCCAGGGTTGTTCTGTTGCCATGCCCATGATTTCAAAAAGAAGAACCTTTTTACTGTAGTGGGAAGGCCTCCCTTTCCAAAGCAGCTTAATGCCTTATAAATCAATGATGACACAGATGGACCAGCGATAATATATTTAGAATGCCTCACAGCAAATATTGTCGTACAGATGATTAGAGATTGAGCTATTTTAACTCACCCCCTTAAAACATCTTCTGCTCATTTTAATACTTTGAATTATAGGGGGGGTTCACAAATTTGGTTCTTTGAAATAAATCTCAAACATTATAAAAAGGGTCTAATGTTTAAACGTCTGAAGTCTGTCTTCTCTTTGTGGCGTTATGGGTGGGGATAAGGGAACAAAGAGCATATGAAGAGCGTGGTGGTCTGTTGCCAAAACCATAATGACAACGCATGTTTCTTTAACCAGAAAAGGGGGGTCCTTTAATGGAATTGTGTCTGAGGGTGTAAATGGCAAAGCTAGAGGCCTCAGTCTCTTTTATGGTTGATGGCTCCCGATTTAGCGTGAGGAGGAGGAGGAGTGAGAAAATGAAGTGGAGGTTGTCAGATGTGGCAGCTGCTTGGAATCCTGATAAATATAAGCCCTTATTGATCGGATGAAAATGAAAGATCCCAGAGTGCCGTGCAGTATTTAGCATCTTGTCTGCCGCGCGTCAGCGATGGCCTTGCCTTGAAGGGATAGATTTTCAGCCCGCTGCAAGGCACGGCTTTGATTTCATCTTTAACCTTTTCGGCTGTATTTCCTTGACCTCTGCGCATCGCTGCCTTTCAGTGAATTTGTTACATTTCACTTGACATCATCTCCCTCTCTCTCTCTCTCTCTCTCTCTCTCTCTCTCTCTCTCTCTCTCTCTCTCTCTCTCTCTCTCTCTCCCTGTCCCCCCCCCCCTCTCTCTCTCTCTCTCTCCCTGTTCCTGTCCCTCTCTCTCTCTCTCTCTTTCCCTCTCCCTTTCTCTCTCTTTCCCTCTCTCTCTCTCTCTGACAGGACAGAGGCACATCCTTCTAGGTCGGTCGTCATTGCTGTGTGCTGTAGTGACTCAGTGGCAGTGATCTGCCTGGGTCTCCTCGAACCTGACAGACAGGCTCCAGAGCAGTATGCAGTTAGTGTGTTAAGGTACGCCCCCCCCCCCCCCCCCCCCCCACCCACCCACCCACCTTCTGTCACACACTGATCAGTGATCAGTCACCCTGTCCCACTGGCACAGCTCTATCACACTCACATCGCTCTCTCTCTACGTTGCCACCATAGGCTTCTGCTAATGCTTGTAACTTGTTACAATCTGGATTGTGATAATCTACCATAATCATCAGCCATCTAAAAACACACTGAACGTCATTCAGTTCCCCCACTGATACATGTCTGTTCCAAATCTCCCCCTCCCCTTGTGCCACCTCTCCAATGTCACTACACTTCCACTTCATGACTACCCACCTTATTTATTTTTCATTTATAAGAGCCAGCTAGCAATATAACATGGACAATATGGGACGAATCATGAACAATTTATGTTTGGCATTAGTGTAATTGAATTCTACTCGTATATCACAGAGAGACGTTTCAGGCTTGAATTAAACGAGAGGTACGGATCCATGAAAATAAGGCTCCCTTCCTTGTCTTTTGAACAATGCTCCCTTACTCTTTTAGATGGATGATAAATTCCCTGTGAGGGAGCCTGCAACAGCTGTTGGCAGACAGGCTAGATATGAGAATAGCAGCATAGGATGAGCGAGCATTAAAAATTAATACGCTATTTAGCCTAGGTGTATTTTAGGTATTTGACATTTTCATGTCCGGGACAGACTAAATTTATTCATAGTGCAGAAAATAAAAAAAAAGAGAAATGGTGAGGAAAGAACCGTAAGTGAAGGCCATTCTGTTTTTATGGTCACTCCTTCCCTACAGTAGTGATCCGTGTGAAGGCTTAAAGCACACTGTCTGTGTCTATGGAGGAGACTAAAGCTCGTTATGGCTGGAGTAATAATTAGCACACTGCAGAAAGGAAATGATTTGCCGCTTAAGCCACCAATATCTTTCTTTTTTTGTGATTCCTTTTCTCCCCCCCCCCCCCCCCCCTTTCACTCTCTCTTAACACTGACTGGGAAAGCTACACACAAACACAAAAATAAGCAGGGACATTGGGTAGTGTCCTTAAAAAAGCTGGTAGGGTAGCTAGCTAGGCCCAGGCCCAGGCCCCAGACAGTGAAAGTGGAAATCCCAGACCTCATAGTGATTAATTACTAATGCTCCTTTCGAACATCTCCCATATCCCTCACGATCTAATCGCACTGAAATCTAAGACATGTCCTGTAAGGAAGGATCTGACTATAAGAGCCACCTCACTCAACCTCCCTCCCTCCATCTATGTCCCTCTTCCTTCCGCTGTCTGACTCTTACTCTTTGCCTTTCCGTCACTTCTCTCTCTGTCTGTGTCACTAGCTTTTTCCTTCTTCTCCACACACTATTCTGCATGTATCCTTTGACTCTTTCTCTCCATATGTTTCTCTTATTGTCTCTTCTGTACCCAACCCCCCCCTCTTTCTTTCATTTTCTCACGCTTCCAATCGTCATATATACACTGTTATTACCCTGGGGAATATTTAGCAGTAACATGTTCAACACCGCATACCACCCTCTAGTCTTAACTCCGAACACAAACCTGGAAGGCACAAACTGGAGAAGCATGTGTAAGTACACTGTGCAAATGATCACGAGGATAAACAGAAAGCTTTTATTTAGCAGTTTAAACCTATTACGGGATCGCTAAATCTCAAGCCTGGGATAATTTTCGGAGACATCTCTCCGACTACAAAGAAAATGGGAATCGAAAGCCATTCAACATTTAAAGGAGATGGAGGCACTTTGAAAGCAACAGTCTCAACAACATCCTTCATTTTCACATTTCATTGATTTCACATTGCTGGAGTTCAATGCTACTAGTGCTTGAGACAAGGGCCCGCGTTACCTGCAGCTTTGTAGAGATACACTCGTAGAAAATGATAAACATTCGAAAGCTGTCAGTAGAAAATATCCTCAATCCCTCAGTCTCTCAGAAAAACAAGAAAATGACACAGAAACATGTCCAATGTTCTTTGTGTAATCAGTGACATAAATGCCCAGGATTGAGTGATCATTTTTAGCCTAGCCGTGTGTTTTTGCGAAGGGAACGTGGAGTTCTTGCTGGAGTGTGACAGTGCGACATATGTAGATAGTTGGTCTCCCTGGGTCTATAGGGGTTTACCAGGGAGCTGCTTCTCTGTGGCGCGAGGGTTTCAGTGTCAGAGCCAATGTGCCTTTGAGGCCGTATCCTAGCAGATTAGTGTCTCTCCTTATCATTCAGATCAAGCCCTGCTCCCTTTGAAAACATATTGTACATATCTACCCCTCCCCTCCCTGCCGTCGTCCATGACAACAATCTGTAGGCGTGATGTCTGTCTCAGAGGAGCAGTGGGAGCCCTTGACAGATAGCAGGTCTGGCGCTGGAGTCAAAAGCAGGCACGTCCGTCCTCCTCCCTACCCGGTGCAGGGGAGAGAGAGAGACTGTCAGACGACAGAGGGGACCGAAGGGGGCTGGGGGGCCTGGAGCCCAACACTCAAGCCCTTCATCATCCTCCTATGATAGCAGGGGTAATTGATATATGGGCACAGCCGTCTCTTCCCCTTCGCGTGTTAAGGTCGACTTATCTACAGTTCACCCCTGATTTCTCCACTTCCATTATATTTCCGAGATATTGACTGACTGGTGAGGGTGGTGTGTGAAAAAAAAAACAGAGAAAAAGAAAAGAAAAGTGCTTTTATTCCGGCGCCTAACCCTGCCTGTTATCAAAGTAACTTTGAGCTTATTAGCAACAAAGGGCCTTTTCCCCCCCTTCCTGCTTTGTGCGGCCGTGTACGCCAGCGCTTCCTGAATTAAACTGCTGGCTTCCTGTTCTTTTATATGCATGGCCACATCTGGGGAGCTTGCTCACAGCCCTGCTGCCTAATAACAATCACCTTCCCTTTCAGTCCCCCCTGATTGTTTCTAATTCACTCTGACAGATAGTGGCTGACAAGCCGCCCGCGCCTCCCTCCCTCCGTGACCCCGGATCACTCACCGCACTTATAAGGCCTGTCATTTTTTATATTTGATTTCAGTTTTAAGTTATGTGTTTTACCCAGGTGATGAAATCAGTGTTTAACTGAACACAAAATGGATCTCCCCTCTCTCTTTTCATCTTCAATCTCTCCCTTGCTTGCCCTCTTTGCCTTTTCTCTCTCTCCTTCTCTCCTCTGTTTATGGAGATTGGCGGAGAGGAGGATATTAGAGATAATATAGGCACACAGACACAGAAATGCGCACAGCCACAGACAGACACACAAAGACACACAACTCACAGACACACGGACACACTACATTTTACGTTGTGATCTGCCAGTGGGTATTATACGTTTTCTCAGTATCTAGAAGTCCAGCAACAGAACTTAATGCTTGGCCATTGACAAATATCCGATTTTGTATATGTCCTCAGGCCTGCAAGTTACTTATTTTCCGACATTCTTTGCTTTCCATTGATTGCCAATAAAGGTGTTTAGACATGGGTAAAATGCATATCAGGTAGAGTAATCACTAAATGAATGGATAGATTCATCGACAGGTAGATGGATGACATTTTGCAGGGCAATCCATGCAGTCCCTCAATAAAAAACACAATTTAGAGTTAAATGAAAAAAAGCAATTACTTAGTTAGCCGGTTCAATAGTTTGCTACCCACATACTTCACAGAGCTTTATATATATACAGAGAGAGATAGAAGAACAAGAATGAGAAGACCAGAGAAAGAGAGAGATCGAGAGATCCATTGTAACCTTGTGCCTACTACACCCACCGTCTCAAATAGACACATCCACCGTCTTACGAACACGTTGACTGTGTATTCCCCCTCACAACAACAAGACAACATCTCCCAAACTCATCCAGGCACCAACTTATAAACACTCTGCACCCCTATCACCCCAACGTACCCAGACACCATCTCAAAAACACACCCACTTCATACCGCCAAGGCATTGTGTCATTCCGGGACACGACGGTGCCCTGGGCATGCCCGATTCCATTTTTTCTCTCCCGATGACAAAAACACAACTAATTGGAGTACCACTGCATGTTTTCACTAAAGGCACAATTTAATTACATTTGAGCTGGGAATGAGTATTTTGGGAACGTCATATGTTCGTTCAGCAAATGGAGCGAACGAAAAGCAATATTTGTTTTGCTTTGATTAGCAAACCGGCAGGGTAATTTGTTAAGAGAGGGACAGAAAATCTCTGTTTAACCCCCTTCCCCCCGAACAGACTCTCACCCCCCCACACCCGTTCCCGACAATGTCCCTACAATGTGGAATCAGCCTCGACCGCCCCCCCCCCCCCCCCCCCTCCCTTCCTTAAGCCGTTTATGCCCTATCTTAAATGTTAATGAACTTTTGCCCCCAGCATTTTGACTTTGGACTGCTGTCTCCAGTCTCCAGTCCCTAATCTCTGTCCTTTTGTGGCATTGTTGATAAATACTTTATTAATAATGTAAAGAGTATTGTTTTCTCCAAGGTTGTATTAATAAACATGAATGAATGTATTTGTCTTCGCCAAAACATGATTAATGCACATTAGCCTGTGTATTGCACACTCTAGCTCTCACCCCCACTCCCAAAAAAATGACCCATCAACATAAAATATTTATGGCATAATATTAATGGTTTTGTAAAGAAAATAACAAGTTATTAATCCTCTGATTAACAACTGATTAACCTTTTTATTAAACACGTGATCCGTGCATCGTCGATTCAGGATATGTCGCCTGAGTGTGCTGCAGAATAATTATTTTTGTGTCTTTTCTAATTGCAAAAATCGCATGGCTGAACTGTTTTTTTTTTTTTTACACATGCACACACACTTACACTTGCTCACACAACGTGAGATATGCAGTCCAAGTGCAGGAATACAAAAACATTGGCAAAATTCTATTGCATGAAGCGAAAGCAACTAAATATAGCAGCAGCTCTTTAAAACAATGGGGTTTAATTCACATATCCGTTTATTCCACAGTTATTGGCATGCTGTGGGAAAGTACAGAGAAAACACTGTGCTGAAGGACAAACGCTTTCTTTTCTCTTTTTTTGTGTTTGCTCATCTCCACGCTATTGTGTGTATTTTTAGTCCCCGTCTCAGTCCGCTAAAACACAATTATGTTATGTTTTGAGACATGCCAAGAGTGACTTCACTGTGCGGCCTAGAAAAAAAAAGGCATTTCTTTGGTGCCATGATCTACCAGGTGCTTATGCAAGTAGGGCTTTTTCACTGGACATTCACTTTAAGAATTGGTGAAGTTTTTAGGGATGGGCTTGTTAGGAAAACAGACATGACCGTAGCAGTCCAAAGAGAAGTACGAAGCACTATCAACTCTAGACTGTGTCTCATAGGATATTCACAGGGGTTTTCTAAAGTAGTTCTCTGTAGTGTGCATATGAAGTAGGTAGGTAAATAACGAGAGTAGTTCTAAAGTAGTTCTCTGTAGTGTGCATATGAAGTAGGTACATTTAACATTTACATTTAAGTCATTTAGCAGACGCTCTTATCCAGAGCGACTTACAAGTACATACAAGATGGCCCAGGACCCAGAACCCAGGTAGGTAAATAACGAGAGTAGTTCTAAAGTAGTTCTCTGTAGTGTGCATATGAAGTAGGTAGGTAAATAACGAGAGAATAGACATTGTTGTCATTAACATTTCTTTATTTCACTAATGATAAAACTAATTCTATAGTCTTTGTGAGAAGGCTTTGGCTCAGTGCTCAGGCCTCAGGCACAACTCAGGGACAGTCCTGGGTCCTGGGTTCTGGGTCCTGGGCCATCTCACAACTTCTTTTCTTTTAATTCATATCTTTGTTTAAGCATGTTTTTTTTTTTGTCTTCATACACCCTGCCTTTCATTCGGGCCCTTTTCTTTAGCGGGCAGAATCCATCAAAGCCCAATGTGTTGTGAAAGGCAACGACAATGGGCCTCTTTGTGGAAAGATGTGTGAGGGGGATAAGTGTGTTGGGGACACTTGTTGTTTTTTATGGCCTGGTCTTATGATGGATCGGTGCTTGTTCAGCAGGGTGTCTTTGTTCGCTTTCTTCTTCCTCAAATACCAATGGAAGATTTCACCTTCAGCGACTTTCCCCTAACCCCCATCTCACTTTGGACTTGCTCTCTTTCTTTCTGCTCTCCTTCTATCTCTCTCTTTAATTCGCCTGTCTCTAGTCTCTCTCTCTCTCGCTCACACACTAGCCTCTATCTATGTCTTTCTGTCTTTCTCTCTCTCTCTCTTTCTCTCTGTTTCTCTCTCCACCACACAAACTGGCCGCCCTAGGATTCCTCGCAGTCAGTCACACACCCCTCCAAAAACAATTATCTTTGAACTTGCTTTTAGTGCTGTTTGTCCTAATTACAGATCATTTTCTCTGTCAGATTTCTACTTTTATTGCAGTTTTGCCCTGAATGTTGATCCTATTGAGGTTCAACCTTATTTTACTCCCTGGAACACCCCTAAGACCTGGATTCATCACATATCCCCCCTAGGACTTCTCTCTCTTTCTCCCTCTTCAAATTCTTTTTTTTTCTCATCATTCTTTTTTTTTTTTTTTTGATATAATTTTTTGTAGTATTATCCAAATGAATTAGTGGGATCCCAAAATACACAGAAGGACGTATGGTTTGTCCCAATTTCTGTGTTACGGTTGACATTTTGGGCTAGGATTTTTTTCTTCTTCTGAGGTATATCTCTGTAAGACATTGGACTGAGTAACTTCAGTGCCACTTGGGATTCACTATGTATTTATAGATCGGTGGTACAGAGGTGGACTTCGTAGTAATTAAAGACGAGTAAAGGTGGTTAATTCCTTCCTGTGCGTCGCTCTGTTAACTATTTATGAGACGGTCTCGACTGAAAACGCACACACACTGTGCACGCATGCACCTAAGCTTCTTAAGGATGCTTGTCACCATGCAGACACCGCACAACATGCACTGCAGTTGCAGAGAGAGGTTTAGATACGGTGCCGGGCTTTTCAAATTAGAACTGGATTGTGTGGCAGATATGTTCATGGGCCGGGTCAATGACCGTCTATGGGATTACTATCATAAAGTGGTTCCAGCCACAATTTATTTATTTGAACCTTTATTTAACTAGGCAAGTCAGTTAAGAACAAATTCTTATTTACAATGACGGCCTCGGAACAGTGGGTTAACTGCCTTGTTCAGGGGCAGAACGACAGCTCGGGGATTCGATCTAGCAACCTTTCGGTTACTGGCCCAACGCTCCAACCACTAGGCTACCTGCCGCCCCAATGAGCGTGAGAAGTCCTCTGCCCCAGATGTACAGTGAACCTGCCCTACCTGAGGGAAAGACTGCGACATACAATGCTGGAATCTGACGGTCCCAAATGCCGGTGCATGATGCAACCGCTCACAATCTGTTCAGGATGAATCATGTCATCATTCATCATAGTGACAGCACTATAGCACATTTCCTGTACTTGACTGAAGCAGTCAGTGGCACTCCTCTGTTGCATGTTTAGGCAGTCGTTGTCCTGACTGTCTAATCACACAGGATGTCTGGGTTTAGAGCTTTTCTCCTCCAATGAGAGTACAGCAATTAAATGATGTCTACTTTGCATTAATTTGATACAGTATATGGATCCTAAAGACACACTTTTCGCTATTTTTGCTGACAATTAGAATTAACTTGAAAAACAAATGATTTCCTCCCACGCGCTCTTACTCGACTGCTCAGTCCCGTCTTGTTGTATTCCGTTTTCTTTCTTAACAAAAGGCAGAGGAGAAGCTCTTTACCTTCGTTCGGTGAGTGAGGGATGGCAGTTTTTTTGAAGTACCTCCTCGACGCGACACACACTAGAGAGATGTTCATTTCATCAGGGCACAGTGTGAGATAGAGAGGCAGCGCTCTCCTCTCCTCCCTCTCCAGTGGCCCGCCTGCCCGGACGCCTGGCCCACGGTGGCCTGAACTTCCACACCGATTGATGGCCCCGTGTAGACCCCCAGCTCCTCCAAACTCCCATAATGCTCAGGGAGCGCATCTTTATACACACACACACACACACACACACACACACACACACACACACACACACACACACACACACACACACACACACACACACACACACACACACACACACACACACACACACACACACACACACACACACACACACACACACACACACACAGGGCCTAATTGAATTACATCTCCTTCAGCTCTGGGGTCCTCTACTGAAGGAAAGAGATGGTCTGTTTCACTGAGACTGAGCTACGGAGTCCTAGTTCTCCCAATGCCTATCATCCACGTTAGATGTGTCACCAAGACAAATGGAGACATAATGCAGGCAGGCAAAGAGATCCGTCACAGTGACTTTGGCAGTGGTTTGCGACTGTTTCAGAGAGTTTCTTCTTGCACCGCCACTGTGCTCCTCATCACAGAGAGCGCCGGTGACAGCCAGTGAAGGCTGCTTTGTTTGTGTAGTCGTCTGCTCTCTTTAATGAGCCATTATTGTGTGTTTTGTATTCGTCGTGTTTGTATCGTTTTTTCACTGGTTGAGTTTCGGAAAGAGAGGCCTTGTCTTCCCGGACTCCTTTAGAAAGTAGTCGAACCGCCCTGAGAGTGACTGGGGCTGCGTGTTTGGAGCACGTCAAGTTTCGACGCTCCATCGCTCTTAACCGTTTCCCAAATCAAAGCATCAGAGCTGCAGTCAAACTCTCCTCCTCCTCCTCTTCTTCTCGTCTCGCTGTGTGCCTGAAGCGGCGTGGCTCTCTCCGCAGCAGGGGAAAGGCAGGGCGGCGGGTAGGAGCGGGACGGGGGGAATGTAGCAGACTGTGACACGTACCTGTCAGCAGGTACTCCAAATAATTGGTAAATTACTACCGCGGGATAGGAGGAATCTCTCTCTTCTTTCTGTTTGATGAATATTTGAAGTCGTAGAACAGCGCTGCGTGTTTGGCTCGGAGAGTTGGGCTATCACGCGCATCGAGGAAGAGGAGCAGCTCTCGCACGGAGAACAGGAGGGATCCTACTGTACTGCTTAGTGTAGACAGATGCTGAACAGAGAGCACGGGAGCACGGCGTGGAGACCGTCCTCGTAATCGAAGCGGGTCTGAACTAACAAGCAGCATAAACGTATACATCGAGACAGTGCTTAACTAAGAGACATATGCTCTCTGTTACACACACTAGCTGACACTGACACGCCCACACACTACGCTGACATACTCACTTCCACACACTTGGAAGCTAAACCCTTTTTTCCCATTTTGAATGAATACCATAGAAAGTTCACTTACTCTGTGGACAAATGGGTTTTAACTTTGGGGAATCTTCACTCCCTGCCAATTCGATGGGAGCCATTGGGCTCTGTTTGTCTGTTAATGAAACATCTTCACGTTGCTCTTTCGTCGGCCTCAAACTCACTTTACGCCACTGTCAATTAAACCCCTTAGGGTCGCTCTGTGCATAAAAAGATATAGAACGCGTTTGACATTTCAGCTCGCTCGTGTTAGGCACACCCATAGAACACTTTGCTTTGAGCTGTAGGGGGAAAAAACACAGAGAAAGGAACCATTAGGACATTTTAAAGGGCCGTGCCACGACACTAGTATGAGGTGGAGAAACAGTAGCCCCAAGCACAGAACAGTCTCCAAGGGAATGTGTCCTATGTAAAGTAGCCATATCTACGCTGGTGACTTATAATGGCAGGTTTTGGTATAACTGAGGCAAGTGCGAGCTGGGGACATTGGATGCTATTGGTCAAAAGACACAGAATGGACTAGACTAGATTGAGGTTGTGGCACTAAAGAATTGTGACTGGGCTTGAGGACCTTGGTCCATATCGCCTGAATGAACTGGTTGTGCTGGGCGGTGATGCAGTCAGTGAATGCCTTAGATATGGCCAGTGGGCCAGAAGTGTAATGAAGCGTATGGGGCACATCCTCGATTCTAACCCCACAAAGCAAGGCATCCTTAGGATGGGTGGCCCACAGGCCTATAGTTTAGCCCACGTTTCAGTGGCGTGAAACAGCTTGACATGTGAGACACTTCCCCAGGGTATGAGGCGTTTTATCTGCCTTTTACCCTGTCTGCCGTGGTGAGGCTGAGTCAATGAAGGCCATGTCTGGTCAGTGGACCTCATTGGTAGTAGCCGCTGTTGTGCGCATTCTATGGTATTTTCTTATCCCCATCACGATCCAAATCAAATTTGATTTTCTATAGCGTTCCATACGACATGTCCATCTCAGATTGCGTTTCTGAGAAGAATGTGATTGTTTTGTTGCGGAGACGTTCATGGTGGTACGTGTTTCCTTACGTAGGTAGTATCAATAGGTCCAGTGTATTAGATGTCTGAACTCTGTTTGGTATGCTCAGCAACCAGTAACCTGAACAACAGATCTCCGTCGCATTGTTTCATGTTACTCTATGGGGACTGTGTCCGGCCTGCATATAAACAGGGGTGTTTTATATGGTTGTTTTTCACTCGCGACATCTTTGGGTAGATGTTCAAGAAATCGTCCCCCCAATTTTGATGTGTTCATCTCGGCTGAGGATTTATGCGGAGACGTTAAAAACGTAGATCTCGCACGGACCGACGGAGGATCTATTATTCACGAAAGCTAATGCATTGTTTCTGTTGCTTTATATAATCTTCCCCCCTTTTTCCCCCACCAGCATTTTCTCAGGCAGGTTGGCAGTAAAATCTGTATTGAAATGAGAAGTCTGAAAGACAAACCACTAGCTCCTTATATATGTAAACTGCGTTAAATCACACTTTGAGCTTACAGAACAGAGCTTCAAATGTTAAATGGGGGTTGAAGTCTGCCTGAACTAATTTGTAGGGCTTTGCACCATGTTGACATTTAAATGTGATAAGAATAGAAAACTGTATGCCGACCTATTTTGAAGATGCTTTCGGAATACATTCACATCAGCGCCGGTCTATAATTAATAAAAATAGACAGGCTTTCGTGCTCCAGATTTGATTGTAATACAACCTTATAAACACTACAGGGATGGGAAAAAAATTGAGAAAAAAAATGGATGGGGGCAGGAATTAAGAGGGAAGTGGATTGCACACACCTGGTTTTGCAGGAGATTGCGTTGGCTGGCTGCTGTGCTATCACATTACTGTGATCCAGCCCCTGTGTTTGTGAGAGAATTGAGGAGAGGGACCGGCAAAATCAGCATGCAAATAACGGCACATTGTTAACTTAATCAGATGCAGGAGAAAAACTATGGAGAGGGAGGGAGAGAGGGAGAAAGGGAGAGGATGGAGGGTAGGAAGGAGGGATGTAGAGGAGGTGGGTCACATAAATAAGAGTCAGGGCCCTGAGATGGAGGAGGGCAGAGGGGAAGGGATATGTGTATGGGGGTAAGGGGTGAGGGGCCGAGTGGGGGTAAGGGGGCTGGTTTCAGGGCATGAAGATGATGCTGCCTCTCCAGAGGTCCGTCAAGTGGCTCAGACAGGCAGTTCAGCGGTGATAGCAGAGCGCCGTCCGTGTTGTGAGCCCTGCTGTCACCGGCCCCCGACAAGAGATCACAGCTGTAGGACACAGGTATTATCTAAAGGCTGAGGGGACAGGGAGGGGTGGTGGGGTGCAGCAGGCAGGCTAAACATGGCAGGTGCCCCCATGCTGCTGGTGACTGTCTAGGCTAAGCTATGCGTAACAGTGCCATCCTCAAATGTTTATTCACTAAAAATACATCCTAGCCTCATCATGGAAGAAATGCAGTACAATTTGACCAAAACATGGATGCCCTTTCATATGGCTGTAAGATCATTTTGATTTGTAAATCTGGAATTGTCTTTGAATGTGTTGAAATGGCACAATGTACCTTTAGAGTTCACAGCTGCTACGTGGTCACCACTATGGGAATGAAACAGAGAGGTTACGACCCGTGATGCATCGATCATGCAGTGATGCCTCTTGAATAGAATATGTACAGTTTGCAGCCATGGTAACATAAACAACATATTAGCATCATGGTGGTGGGGGTTAGCGATGACGAGGGTTCAGGAAAACAGAGAATGTGAGTAATGTCACTTATCACCAGCCACACGGCACTACACCGGGACAATTAAAGAAGAGGCCTTGTGTTGCTTCAAGAGCAAGACCTCTCCAGGGAGGGAAGCACTGAATGCACTATACAGAGAGTTCCTTTTTCATTAAACATTATCAACCTTTATGAACACACATGCGCACACACACAGGCACACGCACAAATACACACGCAGGGAGAAGTTGTATAAATGCAGACAGGTCAGAGAGAGAGGAGTGTGGAGAGACATTAGTAATCCGTTCCTGGGCCAAACTGGCCCTTCAATACACACATCTCTTATTTACCTCAGTAGAATGAAATATAAAACAGTTTTTGTAATGTATACTGTCCTTTACCTCTCAGATTCACTGTAGAAATATGTCTTCTAAATGTTATTTGCTGTAAAAGCTATTATCTTTAGCAACCTCACCAAAAGGAAGCTGCTGTTCTGGGTTGGGTGTTTCATAGAGGAGAACAGGATGAGAGGTTTTTGTAGTGGAGTTCAGAGAGAGGCCTGTTTTGAAGTTTGACCAACTTGCCTTATTCTCCTAATCAGAGTCTCGTCTTAGTGAAGCGTTGGCATGTAGGCAAACACTTCTGTCTGGCCCGCAAAATGGTTGCACTCGCTCTCTCTTCCCCCTTCTTCCCCTCTTTCCCTCTCCCTCCCTTCCTCTCTCACTTTTTCCTCTGATCCTAAGAAGAGTAGCCCCACTGTTTCAGATGAAGTGAGATAAATACACATGTTCCCTGATGTCCCGAAGGCTTCCCACCCTCCCTCCTGAGAGCACACCCTCCTAACGCACTTCCTCTGCCACAATTAGTCCATAATAAATACACTTTACTCTTAATGCCGATAATGTGCCCTGCTCTCTGAATCTCCCTCTCTTCCTCTCTGTCTTTTTTTCCCTTTCTTATTAAGCCACATTAAGACGTAACTTTGGGTCACACGAGAGGGAGAGAGAAAATTATGAATTATTCTCAGAGCTACTCACAGCTGCAAACAATAGCGGCAAAGAAAATACAGATATTGTAACGTATGCAAAGAATCGAGAGCATTTGCAGTCAAGTCTCACTTCCTGATGGCTTTGATAAGATTAGTTGCTTTCTTAAACAGGATGTGTGCTGCTTTTAAAAAACTGCTCTATGGACATACCGAGTACAGTTGCATAACGGCCTGCCTCGACAGAGTGCCTGCAAGAATTGAACGTTTCCTTCACATGAAGTCTCTCCAGATTAGCTTGAGATAGTTTATCAAAGTGATGGAATAAAGGAGATTTAGCATTGTCATATTAAAAAGACATGCAGTGGTTCAATATTTAAAAAGCCCATTTGCCTTGACAGAAGTGCTTTTTCATTCAAGAGCATATGGCTCCTCTACCTGTTTATAGTCTCCCCTTATCTTCTCACAGAGAAAAAAAGGAGAGAAAAATAGATATTTTCAAAGATATTGAAGAATCGTTCAATTAACAGCGGCATGATGTAAAATAATTACTTGACTTGCTTTCCATAATGAGTATCTCTAATTAGCCATACATTTGTTTTGTGAAAACTCCAAACTACAGTTGTGAGGAGATGATAAGTATGTTGAAGTAGCACCCAACCCCTCTCCTCCCTTCCCTTCACAAAGGCAGCATCACTTGGCTTCAAGGCACAATTCGCATCCCCATGTATGCATACAAGCGACGGTAAATAGTCAGGAGTGTAAGGGATCTTTTTTTTTTTTATTAGCTATGCAACAATTAAAGGATTCACAAACTAAATTGAACCTTGTCTCCGTCGCCTCCCGGTTTGATTTCAGCACCTGTCACAACAACAGCCCCTGTTCAGCCATTATGCAAAACTTCCTAAGAACAGAACCAGCATGAGGAGGAGAAAACAGCAATTATTTATGATATTCACTTATTTCAGGTGATATTGACATTTAGAGTCTAGAAGAAAAGGAAAAAAAATGACCTGAAAGGGAAGAAAACGTGACCTGGTTGACTTTGTCAACCGGCGCTAGGCAGATATGGTTTTATTTTGCCAACATTAAAGCTGCTCTAATGCTTGTGAGAGTGTGATGATGGGTGACTCACTCAGCACTACCAGGCTGCCCTTCTCATTTCCCACTGTAGAGTGAAAACAATCGCTGGGTTGATTGTACTGTTAGCATGTGCGCGCCGTTCTCTCTCCCTGTCTGCCTTTAAGAAACAGTGTAGGCCATGCCTTACTAGCGATGTGTCATTGCATTTTCCAGTGAGTAGTATTCAAATGCAGGCAGGCAGCCCAGGGGAATGATGTAAGCCATGATCGACCCTACACGGACAGCTACACTGTGGTCATTGTTCGCTGGCCTTTCTCTGCTGTAGAGTAGCCATGCGTGATCAGCGATTCGACCGTGACTACTGTAGGACATGGCCCCGTTACCCCCCCCCCCCCGACAGAGGGTTGTGTCACAGGAGGGGGAGGTGTAGGATGGGAGGAACTGCACACGACAGAATACGGACAATCATTTATATGTTGGAAATTCTTCCCCATGATCTAAAATCATTTACTTTTCATCACTTTTTGTGCGCTAGTTTGTCCTCTGTCGTCTATCTCATCCATCTCCCGTCTTATTGTGAAACACGGTCTGGTTAACAAATGTTCGAGACAATTAATCCCCCACTCATCACAATGCGTAAAATCTACTGGCAGGAGTCTTTCCACACTGCTGTGACCACTATTGCAAGATATACACATGAAAAAGGCACACACACACACACACACACACACACACACACACACACACACACACACACACACACACACACACACACACACACACACACACACACACACACACACACACACACACACACACACACACACACACACACACACACACATCTGCTGGTCATCAAAATAATACCAGGAATGGTTAGCATAAAAGGAAGCTTTGAGCTTTTGGCCGGCTCCGGAAGATGATGCGGCTGACCAGGACAATGAACTGTGGGAATTCGCTTGTCTCCCGTTGATCTTCCTCCTTGGCATCCCGAAAGCCTGTCAGACGCAGGGATAAAAAGACAGGCATTTTTCTTTCTCTCTTTTCTTTCTATTTTTTCTTTCAGCGGGGGCCTCATAGTGATCTGTGGAGATGAGCTGAAAGCCGAACTACCTGTTGACAAGTCCTCTTAAGAGACCTCAATGACATATTGTGTGGGACTACAGAGCAGAAAGGAAAGGCCCAGCTAGGTCGATTCATATTTGTCACCGTTGTATAGCGCTCAAGTTCTTGTATAGAATTGTTGTTTTGATGTATTGGTTTACTTCATTCGTACTATGTTATGAAGCTAGAATCTTGGTTCTTAACTCATACGTTAGCGTAGTTGTGTGGGGTCTAGGGTATGACGTTGGAAGAAACGGACTGGGTTTATTCTACTTTATTTCACTTGTTGTGCTGGGAACCTTTCTGTTTTCGCCTCATTACAGCATGTAATAATCCAGTTCAGTCAAAGAGCATGGAGAGGAAGAAAAACAACTCACGTTTTATTGGGTTAATGAGAAGCGTTCCGAAGACCACCTGCAATAGACTAAACAAGCATGAGGAAATATTCATATTAGCTTCAATTTACTGCCATGCTTAAAATGATCCCAGCTCTACTTGTGTTGGTATCTGCTTTCCTTCAATATTTTTTTTTTTAAATACGCTTTCCTCAGAGTATGTAACATATGGCAAACACACTCATTTTCCATCAGATTGTTTTCCCCCTCTAAATGCGTTAATGATTTGGTGCGAATATGATGGAATTTCGTTACTTTGTGAATAATGATGGATTTATTAAAAGCAATGACCTTCATTATAACTTAATGAGGTATTTCATTGTAATTAGTTCATGGATTCTTGTCAATACATGCCAAAATAACAAAGTAATGTCTTACTAATGGCTTTTCCATTCATCATTTCTCCTTATAAACCTAGAATCCGCCGTTAAAACAATAACAAAGTGTTCAACCTACCTCTGTTTTGGTTTTTTAAAAAGGCTGAGGGATGGGCCTGGAGAAGTGTAACCACTTTCAAATTCATACACAGAGCTATGGATGCAAGAACTGAACATCCATTATATCAAAATTATAGTTTTAAACATGTTTTGAGGCTATACATTGTTTTTTTGCATTGTATTGTTTACTAACATTGGAGTAAAAAAAATGTATATTTGGGGTTCTGATGATGTGCAATAGTTGAACTAAGCTCCTGAGACATTTATAAGTTATATTATTAAAGAATCAATTGGTATATATAATTAATTTATAAGTCCAAAAATGGTTGTAGCAATTAAGGATTATAGTTTTAAAATGTCTAAAAAGTTTTATTTGGCCTGCATTCAGTTGACCCAGTTGATACATTTACCATCAATATCACATCAAGCAATACTTCCTGTCTTTTATCAAATCCAAAACCTTCACAAGAGAATGTTTAGCCATACTCTGCTTACGTGTTTTAGCCTTAGAATATGCAAATGTCTGTGGTATTCAGTGTATACATCATTTGTAATACTCTACCTGACCAAGTGTTTTCTGTTTCCTTCAACTTTGCATGTACTTTATAGGATCAGAGCACATATGCCCTCATACGTTTGTGATGCTTGTTAATTAGATGATGACACGTACTGAGCCCAAATATATTCAGACAGAAATACACTTCCATTGTGTTGAAGATACCGTCCGTAATTAAGCTGTAGGTTGCAGAGCAATTTGCTCTGAAAAAAAGAAGAGGAGAAATCTGGTTGTGTGCCGCTTTACTAAAAACGGTGAATATTAACCACAAACTGTAAAGAAGAGCACTACTGCACCTCTGTGAGAGAGTGCAAAAGGAAGTCTGGTGGCTTTGCAGGCGTCATTTGAGCCTTATCGTTAATGAAAGAGCATTTTTGTAGACACCAGACAAACGTTAGATCTGTTTCGGGTTAGAGCAAGTGCAGACATTGCCACAGTGTGCTGTTTGGATGGCTGAGATGTCAAGGTCAAGCATACAGGTGTACAGTTACTCGGGAGCTACTTGTAATGCTAACTATGACGGTAAGAAGTTACAACTTGTGACCCTGTGAGTTTATAATGCGAAACACACAGACTTGAATTGCGTACTTGTGTACAAGAGAAGGACACGTTGGATTACTGGTACTTACTGTGTAACAACTGGTACTACTTGCTCTATGTGAGTACATCAAAGCGTTTGCTTTTTCAGAAACGGAATTCCATATGAATGAAACAAGACTGTCGTGATTACACTGAACACTCATTGTGTTGTTGTTCTAAGAGCATTGCTACCTGCATTGTTACACATAGAGGGCACTCTGATATTGAATTATTGTCAAAAGCAATGTGTGTGTGTGTGTGTGTGTGTGTGTGTGTGTGTGTGTGTGTGTGTGTGTGTGTGTGTGTGTGTGTGTGTGTGTGTGTGTGTGTGTGTGTGTGTGTGTGTGTGTGTGTGTGTGTGTGTGTGCGTGCGTGCGTGCGTGTGCTTGCATGTGTGTTGATAGGATGGGGGGGTGTCACATAAGAAATGCCCTTTTTAATCAGGAAAAAAATATAAAATGACTTGGGAGCAAGGGAAGCATATTAATGCAGTTCATTTGCATACGCTCGTCAGCAAGGATACGTTCAAAAAACAAACTAGATTTGTCAGTTCATTTCACATTATTCCATTGTCTATCTGCCTTTGTTATATGTTAAAGATAAAGCCGGAAATCAAATGTAAGAAAAGGGCAAGCTGCTATCTCTATAAATGAGCAACAGCTCATCAGTCTTGTTTGAATCATATATTTCTATGGCAGAAGGCAACGTGCATGCAGGGCACTTTCAAAAAGGGTTCCGTCTGATATTGGCAGAGTTTGCAACGGATTGTGGGAGGCACATTTAAGAGTCACTTCATTTTGTCTGGCAATGGACAATCCTTCCTAAGAGATCAGGATGAGAAAGTTGTCCAGGAACTGTTTTTTATCTACCTATGTATTCTCCCAACATTGTATTTTGAAAATATACTCATATCAATGTAATATTATTACAGTATTACATAGACATTTTCTGAATGGTATTTGCAATAGTGCGGGATAGTATATTCGTGTCTCAGTTACATGATAATAAGCTCATACAGTCGTGCGTGACCTCGTCAATGTAAGTATGCTCTACATACATGAGGCATGCCCAGTCATCACATAGTCTACATAATATAGCCATTATATCCTTCAAGGGTTCATTTGATGGCCTTCACCTTTATTACTAGACAATGATTGCAGTCAAGTTCTAGAGAAGAAGAACGTATTCATAAGCAGCCCACAGACCTTATTCATATTTTAGAGATAAGAGTCAACAACAACCAACAGTGTTGGAGGAACGGTTGGCTAAAGAACAGCCAGGCCTTATAAGTCTTCCAGGGTGCGTCAGCAATGTGCTTCACTCCCACGTCCTCTGTATCGGGTGTGTACTGTACGTGTGTAACAGGTTTGATTCAAAGCTATGTTGTTTTGTTTATGTTGTTCTGTCTAGCCTTGTCAGTTGGTGGGTGTCTGGGTTAGCACTAGTTAGAAGCAGAGAGAGAGAGAGAGAGAGAGAGAGAGAGAGAGAGAGTTGTCCTTGAGCCCTGTGAAGTGTATGTGTGGGTGTGTTGAGGTTGGGGGTGTCCCTGACTTCACAGGAGTCTGGACATAAACTGGTCTCACTCCACTAAATGTGAACTCGTGTTATTCTAGTGCTTAGTAGTCCCTGAAAGGATTTTAAAAAATGATTATAATCATGTGTTATAGCACGCTGCCACTGTTACTAGGCAGCATACTAATCAGCTTAATGAGATATTATACAGTATTTTGTTGACCAAGGCAGAACTCACTTTATTGTGTCGGAAGCTTGACCCCGCCAGTTACAAGGGAAGAACACGCCATTATCCTTCTTAAGAGAGGGGAGGGCATCACAAACAACCCGGCAAGCAAGAAGACAAAAACAGACTCTGCTTGTGTATTCCCTTCAGCTTGACGGTGTATGCTCTGGGCCGTTGAAACCATTCTTAATGGCTGGGAGGGCCTCTGATACATTGGGAACCCATTCAATAACACCAACTGTTGTTTTCCTCCTTATTGGAAGCCATGAGAGGAGGGGAAAAGAAGGCAAGAGCAAAGTGATTCACATCAAATGTAATGTGCCTCTTTAATGGAGAATTACGCCGAGACAAGTGTCGCAGTAGGGAGATAAGAGCGTGTGTTTACTGAAGTAACCCCTTGGTTTTAAGTGCTATTGTTAATATCATAATTGTAGCATTGCGGCAGCTTCATGACAATGGCATTGCTCCGTTTCATTAAGGCGTGTAATTGGAGGAATTCTGATAGGATGGGCCCAAGTAGCATAATTATGCAGCGCCCGCCGTGTTTACCGTGTAATTATTGCATCCAAAACTGTGTTGCAGTCTGAGAAAGTTCTGAGAGTTACAGTCTTCCAACCACAAGTGTGAGAACATAAGCTGTACTGAAAATCAAAAGAAGAAAATGACATTTCAATGGGCGGCAGGTAGCATAGCGGTTAAGAGCTTCCCCGAGGCGACTAGGTGAAAATCTGCTTTTGTGCCCTTGAGCAAGACACTTAACCCTAATTCCTTCCGTAAGACGCTCTGCTAAATGACATCTCTATTTCCATTCATCATGCACTGACAATTTACTCTAATACTTCTCCTTCTCTTCCGGTTTTCAGATTTTTGGATGAGTCATAGCTCTTTTTTAATGCATTGCTTATTAGGTTGATTGACTGTGGTTGACCGACATGATATCCTTCTCTCTTACAGGATGGAGGACTCTAGTTTGTGCCTTGGTGTGTCTTCAGCAGTATCGGACGCTGACAGAGACCATCTGAACAACGCAGTGCTAAATGGCCGATATCCCATCAGTCAGAAGCTCCACCAGCTGACGGCCCAGCTGGGCCACGCCTTTCCCGACCTACAGAGCCGACAGCAGATCCCTGAGGAGAAAGCTGCCACCCCATTGGATGAGAAGAGCCACGCTGCCCTGGCCAGTCAACCAATCAGTAGTCAGATGGCACTTCTCGCCAACCAGCTCAACCGGGACATAGATGCAAGTGCCCTGGCCAACCTGAATGGGCGTGTGGACCTGCAGCAGTTTCTCAATGGGCAAAACCTGGGCATCATGTCCCAGATGAACGACATTGAAGACGATGCCCGTAAGAACAGGAAGTACCCGTGTCCGTTGTGCGGCAAGCGATTCCGCTTTAACAGCATCTTGTCGCTGCACATGCGCACACATACAGGTGAGAAGCCTTTCAAGTGCCCCTACTGCGACCATCGAGCAGCACAGAAGGGCAACCTCAAAATCCACCTACGCACCCACAAGCTGGGAAACCTCGGTAAGGGACGCGGCCGCGTCCGTGAGGAGAACCGTCTTCTACATGAGCTGGAAGAGAGGGCCATCCTGAGGGACAAGCAGATCAGGAGCAGCAGCCTCCTTCAGCCAGCCCAGCCCCTGCAGCACCAGCCACACCTTGGCCCTCAGACCCAGCAGCAGCAGCAACAGCCTGGCTCTGCCTGTGGCCTCCTCACCCCCACCAGCCTGGGAACTCCAGACTCCCTCTCCCAGCCCTCGTCCTCCCCCAAGCCGGCCGGCGCCCAAGATGACCAGGCCCTGAACCCACCCACTGGATTCCGCTGCACCTTCTGCAAGGGCAAGTTTAAGAAGCGTGAGGAGCTGGATCGTCACATCCGCATCCTGCACAAGCCCTACAAGTGCACCTTGTGTGAGTTTGCTGCCTCGCAGGAGGAGGACCTGATCAGCCATGTGGAAAAAGCCCATATCACGGCCGAGTCAGCTGCGGGACAGGGTGCAGCTGGCGGCGCTGAGAAGCCTGCCAATGAGTTCCGATGTGAGGTGTGTGGCCAGGTCTTCAGCCAAGCCTGGTTCCTCAAGGGCCACATGCGCAAGCACAAGGACTCATTTGAACACGTCTGCCAGATCTGTGGTCGTCGCTTCAAGGAGCCCTGGTTTCTCAAGAACCACATGAAGGTCCATCTCAATAAGCTGGCCATCAAGAGCAAGCCCCCAGCAGAGGACATAAACGCTGTCAACACCATGAACAGCATGGCCCAGGAGGCCCATGCTAACCTCTACTCACGTTACATCTCCTGCCTGCAGGGCGGCTTCCTATCCCCAGACAAACAGGGTCTGAGCGAGCAACACCAGATGCTGGCCAAAGCCGGCATTGCCATGAAAGAGAAGGAGATGCTGGGGAAGCTGCTGGGCCCAATGGCAGGGATGGGCCATGGCCTTGGCGAGGGGGAGAAGCGCTCTCTCCTGGGCTGCCTGAACCTGGTGCCCCCCCTGAAGTCCAGCTGCATGGAACGCCTCCAGGCGGCTGCCAAAGTTGCAGAGATGGACCCACTGAATAGCTATCAGGCCTGGCAGATCATGGCACGAGGCATGGCCATGGACCGTGCCTTTATGCCCAAGGAGCAGCACCATGAGCAGCACCATGAGGAGATGGCCAATGCTGCCGGCATGGCCTTCACTAAAGAGAAGCATGACTACCCTATGATGTGCTCCAACGATGGCTCCAAGCAGAAGCAGCACAGCGAAGCTCTGCATGGCTCGAAGGCCGGCAGTGGAGCCATGATGCCCCTGAAAGACGACGGAGTGGGCTTCGACAGCCATCGTGACTTCATGCCCCATCATGGCGGCCATGGCATGGGCCTGGTCCACGGCCTGGAGTACAACCACCTGACTAGCCTGAAAGAGAAACCCACAGAGTGTCCTGACTGTGGCCGGGTCTTCAGGACATATCACCAGATGGTGGTCCACTCTCGGGTGCACAACAAGGAGCGGCGGCCCATAGAAGAAGCCATCCAGCAGCAGAACAACACCACAGGACTGGATGAGCGGCGTGGCTCAGCCAGCGACCCCGAGTCCCAGTCCATCAGCAGGTCCACCACCCCTGGATCCTCCAACGTGACGGAGGAAAGCGGAGCCGGAGGAGGCCACTCCCAGACCGGCAGTGTCCGAGACGACAGCCCACACCCTTCCTCCCCATCCTCAGGTAAGACTAAGTCATTACTATACCCTGAATAATGATCAATCCCATAGTCACATTATCCTTATTATCAGGACTTCTTCCAATGTATTCTTCATTATTTATATGGGGAGGACACGTAAGGGGGAGACCATTGTGTCCGAAGAGGATAGGTCCTTACACAAAGATGAGTTGGTTGATGGCTGGCACAAGATCTCTTACATACGCCATTTGCTTTGACATCCCTTCTACACAACACTGGACTCTAAGGAGTCCACTTAGACTGGAGAGAGAGATGGGGGGGGGGGGGGGGGGGTCGGATCAAAACTGCCTGTTCAAAAAGCCCACCACAAATCCAAGCTGCACATTCCGTGCATAACTGGGATACTTAACGCCCATGTTCAAATACCCGTCAAACACCCTCACACAGCCTGCTTCTATAGGATACTTTCTGCGCACTGTTTTTACTGGAGAGGGGAGGCCTGTCTAAACACTCACACACACTCACACACGCACACATGAACACACAGACACACTTTGAGTCACGCACTCACACAAAACAACCGTACCAAGACGCTCAACTCCCATGACGGAGCCGTGACTTGTGTCATTCACACTGGCACATAGAACACAGATGCAAGAAGGGCTTTATAAATACAGTTGAGACATTGAGACACAGTGTGGTGAAGAACATGCTCTATACAGAGTAGTATGTGTCCCCGTGTAACATCAGTCAAGACTACGAGAACGGGCCAAACATATTATGAGTGATTAAAACATCTCCTTGAACGTGGGAGGGAAAGCGATTCCACCGTAGCCAAATAAGAAAAAGCAGATAAAGTATACGTTTAGCAGGATTAAGAGAGGCTGTTCCTAATGATTAGAGAAGTTTTAAAGGTAACTTTCTCATTCCTCCGGGCGGAACACCACAAGCTAAGCAGCGCGCCCGTTAATTAGGCCATGACTATGTGATAATCAGTTGGTTTAAGCTAAACAAGACACTAATTAAAGATATACGTATAAAGCAGGTCATTTATGTTTTTTTGACTTCATTTGCGGAGTGAAATGTGCTTTTAAGCCGTTTGAAAAAAGTGGCTTATGCTTAAGGCTCGAAGTAACTTAATTCCAACAGTACAGACAAAATTGTTTATTTATTCACAGTAGCAGAGAGTCCTTATCATTCCAATGTAGTGTGATGGGTTTGAACATGGAATGGGCTATGTTTATTTTAATCTAAGAAATAATAACAGACAATCCCCCCCACCCCAATTAGGAATTAATGAAAACTAGAGTGAGATAAAAATGTATTTTCTTTATAGAGACTATTAAACATAACACTTTTCAACGGGGTGGGGGGGGGGGGTATGTTGCGGAAGTAATTATCTTCTGAATTTTAATGCAGGAAGTTTTATTTATTTTTCTTCTGGTTCTCAAGTAAATCAGAGAAATGTAGCTCATGGCATTTAGTCAACTTTAGAAGTATTTACATATGTGTGATGTGAAGAACTTCCACATCATCAAAAACTTCTGAATCTCTGAAAAGATCATGTTCTTACAAATATTGCCAATTGAAATTATATTTACAATAAAACCTACATCAACTGAAATATTTTGGGTATTCATGTTACAAAAAAACTAAGTTGAATATCACACACACACAGATGCAGACATGCACAGACACTCTCTCTCTCTCTCTCTCTCTCTCTCTCTCTCTCTCTCTCTCTCTCTCTCTCTCTCTCTCTCTCTCTCTCTCTCTCTCTCTCTCTCTCTCTCTCTTTCTCTATTGCTCTCTTCAGCTCTCTCTCCATCTCACTCTCTCTCACTGTAGTCCTACCTCGTCTATCAGTGCTCTCATGCCCTGCCTCCTCCTCTGTCCCTCTCTGAGTGCTGTGATGGAGTGTGATAGCCAGCTTAAACCCCTGTGTTTCTCCACCGTACAGGGGGATGCGGGCATCGTGCCAGCTCCCTCCTGCTGGATCTAACGGGCCTTAAGGTTGACCTTGAGGGCCCCCCACCTGCTCTTTTTTGGGGGGGGAGTTGTCTCTGCGTTTGGGGCTGACATTGTTACAGGTACAGCCTCTTAGCCTGGTTCTTTCTCACAGTCTCTCCATTCAGACACAGTTCACCGGCTTTCTGTTGTGAGACTCAGGAAGCTGTGTAGACACCACTCCACCACCACAACAGGGTCAAAGGGGAAAGAAACACTAAAGATGTACAACTGTAAAAAAAAAAAAAATGAAAGGGTTTTGTTTTGTTGCAGTCTGTATTACATTACTGACAGCACAAAGCCCTAAAAGTGTTTCTTCCTTCATGACATTGAGTGTGATTCATATTTGGAGCTTTGGGGCACCTCATTTAGAAACTGAGGTGTGTGAAAAAATGTGTCTGCAGCTAATGTGGAGGAAGGTGTCATTTGTGTGTGAGTGTGTGTGTGTGAGTGTGTTTGTATATGAGTGTGTTTCTGCTTATGTGTGTGTGTGTGTGTGTGTGTGTGTGTGTGTGTGTGTGTGTGTGTGTGTGTGTGTGTGTGTGTGTGTGTGTGTGTGTGTGTGTGTGTGTGTGTGTGTGTGTGTGTGTGTGTGTGTGTTGCCTGAATGTGTCAGTGTTTTTAAATTAACAGGATGTGGCTGACTATACCTCTCTGTTAGTCTTAATATTGCACTCTTGCGTTTTTGCTTGTTGAGAATTGTTTGTATTTTTATTGTAAGGCACTGTGTGTGTGTGTGTGTGTGTCTTGAAAACATTGCTAACCATCACCATACCGCCAACCTCGTAACCACCTTCCCACTGCAATTTTGAGTTAAACTTGAATTACAGTCATCAACAATAACATCTCAACTGTGAAAGAAGGTCGAGACAATCTCTTTTGTCTTTGACACTGCACTTGTTTAAAGACTTGCTGAAAAAAATGTCTGCCTCAGAAATGTCCTTCAGAGACCTTCCTTCTTTCATCCACAGTAGTAAAACCTTAAATGCTTTGTGTTTCATAGAGACGTCAGAACCTTTCGCCCCTTTTTCATTAGTACGGTTTTCACCCCAATCATCTCTTTTATTTGTGTTATTAGGCTGACAGATTGGTTTGACTGTGGAAGGAATCTAGTGCTTCAGATTTAAGAGTTCTCCGGTCTGACTTGGGCTTGATAAACAAGAGGGTTCCTACTTGATAGTGTCTCTCTCTGAATTCATTATGGTGGGCCTCAGAGCGACAGGCCCTGCAGAGTGCAGGTCTTAAACAGAGGCTTACCCTGAATGGCGTAACAGAACCCATTGAAACCTGATGTAATACTATGTAAAGCAGAGCTGCCAGTGTGTTGTAAGATGGGGGGTATTTATATTCACGTCCATTGTAGATTCTAAAATGTAAGAAAAAAGAGAGATGGAGAGATTAGGATGAACTAAAGGCAAGTTTAAAGTTGTTTCTGGTTGGGCCTCTTACAGACTATGAGGATTCCGTTAGTGTCTAGCAGGAGGTAAGCGTAAGTAAGTAATTCACTGTTAAAGGCGCTGCGTGGTCAATCCGACGTCTGCATTGGCCGTGCAGCATTTACGGTGATACGGCCTCGGCAGAAGTCAGGACATCCATACTTCTTGCGCTTTGCGGAGCAGCGCAGAGCTGTTGTGAAGGAAGTTGTCAAGGAAGTGAGTTTGTGTTTATACAGGACCTCCTGGCCCCACCTACCATCAACCAATCATGTCAATGCGGAGCTATATGAACCCCCCCTGCATTGTTACAACATTTGGGAGGTGCACAGCGATGCGGCACGGAGCTCAATTTGGCCTCTGCGTGCCTCAGGAGTTTCCGCAATTGCGGCACACCCTTCATACGGAATCTCTGACCACATTTTCGGATTGACAATAAATGGGCTCTTAGTCTACACCTGTTGTATACGAAGCATGTGACAAATACAATTTTACTTGGGCTGTATGGAGAAATAAAGAGAGCAGAGACAGAAAGAAAGAGATAGTGAGGCGGAGAGAGAGACAGAGAAAAGAAGGAAGAGAGTGAGGCAGAGAGAGAGAGAGAGAGTGAGGCAGAGAGACAGAGAGGCAGAGAAAAGAAGGAAGAGAGCGAGGCAGAGAGAGAGAGAGAGAGAGAGAGAGAGAGAGCGAGGCAGAGAGACAGAGAGAGAGAGAGAGAGAGAGAGCGAGGCAGAGAGACAGAGAGGCAGAGAAAAGAAGGAAGAGAGCGAGGCAGAGAGAGAGAGAGAGAGAGAGCGAGGCAGAGAGACAGAGAGAGAGACAGAATTTGCAAAGGGAAGGATGGCAACCAGTTGATGCAAATGACTTGCTGCTGAGAAAGGAATGTACAGTATGATCATGCAGCTACTCAGAAGCTGGTCTCATCAGACTATAGAGAGAGAGGGGCTTTTCTCAAGGCCTCGAGCAGGAGCACCTCCACTCCACCCCTCACTCCCACCTCTCCGCTCCGGCTACAAACCTACCGCTCCGTTTCCCTGGAGAATCCCCCATGTCTAAATATTTTTAAGAGGAACAGCATTTTAACATGGCAAGGATTAGTCATTTATCCCTAGGTCTTTACAGCTCTCAAACATGGAGGCAAAACGCTTGCGCCATACAAATTGGAAATTGGATTTGCCGACTGACGCCTTAGGTTATAAAGCATGGATATTCATCTAATTACGTAATTACAATAGGGGGTAATTACACATGCAGACTTACTGTTACATTGTAATTGCTGTGTAATTAAAGCAAAAATAACTAGAAGTGTTCAGGCCCAAATTGATAGAAAAGCGAGTGTCAAAACGGTCGCTTTCTGAAACAGCTCTACATCTGTCTGCATTTGTCTCCGTGGAAACCAACTCCGATTTAAGATTGCTATTCAATCCCACCTTAACTGTCCTACTAAGACTTATTTTCTATCCGTCTCTCGTCCTCTTTCTAGCCTAAGAGGCAAGACTGCGGCCTCTGTTGAGATATATGAAGTGGCGACCAAGAATGTGACCAAAAATAGACATAGAAGTGAAAGGAGAAACAACTAAGGGCATTCGTGTCATGCGGTAGATGGCATTGAAATTGTGATTTGATGGTTAGGTAGAGCTGGCCTGTGAAACCCCATCCCAGTGTCAGATGGAGGAGAGGTTGGCACCTTCAAAGGGCTGGAGCTAGTATGGCCAAGTAAACAGGTATCTGTGGGATCATCGAGAGTCTCCGACAGTACATTCTTTCTCACAAAGATACCGTTCCTCTCTCCCAGTCAAGCCAAACCTTTGAAATGAGAACAGTGTTCTGTGTGTGTGTGTGTGTGTGTTTTTTTTATAGCTAATTACGAGGATATTTGGAAGAATTATGTCAATGCCTTCTCTCTCGCTTCCTATCTCCATCTTTCTCCCTGTCTCCATCTTTGTCCCTGTCTCCATCTTTCTCTCTGTCTATCTCTCTCCCCCTCTCTCCCTGTTTCTCTCTGTCTATCTCACCCTCTCTCTCTCTCCCTCTCTCTCCCCCCCCTCTCTCTCTCCCTCTCTTCTTCTCTTCACTTATTTCTTTCTCTTTGTAATTGACATCCGGTTCTCTTTTTTTCTCTATTTTTCTTTCTTGATCTGAGAACTTGCCTGCTTCAAACCTGTGGTATAGCCGCTCTTTTGAAGACTAGTGCCTCAAACTGGCATGTCATATCTGTATTTTTTATGTGTCACAAAACTCAAATAGATGTCATTGTGTGCGAGGCGAATTTATTACAGAGCTGTATTTCAGTACAGTAGGTCAGGGTTCGGGTGTCTTTAAGTGACAAAAGTTCTATTCACTAATTGTCAGTGTGCTCTACTGATTAACATGTCGTGGATAAATGTAGACTTAGTATTTTTGTACATGCTTGCACAATATAAAAGGGCAATTTATTTCTCTTTGACGACTCATTCGATTTCTCTCCCTTTTTCATACTCACTGTCTCCATCTCTCTCTCCCCTCTCTCTCTCGCCTTCTTTCTCTCTCTCTTAGACTCAATTTGTAAATATTACCCATGGTGGGAATAAGCTAAGCCTTTTAGATATTTAAAAATTCCAATTGTATTCCAAAGTGTATTTGAAAGAGCAGCAGTCAGGGTCGTTTTCTCTTGCTCACCGTATTCCTGGGTGGTTATCACCGGGCAGTCCTTATGAAACATTTATCAGGCTGTTTCATGTCTTAATGATCACGTTAGGATTCCCCACTTGGTTATGGAGCTGGAGCAAAGAGATGTGCTGTTGAGAGAGAGAGTGAGAGAGCGAGAGAGAGAAAGAGAGAGAGAGAGAGAGAGAGAGAGAAAGAGAGAGAGAGAGAGAGAGAGAGAGAGAGAGAGAGACAGAGAGAGAGAGAGAGCGAGAGAGAGAGAGAGAGAGAGAGAGAGAGAGAGAGAGAACTCCCTGCATTATACCAACCACTCTTTAATTCACATCTTTGCCAAAACATTGCTTGCCTTTCTCCTGAACAAGCCTCCTTGGCACGTCACACATTTTCTTCCTCGTTCTCCCCATTTCTGTTTTATGTTTTTATAATTAAAACATAATATTTATCTTTCCATAACAGAAGGCTGCCTTACTGTGGTAGGTAGACTGTTTGAATATTAATATTCTACATGCTATCTCCTCCAGTGTCTGAGGAAGTGTCATTGGTAAAATAGTGAAAGTGAAGGTGACTCGCCCTCTGTTCTGTCAGAGAGCTGGGAACCAGAGCAGGGTTGCAAAGTTTAGCTGATTGAACATGGAAGAGATTGTGAAGAGGTTTGACTAAATGAACACGAGGGACACGTTGGGGGAATGCATCATGCCGTATTTACCTAGCCACAGTCCGGATGCATAGAGTACTCTGACAAAATAACCCTTTATCCAAAAGTTGAAACTTAAACTGAAACTTTGAATACATAAAAGACTTCATGTAGGAGTTTCTTTGTTGTTGTCTCTGACAGGGATAGTTAAATGAGAGGAACGTAGGGTTCCATGTTCCACTGGTGACAGCTGTCTGACTCTGTCAATTCTGAATTCCTCCTAAATGAGTCTGGGCTCAGACAAAGAATGCAAATGGATGGCAGGGTGGGTGGCTGGGTGAGAGAGCTTTGTTTGAACAAGTTAACTTGGGCATGATTGGGGTTCCTCCCGTGTGAAAGAGCAAGTGAATACATTGACCTTTGTCTCATAAAAAATGGAGGACCAGCCATATGATACCATGACAGAGGAATCTCTCTCTTTCTACCCCTCTCTCTTTCTCTCCACACACACACACACACACACACACACACACACACACACACACACACACACACACACACACACACACACACACACACACACACACACACACACACACACACACACACACACACACACACACACACACACACACACATAAAAAACAGGGTTATGGGTAATGTCATATTTGTTTTTTTCCAACTTGGATATCACCACTGGCCATGGCACGGGGTCACTCGTTACAGAGAGATGAGTATTTCTCCTTTCCCTCCCAGTCCTAACCCCACTGACAGGTCACATAAAACAGCTCTTTGTGTCAACATCGGGGTGCTGACATGAGCCAGATAATGACATGAACATGTTGCCTCTTTTTTTACCAAAAGTTATCTCCTAATCAGAGAGGAAAACAAATGGGCAAGAAAAATGAAGTCCAAGGATTGAGATCTTTGCCTGCACATTCCAATTGTTCTTAAAATATTTGGCAATGTCAATTAGTAAGTGAGCAGAGCTAGCTGATGAACACAATTTTCCACTAGACTGAGCACCCTATTGTTGTGGAGTGAACAGCAGATTTCTGAGGTCATTATCATTCCCCGTTAGCCTGGCCCAGCTGCTCCTCTCGGCTCCAGCCAAACTCTACACCACGACTCAGGGTAGCACGCAGCAACAGGGGGCCGCCGGGGAGGAGGGGGCTGGCAGGCTGGAGAGAGAGATAGAAAGAGAGAGAGAGAGATGGAGGGCAAGAGAGAGGAGGGGAGAAATGAGGGACAGAAATAGAGGGATGGAGCGAGGTTGGGCGCCAAGGAAAGAAGGAAAGATGGGCTCGAGAACGTAAGAGGGGTAGGATAGGAAAAGGAGATGATAGAAAGAAAGGGAGAAATACCCTTAGCGTTCTAGGATAATAAAATATTTGATCTGGACTTACAGCTGAACTCAGAGGCTTGGAAAACAGAAACTAAGACCTATCTAAGACATGTGAGAAAGCTGTATCTACACTAACATCCTGCTCTGCTTCATAGGCCCTCAGAAAAAATACGTCTCCCACCGTGTCTCTCTGCGCACTGTAAATTCCACCGTGGTGTGTTGAGGATATGTTTGAGCTGGTGTTCAGGCGGGAGCTGGAGGAGAGACAGATGTAGGGATGTTCTGTAGAGCAGGATCCACTGAGCCATGGTCTCCCACCCAAACCCTGCTCAGACTCAGCTCCTCTGTCCTGGATCGGAAGCTCAAAAGTGCTTAGACACTAGCAGTGCTCATGCTTCTAACCCAGCAGACTCCACTCTCTCTCTCTCTGTCTCTCTTTGTCTCTCCCTCTCTCTTCTCTCTCCCTCTCTCTCTCTCTCTCTCTAAAAATTGTCCCTTCCTGTCAGCCTGTTAGTGTGTTGTTAGAGTGAACCTGGTTTCTCTGGCCGAGTACGGATCCATGTTTGCAGGAGATTTTAGCGTTGAGCAGGGAGCTTGTGCTATGTGTGCATATATCACCCAGGCTCAGAACAGCCAGGCCGTTTAAGAGAGATAGGATGACAGTAAAGCTGCTAAGGGGACAGGGACTCACAGATGACAAGGCAAGGGGAGGGAGGAGAGGGGGATAAGGGGAAGGAGAGGGCGCCACAGCGTGCACTGTTATGTGACTCAGACATCCACTCTGACACCTCCCCCTATAAGAGACATTATCTCTGATAGGTCAATATCTCTGATAGTTCACCGCTTCCTTTGAACGTACAGTTTGAGAGGTTTGAGAGGCCAGCTGTAGTAGGATCAAAGATAGTCTAGGTCAGGGACAAGTATAGGGGTCTCCGCCACTCAGGAGAAGTGTCATTGGACAAGTACAACTATCTCAGACAAAGTGTCACATGAGTAACTGACAGTTGTGAGTATTGCACAAGGACATACAGCGTGGTTCCCCAACTGGCGGCCCGCGGGTGGTTTTACTTGGCCCTCCAAGTTTTCTGAGCAAAAAATATACAGTACCAGTCAAAAGTTTGGACACACCCACTCTTTCCAGGTTTTTTGTCTATTTTTACTAATTTCTACATTGTAGAATAATAGTGAAGACATCAAAACTATGAAATAACACATACAGAATCATGTAGTAACCAAAAAAGTGTTAAACAAATTAAAATATATTATTATCTGAGATTGTTCAAAGTAGCCATCCTTTGCCTTGATGACAGCTTTGCATACTCTTGGCATTCTCTCAACCAGCTTCATGAGGTAGTCACCTGGAATGCATTTAAATTAACAGTTGTGCTTTGTTAAAAGTTCATTTGTAGAATTTCTTTCGTTCTTAATGCGTTTGAGCCAATCAGTTCTGTTGTGACATGGTAGGGGTGGTATGCAGAAGATAGCCCTATTTGGTAAAAGACCAAGTCCATATTATGGCAAGAACAGCTCAAATAAGCAAAGAGAAAAGACAGTCCATCATTATTTTAAGACAACTTTAAAGTTTCTTCAAGTACAGTCGCAAAAACCGCCAAGTGCTATGATGAAACTGGCTCTCATGAGGACCGCCACAGGAAAGGAAGACCCAGAGATACCCCTGCTGCAGAGGACAAGATACTTAGAGTTACCAGCCTCAGAAATTGCAGCCCAATTATATGCTTCACAGAGTTCAAGTAACAGACACATCTCAACATCCACTGTTCAGAGGAGACTGCATGAATACGGCCTTCATGGTGGAATTGCTGCAAAGAAACCACTACTAAAGAACACAAATAAGAAGAAGACGCTTGGGCCAAGAAACACGACAAAATCAACATTTGACCAGTGGAAATCTGTCCTTTGGTCTGATGAGTCCAAATTTGAGATTTTTGGATCCAACGGCCGTGTCTTTGTGAAATGCAGAGTAGGTGAACGGATGATCGCCGCATGTGTGGTTCCCACCGTGAAGCATGGAGGAGGAGGTGTGATGGTGTGGGAGTGCTTTGCTGGTGACACTGTCAGTGATTTATTTAGAATTCAAGGCACACGATATTCTCCAAACACCCCACAGGGCGAACATCCCAGTTATTCGCAAAAGGAAGCGACTCAGAGGACGAAGAGCCGGATGCCTCGTCCGGATCCGCAGAAGGTGAGTAGGAAACCTGCCGTTACCTTCAATATTACTCGCCAAAGTGCAATCATTGGACAATAAACTAGACGAGGTACGATCACGAATATCCTACCAACGGGACATCAAAACTGTAATATCCTATGTTTCACGGAATCGTGGATGAATGACGACATGGATATTCAGCTAGCGGGATATACGCTGCACCGGCAGGATAGAACAGCACACTCCGGTAAGACGAGGGGGGGGGGGGGGGGGGGTCTGTGCATATTTGTAAACAACAGCTGGTGCACGAGTATATTGTGATAAATTGCAGGCCAAACTACTTGCCTAGAGAGTTCTCAGCTATACTTTTCGTGGCTGTTTATTTACCACCAAAAACAGATACAGGCACTAAGACCGCACTCAGTCAGCTGTATAAGGAAATAAGCAAACAGGAAACCGCTCACCCAGAGGCGGACCACCATAGTCCCACCATAGTCCCTGTGCCCAAGAACACTAAGGCAACCTGCCTAAATGACTACAGACCCGTAGCACTCACGTCCGTAGCCATGAAGTGCTTTGAAAGGCTGGTATTGGCTCACATCAACACCATTATCCCAGAAACCCTAGACCCACTCCAATTTGAATACCGCCCAAACAGATCCACAGATGATGCAATCTCTAATGCACTCCACACTGCCCTTTCCCACCTGGACAAAAGGAACACCTATGTGAGAATGCTATTCATTGACTACAGCTCAGCGTTCAACACCATAGTACCCTCAAAGCTCATCACTAAGCTAAGGACCCTGGGACTAAACACCTCCCTCTGCAACTGGATCCTGGACTTCCTGACGAGCCGCCCCCAGGTGGTGAGGGTAGGTAGCAACACATCTGCCACTGATCCTCAACACTGGAGCTCCCCAGGGGTGCGCGCTCAGTCCTCTCCTGTACGCCCTGTTCACCCACAACTGCATGGCCAGGCACGACTCCAACACCATCATTAAGTTTGCAGATGACACAACAGTGGTAGGCCTGATCAACGACGAGACAGCCTATAGGGAGGAGGTCAGAGACCTGGCCGGGTGGTGCCAGAATAACAACCTATTCCTCAACGTAACCAAGACTAAGGAGATGATTGTGAACTACAGGAAAATGAGGACCGAGCACGCCCCCATTCTCATCGAAGGGGTTGTAGTGGAGCAGGTTGAGAGCTTCAAGTTCCTTGGTGTACACATCAACTACAAACTAGAATGGTCCAAACACACCAAGACAGTCGTGAAGAGGGCACGACAAAGCCTATTTCCCCTCAGGAAACTAAAAAGATTTGGCATGGGTCCTGAGATCCTCAAAAGGTTCTACAGCTGCAACATCGAGAGCATCCTGACCGGTTGCATCACTGCCTGGTACGGCAATTGCTCGGCCTCCGACCGCAAGGCACTTCAGAGGGTAGTGCGTACGGCCCAGTACATCACTGAGGCAAAGCTGCCTGCCATCCAGAACCTCTACACCAGGCGGTACCAAAGGAAGGCCCTAAAAATTGTCAAAGACCCCAGCCACCCCAGTCATAGACTGTTCTCTCCTCTACCGCATGGCAAGCGGTACCGGAGTGCCAAGTCTAGGACAAAAAGGCTTCTCAACAGTTTTTACCCCCAAGCCATAAGACTCCTGAACAGGTAACCAAATGGTTACCTGGACTATTTACAGTGTGCCTCCCCACAACCCCTCTTTTACGCTGCTGCTGCTCTCTGTTTATCTTATATGCATAGTCACTTTAACTATACATCCATGTACATACTACCTCAATTGGCCCGACCAACCAGTGCTCCTGCACATTGGCTAACCGGGCTATCTGCCCTGTGTCCCACCACCCGCCAACCCCTCTTTTTACGCTACTGCTACTCTCTGTTCATCATATATGCATAGTCACTTTAACCATACCTACATGTACATACTACCTCAATCAGCCTGACTAACCGGTGTCTGTATATAGCCTTGCTACTCTTATTTTCAAATGTCTTTTTACTGTAGTTTTATTTCTTTACTTACCTACACACACACACACACACACACACACACACACACACACACACACACACACACACACACACACACACACACACACACACACACACACACACACACACACACTTACCTTTTTTTCGCACTATTGGTTAGAGCCTATAAGTACGCATTTCACTGTAAGGTCTACACCTGTTGTATTTGGCGCGCTTGACAAATAAACTTGGATTTGATTTGATTTGACACTTAACCAGCATGGCTACTACTGCATTCTGCAGCGATACGCCATCCCAGATGGTTTGCGCTTAGTGGGACCATCATTTGTTTTTCAACAGGACAATAACCGAACACACCTCCAGGCTGTGTGAGGGCTATTTGACCAAGAAGGAGAGTGATGGAGTGCTGCATCAGATGACCTGCCTCCACAATCACCCGATCTCAACCAAATTGAGATGGTTTGGGATGAGTTGGAGTGTGGAGTGAAGGGAAATTTTCCAGCAAGTGCTCAGCATATGTGGGAACAAAGAGTGTGCAAAGCTGTCATCAAGGGAAAGGGTGGCTACTTTGAAGAATCTAAAATCTAAAATATATTTGGATTTGTTTAACACTTCTTTGGTTATAACAGGATTCCAAATTTTATTTCATAGTTTTGTCTCATTGTCTAATTCTACAATGTACAATAGAACAAAAAAAGAAAATATCCCATTGAATGAGTAGATGTGTCTAGACTTTTGACTGGTACTGTATATAGAGTTGAAGTCGGAAGTTTACATACACCTTAGCCAAATACATTTAAACTCAGTTTTTCACAATTCCTGACATTTAATCCTAGTAAAAAGTCCCTGTCTTAGGTCAGTTAGGATCACCACTTTATTTTAAGAATGTGAAATGTCAGAATAATAGTAGAGAGAATGATTTATTTCAGCTTTTAGCTTTTCTTTCATCACATACCCAGTGGGTCAGAAATTTACACACACTCAATTAGTATTTGGTAGCATTGCCTTTAAATTGTTTAACTTGGGTCAAATGTTTTGGGTAGCCTCCCACAAGCTTCCCACAATAAGTTGGGTGACATTTAGCCCATTCCTCCTTACAGAGCTGGTGTAACTGAGTCAGGTTTGTAGGCCTCCTTGCTCGCACAGGCTTTTTCAGTTCTGCCCACAAATGTTCTATAGGATTGAGGTCAGGGCTTTGTGATGGCCACTCCAATACCTTGACTTTGTTGTCCTTAAGCCATTTTGCCACAACTTTGGAAGTATGCTTGGGGTCATTGTCCATTTGGAAGACCCATTTGCGACCAAGCTTTAACTTCCTGACTGATGTCTTGAGATGTTGCTTCAAAATATCCACATAATTTTTCTTCCTCATGATGCCATCTATTTTGTGAAGTGCACCAGTCCCTCCTGCAGCAAAGCACCCTCACAACATGATGCTGCCACCCCCGTGTTATTCGGCTTGCAAGCCTCCCCCTTTTTCCTCCAAACATAACGATGGTCATTTTGGCCGAACAGTTCTATTTTTGTTTCATCAGACCAGAGGACATTTCTCCAAAAAAAGAACGAACTTTGTCCCCATGTCCAGATGCAAACTGTAGTCTGGCTTTTTATGGCGGTTTTGGAGCAGTGGCTTCTTCCTTGCTGAGCGGCCTTTCAGGTTATGTCGATATAGAACTCGTTTTACTGTGGATACAGATACTTTTGTACCTGTTTGCTCCAGCATCTTCACAAGGTCCTTTGCTGTTGTTCTGGGATTGATTTGCACTTTTCGCACCATGGCTGCGTGGTCCCATGGTGTTTATACTTGCGTACTATTGTTTGTACAGATGAACGTAGTACCTTCAGGCGTTTGGAAATTGCTCCCAAGGATGAACCAGACTTGTGGACGTCTACAATTTTTGTTCAGAGGTCTTGGCTGATTTCTTTAGATTTTCCCACGATGTCAAGCAAAGAGACACTGAGTTTGAAGGTAGTCCTTGAAAAAAATCCACAGGTACACCTCCAATTGAGTCAAATGATGTCAATTAGCCTATCAGAAGCTTCTAAAGCCATGATTACATTTTCTGGAATTTCCCAAGCTGTTTAAAGGCACAGTCAACGTAGTGTATGTAAACTTTTGACCCACTGGAATTGTGATACAGTGAATTATAAGTTAAATAATCTGTCTGTAAACAATTGTTGGAAAAATGACTTGTGTCATGCACAAAGTAGATGTCCTAACCGACTTGCCAAAACTATAGTTTGTTAACAAGAAATTTGTGGAGAGGTTGAAAAACGAGTTTTAATGACTCCAACCTAAGTGTATGTAAACTTCTGACTTCAACTGTATATATGTTTTTGTGTGTGTAATTTTTTATTGTGGACATAAAAGACTGTAAAAACACTAGGAAATCAACTCCAAGTGATTTTAATTTAAGAAATCTGTTCCCAATTATCCCCACGCATAATAGAGAGACACGTGATCATATACAGATGTAAGCAAGGTTTGAAATGATTATATGTTTTAGTCCAACTTTATATCTGTTTTGGCTTCTTGCAGTCAATTTTTAGTCCACAAATGATTTGTAATTATGTTCCAGCCCCCCAACCATCCGCTCCAGAAGAAAATCATCCCGCAGCTGAATCTAGTTGATGATCCCTGACATACAGTATGCAAACCTTCACGTTGGGGTTTGTGGAATCATATCTTCTGTAGTTATTAGCATGAATAATTATTGTTATGTTGCATGACAGCAGACAGTTATTGATGAAGGCTGAATGATGTCATCTGGAGTGGACGGGACTGTGGCATCCCCATTGTACTTGCAGCCCCACTTTCTCTTGTAAAACGCTGTCCTCTTTCTCCTGAGAGTCAGAACACAATATCAGTGGAATTGGCCAGTAGTCATTGATACTGTACATACAGTGGTATCATAGTCACATATCATATAACATCCAATACCTTGCTGTTCTACATGTGAAAACCGGGTTTTCCTTCATATTACACAAAGCATCCTGATACCTGCATCTTAACATCCAAAGGAGTCCTTTTAAAAAAATTATTAAAGGTTCTTTGACTCAAAGTACAACAAACTATGGAAGAGAAACAAGCTCTCTCACTTTTGTACTTGCCAGCTGCACATTTTAATGTCCTCCCAGTAGCAATTTCACCCCCCCCCCGTCACCCCCTGGCACCCTTTCCCTCTCGCACCTTTCCGTATTCTACTGTATATGCCTAATCCCCCCTTGCCTACCTGTAGAAAGTTTGCATTAGTTGCGCGAGCGGCATCAAAGCGTTGCTCTCAGCTTGCAGCTGCCAAGCTCCCCCGTCCCCAGTTAGCAGGCATCCAGCTGTCAGGCTCAGAGAAGAGGAAGAGAGGGTGGAAATCTCTCACCAGCCATATGGTACCGAGTTCTGCCGGAGCCTCGCCGCTTCGTGGGCAAATGGCAAACTCATATATCTCATCAACACTCTTAATATCCAGGGCTAAGATGGAGAATATATGTTTTTTTCCAACCAATACTAGATAGTAGGTGACATGTGGTACAATATTGATGTGACCTTCTGCCCACTCTGATGTGAGTGTGACTATTAGCATTGATAGGAGTAGGTATTACCGAGCATTATGTGTTTGATTAATTAGCATTCAAACTCCCTTGATATCTCCCTAGATCAGTAACATGTTTCACTTTATAGAACCCCTTCCGGAAGGCCCAGGCAGTGAGATTTGAGCGGGCCTAACCCCAGAGACATTGGGCTTTCTCATTTTTCTGTTAGCAGGATGCTACGCTTCCTCCGTTAATCCTTAAAGGCCTGTGCATCCAGGATCTCCTGCTGCAGTGTAAGTAACGCCTTATGCCACCGAAAGCCCCAGCGAATCGCAGGGAATGTTGGCGGTATTAGCATTACATTACCGCATAAAGCTCAAATACACTGTCACCCTCAGTGGTGCCGAATCCCCCCCTGTTCTTTTGCAAACACCATTACGTTGCCCTGAGTGGAAGTTACACAATCTAATTGGGGGAGAGAGAGAGCTAGAGAGAGAGAGAGATAGCTATATATAGAGAGAGAGCTATAGAGAGAGAGAGAGAGAGAGAGCTATATATATATATATATATAGAGAGAGAGAGATAAAAAGAGAGACAGTGAGATAGAAAGAGAGCTAGAGAGAGATAAAGAGAGCTAGAGAGAGAGATAAAGTAAGAGAGAGCGTGAGAGAGAGAACTAGAGTGAGAATGATAAAGAGAGAGAGAGATGAAGAGCGAGAGAGAGAGCGCTAGAGAGAGAGCTAAAGAAAGAGAGAGAGCTAGAGAGAGAGATAAAGAAAGAGAGAGAGAGAGAGAGCTGGAGAGAGAACTAGAGCGAGAATGATAGAGAGATAAAGGGAGACCTAGATAAAGAAAGAGCTAGAGAGATAGAGAAAGAGAACGAGAGAGCGCTAGAGAGGGTGAGCTATAGAGAGAGATAATGTGTCTGCTATGTGAGAAATAGAGAGATCAGGAGAAAAACAGGGAAAGAAGTGAAAAACACATCTTTTCTCAGCCCAACCTGAAGCAGTCGCCATTACAAGCGAGGCTAGAGGAGATTGATATGGCGGCTGCAGCGTTTTGGAGGGACGGTAACGTTAATGGCCCCACTGGGTTTTTAATGAGTGTTGTGCCCCAAACAAAATGAGCTAATTAGTGTTATCATCCATATATCAGACCCTATACACACAGACACAAACACACACACACACACACACACACACACACACACACACACACACACACACACACACACACACACACACACACACACACACACACACACACACACACAGATAGACAAAACCAATATGGTATGCTAAGATGGCTGATAATGTTTCTTTGAGCCATCCTGCTGTACCTACATTTAAACCCATGATTTAAGTATTTTCGATCAGTTGTCCACATTGCAGTGAGAATTAGGAAACTATATATATATATACAGTGCCTTTGGAAATTATTCAGACCCCTTGACTTTTTCCACATTTCGTTACGTTACAACCTTGTTCTAAAATGTATTAAATAAATAAAAATCCTCATCAGTCTACACACAATACCCCATAATGACCAAGCAAATATTTACATACGTATTCAGACCCTTTGCTATGTGACTCAACATTGAGCTCAGGTGCATCCTGTTTCCATTGATCATCATTGAGATGTTTCTATGACTTGATTGGTTCACCTGTTGTAAATTCAATTGATTGGACATTATTTGGAAAGGCACACATCTGTCTATATATAGTCCCACTTTTGACAGTGCATGTCAGAGTAAAAACCAAGCCATGAGGACAAAGGAATTGTCCGTGGAGCTCCGTGGCAGGATTGTGTCGAGGCACAGAAAAATGTCTGCAGCATTTAAGGTCCCCAAGAACATAGTCACCTCCATCATTCTTAAATGGAAGAAGTTTGGAATCACCAAGACTCTTCCTAGAGCTGGCTGCCCAGCCAAACTGAGGAATCGGGGGAGAAGGTCATTGTTCAAGGAGGTGACAAAGAGCCCGATGGTCACTCTGACAGAGCTCCAGAGTTCCTCTGTGGATTTGTAAGAACCTTCCAGAAGGACAACCATCTCTACAGCACTCCACCAATCAGGCCTTTATGGTATGCTTAGAAGGCCAGAAAGTTGCCTCTTAGAAGGTCGCCTCTTCACTGTTGACGTTGAGACTGGTGTTTTGCAGGTACTATTTAATGAAGCTGCCAGTTAAGTACTTGTGAGGCGTCTGTTTCTCAAACTAGACACTCTAGTGTACGTGTCCTCTTGCTCAGTTGTGCACCGGGGCCTCCCACTCCTCTTTCTATTCTGGTTAGAGACAATTTGCGCTGTTCTGTGAAGGGAGAAGTACACAGCATTGTACGAGATCTTCAGTTTCTTGGCAATTTCTCACATGGAATAGCCTCCATTTCTTAGAACAAGAATAGACTGACAAGTTTCAGAAGGAAGGTCTTTGTTTCTAGCCATTTTGAGCCTGTAATCAAACCCACAAATGCGTATTCTCCAGATACTCAAGTAGTCGAAATAAGTTTTATTGCTTCTTTAATCAGAACAACAGTTTTCAGCTGTGCTAACATAATTGCAAATGGGTTTTCTAATGATCATTTAGCTCATTTAACCCTTGTGTTGTCTTAAGGTTCAAAAAGGACCCGCCACTATGTTTAACAGCAGAGAAAACCCCCTAAGTTATATTTTTTCAACTTGAAATTTGATTACTTTTCCTAGAGTGACCTCAACATTAGAAAAAGTGAAACATCACCTTCGTTCATATTTCCTTGAAAGCTGTACATCACCAGGGTACAAAGATTGTCTTAGGGTCATTTTTGACCGAGCAGTTATAAAATCATAAAATCATTTACACACCGCAAATACCCACACACACATGCACACACACACAATGAGAAGTTGAGATTGTGTGTTACTGATTGAGCTCAGCCAGCAGGTCCTGAAGAGGAAGATCACCATGGTTGGCACAGTTAGAAAGAACAAGCCTGAGCTCCCCCCTGCACTCTTCGCAACAAGGGGGAGAGAAGCCTTCTCATCAAAGTTTGCCTTCACCCCCACCACCACTCTAGTTTCATACCTCCCAAAAAGGAACAAGAATGTGTTCCTGAGCACACAGAACAAAACGGCTGGGATCAGTGATCGTGAGGACAGGAAGCCAGCCGTCATCCTGAACTACAACCACAACAAAGGAGGTGTGGACAACCTGGACAAGGTGATTGGAACTTACAGCTGCAGGAGGATGACTGCTCGCTGGCCCCTGGTCATCTTCCATAACATCATTGATGTGTCCTCATGCAATGCCTTCATGATATGAAACAAGATCAACCCTACCTGGATGCCTGATAAGCGGAACAAGAGAAGGGTGTTCCTGGAGCAGCTGGGAAATGCATCCCACACATTCAAAGAAGGGAGCGCTTCCCCCGCACAGCAGCCTCTGCAGCGCTTGTGAAAGCTGTTCAGAGGGCTGAATCTTGTCCTGATCCACCTGAGGCTGCAGCTGGGGCAGGCAAGAGGAGGAGATGCCAATTCTGCACCCCAAAGAAGGACTGTAAAACAAATAATATGTGCTGCACATGTGAGAAATACATCTGCAAAGTCCATGCACACACACTTGCATACTGTTCTACATGTGGTAATTAGAGTTGATTGATTTATGTTCTTCACATTTTTGTTTTGTATCTATTATCATATTTTATTCTTATTTATTGTTGTTGTTTATACACTTTGTGGGTAGGGGCAATGGTTAAAAAAATGGGAGAAGACTAGTATGTTGTAGTTGAATTCCTCATTGTACAGTATAAAAGAATATATCACTATGTTGCTAAAAATGTCCAAGACGTATTGTTTCCCTTCAATAAAATACATTCAAACTACTTACTGCACATTTCTGCTACTTTCTTAGGCTATACAAGTGCTATCTATTTCTAAAAAATTTATGTTTACACCTATTGTCAGAGCTACTAGGAGTACTGGGTGGATGGAGTCAAGCGCAGAGAGCAGGTTTAATGAACGTGGATTTATTTTCCAATGCACAGGGAAAACGATCATGCCCTAAAACACACGGGCGCATGAAACGATGAGTCCAAAAACACCGGACTAAACTGTTCCGAGAAAATAATAAAATCCACTTCACAATCCAACACCAACATAACAGAAAAACAAGCCCGCACAACAGCCAGCGGGCTACCTACCCTTAAATAGCCTACCCACCAAACTAAACTCAAAACAGGTGCACCCAATCAGCCCAAACTAACAGAAACAAAAAGAAAAGAATCGATGGCAGCTAGTAGGCCGGTGACGACGACCGCCGAGCGCCACCCGAACAGGAAGAGGCACCATCCTCGGCGGGATTCGTGACACCTATGCAGTACCTTTAGCAATAATAATAATAATAATAATAATAATAAACCTCTACTTTAGTAAAGAAAACAATTATGACAGGTGTGTTGTAATAAAAACGAGTGGTGTCCACTGATTAAATGCAGTCTTACTGCATTGTGAAGACGGAAAACCCAGATATTCACAAAGTTTGTGATGAATGACAGGTTATTTCTTCATGCAAATTAGATGTGGGGTTAAAAATTCAATTAAGATGCTTTATTTTAAGGGTTTAGTGAAGGCGGGTCATTTTTGACCCTTAGGACAAGGGGAGTATACCGAATGTTAAGACTACACAAGGGTTAAAATGATCAACTTGGATTAGCTAACACAACGTGCCATTGGAACACAGGAGGAATGGTTGCTGATAATGGGCCACTGTAACGCCTATGTAGATATTCCATAAAAAATCTGCCGTTTCCAGCTACAATAGTCATATACAACATTAACAATGTCTGCACTGTATTTCTGATAAATTTGATGTTATTTTAATGGACAAAAATTTGCTTTTCTTTCAAAAACAAGGACATTTCTAAGTGATCACAAACTTTTGAACGGTAGTATATATATATATATATATATGACTTCTGTTGTGCTGGTATCATCAGCCACAATGTTCTCCTTCTATATCAGTCATACTGGAAAACACAACAATTGCTTAATTTCCCAGTGTATGTGGATGGACTAAAGATATATCTGTCTTGAGTTGTATTATCCTTTTTTCATAGTGCTTTTTCCTCTGAAGCCCGTGAAGCCGTGCCCTGTTTGTGAGTGGAGCGATTATGTCCACAGGTTTAAAAGCAGGATAACAATGCCACCAGCAACGTCGGGGAAACGAAAGGGTCCGCCGATATCCTGGCATTTGGACTCAATCCCTGTTACCTGCGTGTAAGCCTGTGTTTGTCACGCCACTGCTTCTCGTTGACCACGTAGACTGACCCCCACTTTATTGTTCTGCCGCTAAGCCTATTATAAAATCAATAAACAATTGTGTATTTTTTTTGTTGTTGTTCTTTAAATCTTTTTTCCCCTCTGTATATCCTCTGCGATGGAGGGAAATGGGCCGCACTCTCTCTGTAAACCTGTTGCTTTCTCTTCTCCTGCCTGCCAGAGCAGACTCAATTGAGTCTTTAACCAACTGGCCCCCATGTCAGAGTCATTATCCGATTGTGTCTATTCTACCAGTGAGCGTATGTGACCCTAGGATGACCGGAAGATCCATCGTTTTCACTTAAAACAGTCATGGGGAAAACCTCTCTTATGACAGCCGCTAACAGAGGAATAGCTCTGTACTCGAAAGGGTATTCTGTACAGGGGGAAATGATTTCCAGACTTCCCCTGTATAATTTGATATTGATGAAGAGATTCTGTGTTTTGTTGTGACGTTTAGAACTCTGGACAAATCACCAAATATTTAATACTGATCCTTTCTTAGTGGCTTTTCACTAAGTTTACATCCACTAATATGCTGCTTACAATAGTTTATCATTCCACCCCCATGTTACAGATTGGTGTTTGATGGCTATGGCGTGATAGACATTTTTAATTGTCACTTTCTGAAAATGTAATAATCCTCTCGATAAAAGTCAACAAACACTGACTTTGACAGCTGATTTTTAAATTGAGCATAAAAGTAAAGCAGCATTTACAGATTTTAATTCTCACTGTCAGTTTAAACTAATGTGTCAAACACAGCGGTAGCGATGTCAATGTAAACCAATTTCATTCCACCAGCTTGAAAGAAGTGTCTACATAAAGTCTACATAAAAAAAATCCACCATTTTTTTCATTTCTCCCTTGTTGTTTTTCTTTTAGGTCTTCTTGGAGTGTTCATAATGATGGGTAATCATAAACAACTTAGGAGTTACTAATGAGACTGTGTTGTACTGTATGTTGGGTTCGTATGGGCCCTCTCCACAGCCGTACCAGTGTGGGCAGAAGAAACCGCTCTCTGTTCTGTGTTAGGTGTTCCTTTTTGCCAATTTGATCTTGTGCCTTTACAATAGATTAATTCCCCCCTTACCATACTGTGCATTAGACACTGGAACAGATTTCTCCAAGCTGTTGAATCCTCTGCTGTGGGTTCCCACTAGCCTCCAGATTGGCTGCCTCTCTTCGCTGAAGCCCTCATAGGTTATCCTAATTGGGAAGGCTCTGACCAGCAGGCCCTTGCCCAAACGGTCCCCTGGACTGCGTTATGGGCCCCAGGGACCAGGGAGGGACACACAGGGGCCGCTCGCAGTGAGCTCCACCGTGACACTGAGTGGGCCGCTGGCTCCAGCCCTGGGAGAGGCAGGATGGTGCAGGCATGTGTTTCATCTCTCCCATCCAAAGCAGACGGAGGATTGTATCGTTGTCATTAATGTGTCACGCAACCCTGCTCAGTGTCTGCACTGTCAGAGCCTGCCTTAGCGACAATTACCGTGGAAACCCGCTTTTGATCTGCCTGGTTCGAAAGGTCTGTGTAGCGATTGGAGGCTGTTTCATTTTCCTCTCCTCCGCTCCGTCTCCATCTCCGTCTCCTTTACCCTCCCTCTATTCCTTTTGGAGCATGCTCAGTTTGTGTCCTCTGTTGGATACGGGTGTAGTGTGCTCATATTATGGTATTAGGTAATGAATGCTTCTTACCCTAGTTTGTCTGTTTAGATACTAGTTCCTGGGTAAGCAGTGACAACCCCTGGACAGCCCACCTCCTCAAGCCCTATTTACCTGGCCTCTGCCACTATGTCGTACTGCTCTGGAATCACAGAGAGAAAAGCACTCCTCTTGCTCTCTGTCTCTGTTTCTCTCACTATTCCCTTATTTCCACTGGGAGGAACATTGACCTCATTTGTAAGGACAATAACCCCCTTGACTTTGGGGATTAAGACATGAAACCTTTGTGGATTAATTAGGTTTGGAGCTGAATTCATTTTGTCGCTATGGAATGCAACCCAAAAAAGAAAGGAAAAAAGAGAAAGTGTGTGTGAGCTCTAGGTTGTGTTGTGTTTTTACTGTTTGCCCAGGTGGATACTAGTTGAACAATCTTACCGGCAATAGGCTACAGTGATTTGGAGCTGGAGTCAATGTAGTCGACTCTCGAGATCTCTACTTTGGCTTGTCACACACAACGAGCAGGAAGTAGCAGCTCTGACAATGCCGCAGGAGTCATATTGTCTCAGTTGTCTTGGTAACAAAGCAAAGTGTTTGTTTTTGTAAGATGTAGCACAATTGCAATTGAGACGCTTAACACCTATTGTTTTTTCTTAAGAGCATATGTTACTTGAGATTAACTTTCACGTGAAAAGAGCTGTTAGCAATGTTTGTTTACAAAATACCAAAGGTGTTTAATTCACTGAAGATGAAACAACATAAGCTCAGAACATTGCATTTTTTCTCTCTGTATATATTGAAACTGTGGTGTTGTTCAAGTCACACCTTTATAACGTGGTAGATCAAGATCAATATACGTTGTGTCCGCTCCCATAGTTCCAGGCTCTGTCTCAAAGTTTCCTCCAACACTCAGTGGACGCTGCTCTGCTCTGAACATCAGGCCTCGACCCTGTCTGAAGTGAGCTGTTCTCTCTGGAGACAGGACACAGGTTTAGCAAGGGCTTTTGGGGAAGCTCAATCCCCCCCTTGTGCCTCCCTCTTAAGACACGGGGCTAAGTCGTGGCTGAGCCCCTTGTGGCGACGGATCGGCCAAATGCCACCTCTCCTGGCGTGGGTTGCAGGTGAGGTGTAATCGTGCTGGTGCAGCGCTCCTGTGGCCAGAATCAGGTATTTGCTATTAGACACAGAGATGAGGATTCAGAGGAGGACGTGAAATCCCTTTTGGTCCCACACTCTCTGGGTCTTTGAGCCCCGGCCTCACATTTCATACCTTTCTGCTGGTCCTCAACAACACAGGATCAGCCTTTTGTCCCGTTTATTTCATCTCTTGGAGAGAAATAAAGGGCGGTCTGAAAGTTGGGAGAGAAAAGTTTGGAGGACATTTCTGGATTATGTTCATGAGACACAAGCTGCTCACAGTATGAACATGGCACCCATTCAACGAGATCTATTTCCATAAAGATTATTTTTACATCATGAGAGTCATTACGCAGTTATTGTTGGATCGAAGTTGAGTTACCATAAGAAGTCTGGTTGAGTTAAGCTCTACCAAACACCAACTGGAAACACCTCCCATTTCCATTTGACCTGAAAACCAGCAATGCAGCCATCCGATAATGACCAGATGCCACCTATCTCGTTCAGCATTTCATCGCTACGTATCTGTCCTGCAGAGTTGACAAGTGTTGTGCTCTCCTTTGCCTCCCGCCTGTTTCCTTATCTGATGCTCCCTACTGCTCACCGTAGCGGTAAGCCTAACATCTGATGGCTTTCTGAAATCCAACGTGTTGGACAGGTGAGATGCTGTAGCGCGCGACACTTTTGAGATGCGTGTTAGCACCGTGTCACCGTTCTCCATCTGTAAGCTTTCTGCAGCGTCTATCTATACAAATTACTGTGCGTCTGTAAAAGTAACAGCCAATCATTTGAATTCCGACTTGTTTCGCCTGCTTTCGCTACAATTAATTGCTCAAATCTTAGCTATTTCAGAGGAAGCAGGAGTACTGTCTATTTATTTTATATCATGTTGTGATGTTATTCATTGGGATTTCAATGGTACATGTGTCTACTGTCAGACCGAGACAAATGGATACTTGGTTCAGAGACCATAGATATTCCTTACCCAGTATCCCCATATACCCCTTACTAAATGAAGTAGCAGCCATTGATTGCATTGTAAAATCACTCCCTCATTGTGGAGATGTTTTCTCTTTAACGGCATGCTGCGTGGGCTCTTGGAGGGGCTTTGCCTCAACAGACGGGCTCCCACTGCAGTGTGGGGCCAGGTCCAGACATTTTGATGCTTTTTGGGGTGCATCTCCGTCTCTCTGGAAACGAGCTCACAAGAACACACCATATTTTCCAGCATGGTGTTGGTGAGGCATCTAGCTGCTATCTCAATCAGTGTGTTTTTTGTGCTGTAGCCTGCTGCCTGACGGAAATAGCCCATAGATTGTGTTAGACCGTTGCCAGTGTCTAATTCTCTATGTAGCTATTTATCTCCTGTATGTATCACAGTCTGTTTATCTGACTTTAACAGACTGCCAATGGAGATTACCCAAATCTACAAATGAACACCTAAATGAATCCAGCCTAAATAGTAAAAAAAACACACAAAAAAACAATTTCTTGAGATGAAAATGTCTGTTTCCTGTTTTGACTGTTTCCTCATACATTGTAATATAAAAACATGTCTTTACTGTAGTAATTAATACGATCCCACGGTCTTTCTTCATTAACTATAAATTGACTTGTTTTGTCTCGCATGCACTTGACGTATGGGTACATTGTAATATACAAACCAGTGGAGGCTGCTGCGGGGAGGACTCCTCATGATAATAGCCAGAACGGAACCAATGGAATGGCATCAAACATGGAAACCATGTGTTTGATACCGTTCCAATGATTCCGCTCCAGCCATTACCACGAGCCCGTCCTCCCCAATGAAGGTTCCACCAACCTCCGGTGATAAAAACATATCTCTACTGTTTACGCCACAGTAGTAATTCATACTATGCCATACTATGCTATGTATTTCCATAGCCATTACTTATGACAGAGCTGACCTATTCCTGTGGGAATCAGCCATGTCTTCACGGCCATCGTGCTATCTGTAGCTGTCACGGAATCAATCTGCAAACACCCCCGCACTCCCCTACCCCCTGAATTAAAGCCACATAACAGCGATCGATGGATCCCTCCTAACCATGTTAGATGTATTGTTTTAAAATACCGACGCCCAGACGGTGAATCGCGGTGCGCTTCTGTTTGTCTCTGTTTTAGAGATCAGGCTTCTTTACCTTCCCTCTCTCCATCCCTCTCTCTCAATCTGTTTGTTTTCAAAGCTCGGGGCAATTGGCCCAAATCCTAGGTATCACATATCTGACCATATTTCAAGCCGAAATTAAGCATGTAAAAACCTTTTCCCTTTAAAGGTCAGACATTAGTGCTGGTAAAAATTGATCTGTGGATTTATGAATTTAGCCCTGTGTTGGAGCTCCTTTGTAATGGAAGATTCAGCGGGGAAGCTTAACATTGCATTGTTTTGCTTTGACAACGCAGCCACCAGAGCCACTGCAGCTGTTCCCCCGCTCACAATGGCAGATTAATTAACACAATCATGTGCTTCTGGCTCCGGCTCAACATGCAGGTCTGCTCTGGGATAGATAGGTAAATCCTATACATGTGTTTCCAGACGGAGAATATTCTTATGAGGGGTTTCATAACTAGATATATTTGGTTTGTGACTGGTCAAAACCCAAGCAAGGGGCCTAACTAATTGGACTGAAGTATATCTGGGAAGTGTTTTCAAGTTCAGAAAAGGCACTTCCTCATTCCTTCTCAGGGCTGCCACGGCCATTAGGCGGATGTTCTAATTAACATTCCGTAGGCCGACCCGTCTCCCTTTCTTAGTTAGTTCCCTGACATTTTAAACTGTCTATTATTCCGCCCGGCTTTCAGGTGCAATGCTGTGTAAATGGCAAGTCAAAAAATTATGTATCTTTTTCATACAGTTATCCATCAAGGACCGGTGAGGATCAGTCCTCGTGCTTAAATCATTACAGAATGCTGTGATCTTTCCCGATTGATCATATCCCTTACACTCACTGTCATGCTATTACCGTACTTCATCTAATATCCACTTCTTCCTTTCTCTCTCCTCCTCGTTTGGTGTTAACATGACCGCAGTTTTTCAATATTTGAACCGTGCTTCGTTTTACTGTGTTTATATAACGATCACTTAACAGTCAAGAGTAGGGCAAGGAAGAAATTAGGGCGTTGGCGTCGGCAACAAAAACACTGAAGCAATTATGTTTCTTTCAGCCCAAGCATTCTCACGTTAATGAAATCCCTTATCATTTTAGGGAGGATGGGAAGGTAGGACAGGTGCAAGAAATTGTGTTAAGTTATCTTTTTCTCGAACAGAAAAGAAGAAAAGAGACTGTCGAGGTAAAGGCAACAAGTGTGGAGAGAGTTTCTCCTTCACATTTTGTTACCATTGGATAGTTCAATCTCTATTTTTGCTGTTTTGTTTTAGGAATTTTGACCGAACTGTATGTGCATATGAGAGAGAGAGAGAGAGAGAGAGAGAGAGAGAGAGAGAGAGAGAGAGAGAGAGAGAGAGAGAGAAAGGGGAGGGGGGGTGAGAGTAAGAGAGGAGGTGAGCGAGTGGGAGGAGGTTGTATCACATATTTGTGTCTGTTTAAAGGGTAAGACGACACTCCTGTGGCTAACATTTCAAGTATTTACCTCATCACAAGATGTCTGCCCTTTTCCCCTGTGCAGCTCACATGCAGATTAGAGCGGTAGCGGAGGTAGCAGTGGAGACCGTTTTAATGACGCTAATGCCGAGTGAGATCCTGGCTCCCTTTAAAGGAAGCTATCTGATTGGAAACAGATCTGGGACGCTGGGAGGTTGGCCCTGGCTCGTTTGATTTAATGACCCATTTCCTCAGCTCGTGCCACAAGCAGTTAACGGCAGTCAAGGTGCCCAGAGGTTCGCCGTCATGGGAGTGTACCACCATCCAGGCCCAGAATGAGGGGAGGGAGGGAGAGAGAGAGGGCGAGAGGGAGAGAGAGAGAGAATGTTTAGGACTGTATACATACTGAAGCAGCCAGGCAACCAATCAGAGCTTGTGACTGTATGTCTGTAGTTCAGCCAGCCGGAGGTAACAGGTACAAGTTGAAGGCCCAGGGAGTCGCCATGGTTTCCATATATCCTGCCACATGCTCTGCTTCAGAAGTGTTAACCACTCTTTCAATGCAGACAGTCATGGGCCATGGTGTTTCCTTCCGTCTATTAGGTTCCTACTGTACAGTATGCCTCGTTTTCATTGGTCATCAGAGCAATCATAGTCAAAGTTCAGTATTACTTTGTGTCTAATATGTTTTCCCATGAGTTGCATTGACAACACATTTTAAGTGATAGCGTTCCCTGTTTAGAACCTACGAGAGAGAGAGAGAGAGAGAGAGAGAGAGAGAGAGAGAGAGAGAGAGAGAGAGAGAGAGAGAGAGAGAGAGAGAGAGAGAGAGAGAGAGAGAGAGAGAGAGAGACCTTACTCTGTGTACATGCTCGACCTTCTAGTCAAGAGCACTCCAGGCCTGAGTAGCGGCCTAATGGATCCAGTCAACTTTGAAAACCAAACTTGGGCACGCTTAGACATATCAAGCTAATGATCAACTATTAATATTCACAATCCTCGGCCTTGATGTCGCTGTAAGGATATAGACGGCAAGCAATTATGTCATCCTCTTTGGATTTTGTCTACCCCTGCCCGACCGCCTGCTTCCTGTATGTAGAGGTTTATAAATATATAACAGATAGTTCTTAGTGAGAGGAGTTATACACTCTTATTGCAGATATGGAGATGCAGATTAATTTGTAATTAGTCTTGAAATGTTGAGCCTCTGTAGATAAAGGATTCAAACTTCCATTCTCCATTCCATAAATGCTGATCACTTAAAAAGAACAAATCCTCTGAGCTTGATAAAAAAAAATTGCTTAAGCTTGAATTATTTGTTTGGCGACAAATACAGACACATATGTTTGAATGCCCTAGCAACACTAAGCGGGAGTAAATGAGTTTTAGAATAAACTGTTATTGTTTGCGTGTAGAAACTGTTCAGTGCATTAGAGCACTATAAGAGAATCCTAGTGTCTGGTTAAATGTCAGTTTGTTGGTACAACGCTAAGAGGAAGGCAGGGAGAGAAAGTTTCCACCCCGTCTCAGTTTAACAATGTGATTTCATTTTCAATATCCAACCATGGTGTACCGTTTCTTTTGGCCTTAGGTTCACATTCATTTGCTACAAATGTCAGATATCTCTCTCCGTAGAAGGAAAAATAGACAAATGGAATAAAGACATACGTTTTTTTTTGTGGAAATACCAGAATAGTTTTTAGTCGGATAAGGCGCGGGGGGGGGAGTCTATTAATAGTTGAGTCATCAGCGCTGCTGCAATGCTCTGAAATGGCAAATTGTTAGATCCCCAATGGTGATTATTACTCTCTGTCAATGACCTTCATAACAAATTAACATTCTGCCAGTGGAACAGAGCGTGCTCTTTAATAAGGGGTATGTGTGAGGCGTGGCATTGACTGTGTAAACTGGGTGGACTGGGTGCTATGGGACAAGTAGAGAAGGGGAGAGGACAGCCTGGGATTTGGTTCTGAGACACTACAAACTGAAGGAGGGAGGCAGGTTTTTAATTCATTTATTTCATTGGCATTGATCTCCTTTTTTTATTTACAGTGGAAGGAAATCTAATTTCAATTTGGTTCTTGCCTCCATAATGCAGGGCAATTATTAGTATTATCCTTATTAGTGGTGGTGTTTTGGCTGAGCTAGTCTAACCCTGAGGGACTGTTGGAGAGGAGGTAGAGCTGTGGGGAGGGCCACTGTTTTAATACCACTTTGCCAAAATCAGGCCTTTCTCTAATGTATTCTGACAGTATGGCTCACTCACGAGACACCCCGGTGTTTAGAGCAGCAGTATAAATCTTTTTATTTCATTTTCCGAGACACTGGACAAGTTCATATAAGAGGAAAATGGGAAATGTCCTTGGTCTCCGGATTTACGGCCACCCTAACAGTGGAGGGAGAGAGAGGGATAGTTTCAGTACAATTCAGAACAGCTTGAATTGAAGCACAGCACACTGAAATGCACCTCTCCTCTTTGGCCTTGTTAAGTGTGTTCATCACCTTTATGATAATATAGATCTTTAAGTGCACATTTATGTAATTGAGATATTGATCAGTATACATTCTCCCCTTGATAATTACTATTTTAATATGGGCTCTTAATGAGACTTTGTATTCATTTTAAATTTATGTAGAATAGCGGTTAATGGTTGTGATGCTTATATAACTCTGATGCTATATATATATCTCTCTATCTATATATCTATCTATATATATATATCTATCTATCTTTATATATATATATATATACTACCGTTCAAAAGTTTGGGGTCACTTAGAAATGTCCTTGTTTTTTAAAGAAAATCTCATTTTTTGTCCATTATTATAACAGAAAATTGATCAGAAATACAGTGTAGACATTGTTAATGTTGTAAATGGCTAATGGAATGATTTTTAATGGAATATGTACAGAGGCCCATTATCAGCAACCATCACTCCTGTGTTCCAATGGCACGTTGTGTTAGCTAATCTAAGTTTATCATTTTACAAGGCTATTTGATCATTAGAAAACCCTTTTGCAATTATGTTAGCACAGCTGAAAACTGTTGTACTGATTAAAGAAGCAATAAAACTGGCCTTCTTTAGATTAGTTGAGTATCTGGAGCATCAGCATTTGTGAGTTCGATTACAGGCTCAAAATGGCCAGAAACAAAGAAATTTCTTCTGAAACTCGTCAGTCTATTCTTGTTCTGAGAAATGAAGGCTATTCCATGCGAGAAATTGCCAAGAAACTGAAGATCTCGTACAATGCTGTGTACTTCACCATCATTAAGTTTGCAGACGACACAACAGTGGTAGGCCTGATCACCGACAACGACGAGACAGCCTATAGGCAGGAGGTCAGAGACTTGGCCGGGTGGTGCCAGAATAACAACCTATCCCTCAACGTAACCAAGACTAAGGAGATGACTGTGGACTACAGGAAAAGGAACACCGAGCACGCCCCCATTCTCATCGACGTGGCTGTAGTGGAGCAGGTTGAGATCTTCAAGTTCATTGGTGTCCACATCATCAACAAACTAGAATGGTCCAAACACACCAAGACAGTCGTGAAGAGGGCACGACAAAGCCTATTCCCCCTAGGGAAACTAAAAAGATTTGGCATGGGTCCTGAGATCCTCAAAAGGTTCTACAGCTGCAACATCGAGAGCATCCTGACTGGTTGCATCACTGCCTGGTACGGCAATTGCTCGGCCTCCGACCGCGAGGCACTTCAGAGGGTAGTGCGTACGGCCCAATACATCACTGGGGCAAAGCTGCCTGCCATATATATATTTACCCAAAAAAATATGGGGGATTGGAAATGATGCAGACAATTACATTGGAAGCAACATTCTTTCCGCAATATTAAGCTGATCCACCCCCCCCCAAAAAAAAAAAAAAAAAAAAAAAAAAAAAAAAAAAAAAAAGCTGCCTGCCATCCAGGACCTCTACACCAGGCAGTGTCAGAGGAAGGCCCTAAAAATTGTCAAAGACCCCAGCCACCCCAGTCATAGACTATTCTCTCTACTACCGCATAGCAAGCGGTACCGGAGTGCCAAGTCTAGGACAAAAAGGCTTCTCAACAGTTTTTACCCCCAAGCCATAAGACTTCTGAACAGGTAACCAAATGGTTACCTGGACTATTTACAGTGTGCCTCCCCCACAACCCCTCTTTTACGCTGCTGCTGCTCTCTGTTTATCTTATATGCATAGTCACTTTAACTATACATCCATGTACATACTACCTCAATTGGCCCTACCAAACCAGTGCTCCCGCACATTGGCTAACCGGGCTATCTGCATTGTGTCCCACCACCCGCCAACCCCTCCTTTTACGCTACTGCTACTCTCTGTTCATCATATATGCATAGTCACTTTAACCATACCTACATGTACATACTACCTCAATAAGCCTGACTAACCGGTGTCTGTATATAGCCTTGCTACTCTTATTTTCAAATGTATTTTTACTGTTGTTTTATTTCTTTACTTACACACACACACACACACACACACACACACACCTTTTTTTTCGCACTATTGGTTAGAGCCTATAAGTAAGCATTTCACTGTAAGGTCTACACCTGTTGTATTCGGCGCACGTGACAAATAAACTTGGATTTGATTTGATTTGATTTGACACTTAACCAGCATGGCTACCACTGCATTCTGCAGCGATACGCCATCCCAGATGGTTTGCGCTTAGTGGGACCATCATTTGTTTTTCAACAGGACAATAACCGAACACACCTCCAGGCTGTGTGAGGGCTATTTGACCAAGAAGGAGAGTGATGGAGTGCTGCATCAGATGACCTGGCCTCCACAATCACCCGATCTCAACCAAATTGAGATCGGGTGATTGTGCTACACAATGCTGTGTACTTCTCCCTTCACAGAACAGCGCAAATTGTCTCTAACCAGAATAGACTGACTGAGCAAGAGGACAAGTACATTAGATTGTCTAGTTTGAGAAACAGACGCCTCACAAGTCCTCAACTGGCAGCTTCATTAAATAGTAGTCGTTAAACACCAGTCTCAACGTCAACAGTGAAGAGGCGACTCCGAGATGCTGGCCTTCTAGGCAGAGTTGCAAAGACAAAGCCATATCTCAGACTGGCCAATAAAAATAAAAGATTAGATGGCCAAAAGAACACAGACACTGGACAGAGGAATATTGGAAAAAAGTGTTATGGACAGACAAATCTAAGTTTGAGGTGTTCGAATCACAAAGAAGAATATTTGTAAGATGCAGAAAAAATGAAAAGATGCCGGAGGAGTGCTTGACGCCATCTGTCAAGCATGGTGGAGGCAATGTGATGGTCTGTGGGTGCTTTGGTTGTGGTAAAGTGGGAGATTTGTACAGGGTAAAAGGGATCTTGAAGAAAGAAGGCAATCAATCCATTTTGCAACGCCATGCTATACCCTGTGGACGGCCCTTAATTGGAGCCAATTTCCTCCTACAACAGGACAATGACCCAATGTACAGCTTCAAACTATGCAATAACTATTTAAGGAAGAAGCAGTCGGCTGGTATTCTGTCTACAATGGAGTGGCCAGCACAGTCACCGGAATTCAACCCTACTGAGCTGTTGTGGGAGCAGCTTGACCGAATGGTACGTAAGAAGTGCCCATCAAGCCAATCCAGCTTGTGGGAAGTGCTTCAGGAACCATGTGGTTAAATCGCTTCAGATTACCTCAACAAATTGACAACTAGAATGCCAAAGGTCTGCAAGACTGTAATTGCTGCAAATGGAGGATTCATTGACGAAAGCAAAGTTTGAAGGATATAATTATTTTCTCATTTAAAAATCATTATTTATAACCTTGTCAACGTCTTGACTATATTTCCTGTTAATTTTGCAACTCATTTCAACACACAATACCCCATAATGACAAAACAAAAACAGTTTTTTTCTCAATTTTTTCAAATGTATAAAAAAAATTATGAAATATAACATTTACAATAATATTCAGACCCTTTACTCAGTACTTTGTTGAAGCACCTTTGGCAGCGATTACAGCCTCGAGTCTTCTTGGGTATAACACTACAAGGTTGGCACACCTGTATTTAAGGAGTTTGTCACATTCTTCTCTGCAGATCCTCTAAAGCTCTGTCAGGTCAGATGGGGAGCGTTGTTGCACAGCTATTTTCAGGTCTCTCCAGAGATGTTCTACCGGGTTCAAGTCCGGGCTCTGGCTGGGCCACTCAAGGACATTCAGAGACTTGCCCTGAAGCCACTCCTGCGCTGTCTTGGCTGTGTGCTTAGGATCGTTGTCCTGTTGGAAGGTGAACCTTCACCGCAGTCTGAGGTCCTGAGCGCTCTGGAGCATGTTTTCATCAAGGATCTCTATGTACTTTGCTCCATTTATCTTTCCCTTGATCCTGACTGTCCTTCCAGTTCCTGCCCCTGAAAAACATCCCCACAGAATGAACCTGCCACCACCATGCATCACCGTAGGGATGGTGCCAGGTTTCCTCCAGACGTGACGCTTGGCATTCAGGCCAAAGAGTTCAATCTTGGTTTCATCAGACCAGAGAATCTTGTTTCTCATGGTCTAAGAGTCCTTTAGGTCCCTTTTAGCAAACTCGAAGTGGGCTGTCATCTGCCTTTTACTGAGGAGTAGCTTCCACTCTACCATAAAGTCCTGATTGGCGGAGTACTGCAGAGATGGTTGTCCTTTTGGAAGTTTTTCCCATCTCCACAGAGGAACTCTGGAGCTCTGCCAAAGTGACCATTGGATTCTTGGTCACCTCCCTGACCAAGGCCCTTCTCCCCTGATTGCTCAGTTTGGCCGGGCGGCCAGCTCTAGGAAGAGTCTTGTTGGTTCCAAACTTCTTCCATTTAAGAGTGATGTAGGCTGCTGTGTTTTTGGGGACCTTCAATGTTGCAGAAATGTTTTGGTACCCTTCCCCAGAGCTGTGTCTCGACACAATCCTGTCTCGGAGCTCTACTGACAATTCCTTCGACCTCATAGCTTTGTTTTTGCTCTGACATGAACTGTCAACTTTGGGACCTTATATAGACAGGTGTGTGCCTTTCCAAATTATGCCCAATCAATTGAATTTACCACAGGTGGACTCCAATCAAGTTGTAAAAACATCTCAAGGATGATCAATGGAAAAAGCATGCACCTGAGCTCAATTTGGAGTCTCATAGCAAAGGGTCTGAATACTTATGTAAATAAGGTATTTCTGTTTTTATTTATAATGGTGGTGTTAAGCTCGCCGCAATTGGACTCTGGAGCAGTGGAAACGCGTTCTCTGGAGTGATGAATTACACTTCACCATCTGGACGAATCTGGGTTTGGCGGATGCCAGGAAAACGCTACCTGCCCGAATGCATAGTGCCAACTGTGAAGTTTGGTGGAGGAGGAATAATGGTCTGGGGCTGTTTTTCATGTTTCGGGCTAAGCACCTTAGTTCCAGTGAAGGGAAATCTTAACGCTACAGTATACGATGACATTCTAGACTGTTCTGTTCTTCCATCTTTGTGGCAACAGTTTGGGGAAGGCTCTTTCCTGTTTCAGCTTGACAATGCCCCCGTGCGCAAAGCGAGGTCCATACAGAAATGGCCTCCACAGAGCCCTGACCTCAACCCCATCAAACACCTTTGGGATGAATTGGAATTCTGAATGCAAGCCAGGCCTAATTGCCCAACATCAGTGCCCGACCTCACTAATGCTCTTGTGGCTGAATGCAAGCAAGTCCCCGCAGCAATGTTCCAACATCTAGTGGAAAGCCTTCCCAGAAGAGTGGAGGCTGTTATAGCAGCAAATGTGTGTATATATATATATATATATATATATATATATATATATATATATATATATATATATATACTGTACCTGGTGGTAGAGAGCCTTGAATGTGGATCTGTAACTCCAGTTTATGATTGCCCATTGTGCTTGTTGTTGATTTGGTGTGTTGGAAAATGAATAGGAAATCAATGATAGCAGACAATGATTTTTTTCGTCTTTAAAGGTACAGTGCATGCATGCAGCGTTGACACAGTGGACTGTAAAGACGGTATATGTTGTCTTCCTGGAACACGTGTTGTATTACCAAGTGGTTGTGTTTACCATGATTGTAGGATAGCAGTTCTCGTAGTACATGCTATGTTTCCTTTATACAGGGACACATGAGTTATCAGTTCATCAGTACTGGATATGCTCTCTTATCTCCTGGCCTCTCTTCCTCACTCACCTTATCGCCCCCCCTCCACTCCTCCTGTTCATCCTCCTCCAGTCTGGATCCATAGAAAGCAACACCTACTCAGCCTTCACTAATGATAACTACTCACTTCCTGCCAAACAGTGTGCATGATGAATATTTACCCTGATTAATACCCTTCCCCCAACCCTCCTTCTGGCCTTTGTGTCCTAAAAGACGCCCACCTCAGTAAGTCCCTTCAGCCCAGTCAAATGCCCCCGTCCTCCCTTGCTCCCCTCATGCAAACGGACAGACAGCGGCGTCCGGGTGGACGTCTCCGTCCCACTCCAACCCTCTGTCCTGCCATCGCTCCCTGGAGCTGTGATCATCCTGCAGAATGATAACGTTAGTGAGACCTCAATGCTTCTTTAGCTGTGTCTGGGTGTTTTTTCAATGCTCTTTGATGCCTGAAACAGACTTGAGAAGAGAAAACAAAGATGGGCCCGTGCCAGGGAGAAACTTATGGCACCAAGCCTGTACCCCTAGCTCGGCAGAGGCATAGCCTTTACAGAGGGAGAGATGCACCTTCTGTCACTGGTAGAGGAGGAGGCGGGGGGGGGGGGGGGGGGGGAGAGCAGAGGGGACGTCCACTGTCGAATGCATCCTAAACAGTATCTTAGCCATCCTCCAAAATGATACCATGATATGAAACATTTTTGATATAAAGAGGTTTAGTGTACAGTATATGTCTGATAATGTATTCTATTGAATCTCTTGTGTGGGCCAGTCCTATAGTTTATTAATGAGATGAATGATTCCTTATGGAGCGCCACATGATTTGATGTGTTGTAGTTCAATAAGGCTGTACAGGTATGGTATTTGGCATCAGGGAGTTCTGACTCCAGTTTCATTCAGAGGAATAATCCATAAAATATGTAAATTAAACAGAAAATTGATTTAACATAATTTCCCCTACCTCTTCATCAATCAAAAAAAAAAAAGGCGAACAAATAAGCAAATAAATGTGTGCTACAATACAATTTAGAAATGTCTCCTCTGCCTTCAGCAGGCAGAAAAAGGACCATCTTTCCTCCTCTTTTTTTCTAACACCAATTTTACTGAGACCAGTACTAATAAATATAAATGTTTGTGATTAGTATCTCTGCGGCACAGGTGCATGTTTGTTGCAAGGGGAGGCATGGCATGTTCATTCATTTTCAGCGATGATAAGTACAGTGCGCCATAAACACAGAGTCCAAAACCCAGCTCCCTGATAAATGAATGCACAGATTGTTAATGTACCATTGTATGGCTCAGCCTCGTGGAGCTTAAAAAAAAAAGACTCTGCCAAATCGGACCTAGCTGGAGGTGGGGCTTCCCTTTCAAGGTCCAGATTACACAGGATGGAGCTTTAAAATGACATTATTTTCCCTTTACACATAGGGTCCGGGATTATATAGACAACGCATCCCCCACTGGGTTGCACTACCATGTGCTCTGTAATTAAAACAATTTCAGACTGGTATTTACCGTTGACGCGGGTACTGGTACTAGTACACTGCTGGTCTGTGAGGAGAGACCAGACTGACAACAGCATTTGGTGTTGAAGTGTCTATTTGGCCTTGTGTACCGTACCCTAGAATTAAGCTGTTAAAATAATTTTGTCAACAGTAGATTTAATCCGCGGTGTTTTCACAAATTGTTATTATCATAATCATGATTTCATCTCTGGTTTAATCTCTCTCGTCAATCTGTGTGGACTTTGCTGGCTCATATACAGTGTATGTATGCACATAAGCAACTCACTGCCAAGGCACAGCCTCATCATTAATATACTAATCAGATCACTGCTATTTATGTTATATTGACAATGGAAATAAAACAGAACGATTTCTGTTAATATATAAATGAAGGGTTCAATCATGGCGCTGCTTGGAGCAAGAAAACAAATACCCGGCTGCCGACAAAGACAAAATCAGCCTAAAATAGTTGTTTTTCAGTAGCTGTGAAAATGTTTTATAAGGGGACTGCTGAACACCTGCCTTAAAATGTCGTTTCAACATCTCCCGAATGCCATTTTGCTTAATTGACTTGGAAATGGCCCAAATGTATTGCTGATTTCGGTCTAATTAATATTAATAATAAATGCCATTATTAACATCAAAGAACATCTGGTGCCCCTGTTTACCCACGTGCCTTATATGTAACACATTTTGCGGCTGTTTCATCTCACAAACATCACGGGGTAAACACTTTCTGAATGTCTTATTCATTGTGTTTTATTTCATTTTGTTACACAGGTCACTGATAGCACCCTCTGCCCAAGTGCTAGTGGGTTCATCTCATGTGCATGTGGTCTTTCAGATGCTTGAGTGTATTTCCTGGTCTGAAGCTGGTTGCTGTGATACCTTAGAGGGTTCTGGGTCCCTGGTGTAAAAAAGTGCTTTCACTAGCATCTGCATAGTGGTCTGCATTAGGAGTTTTGTGCCCATAAATCACACACTAAATAACTTTAATCTAAAATTTCATTAAGTAGTCCTTGTCAGGTAGTAAAAGCAGGGATAATGCAGTGGTGTTTAATGATAATTGGTGTTTGGTTAATAAATTCTGCGAGTTCAGATTACTTTCTAGCAGTGGCTAGAATGCTAGCCTCAGCAGTGTAACTAAACCTCAAATTGATTAACTCGCATGAACCAGCCGTTCACAAAGATGGCACCCGTCCAAATAAAAAAAGAGAACAGAGCATCAGCCGGATGGTGTTGTGTTGCTCCGGCGTAAGGAAATCAACTCCCCCGGGGCGCATTTTGAAAAGCCTAATGCCTTTCAAATGATGTCATCACATTTTACTTGCTCTCTCTTTTTTTTTTGAAATCCACACGTTTCCTTACCATTTTTTTCTCGGCATGACAGTAGTTACATAGAGGGAGAGGGCACTGGCTTTGACAGAACACGTGATGCATTAGAATAATGGAGAGAGAGGGAGACATCTTGTGTTTTTATGACACAATTGGATCTTTTTTTTTTGTGTGAAAGTGATATCACTGTAATCAAAACCACAGAACAATTTAGCCTGGAAGTGTGATTGAAAGAGCACCATTAAGGAACAGGCCTTTTCCCCTCAGTTATTTCTTTGTTGTTGTTGTCTTCTCCATTAATGGGAACAGGGTGTGGTCCGTCTGGAGGGGCTGTCTCAGAGGACAGACACGCATACGCGCGCACACACACACACACACACACACACACACACACACACACACACACACACACACACACACACACACACACACACACACACACACACACACACACACACACACACACACACACACCCCCAAACAGGTACGAGTGTTGTATGTGTCGGTGGGCTCCTGTGGCATTTCCCCTTGGTTGGTTGAGGAGATTTTTTTATTGTGTCACTAGCAGAGCTCATGGTGTCAGAGCTGTAGTGCAGCAGACAGCAGCCAGAATGACTGATACTCATCCTCCTCCCAGATGGCCTGTACAACTCTGCTCCAATCTGATCTCAGCCCTTTGTTCTGTTATGTTCCATTACGTTTGGATGAGCCCAATAAAATCAGAGCTGGTCTCAAATCAGAAAGCCTGAATTATATATGCATGTGTGTGATATTATTCCACTGCAACAGAGCCTGGATGTGTCAGTTTGTATGTAACTGGAAAAGCAGTGCTTGGCGGAAACGAGAACAACGTATTTATTGATAATGCAGATTAGATTAGCTAAGGAAAATAACAAGCTACAACATTGCAGTTTGCTGTGTAAGATACGTACAGTAGTATTAAGGATGTTTCATTCAATTGTGTCATTTTATTTATTAGCTAAACGTGCTTGTTAAATCAATAGTAATTGTAGAAATGACATTGATCACTAAGAAATGACAACAGTGAAAGCATCTGACCATATCCATGTAAGGCTTTTCGCTCCCCTCTGGGTAATATTAACTTGAACTAAGCCAACTTAAAGCACTAAACATGTATAGCACTAGCTGTGGCCTAACAGTACACTAACAGTGTGTGTACTGTAGCCGTCTCTAAGAGATAGCATTGAGAGTTATGGTTGCAAGATTTAACAGGGTTATATATGAAGCCAATGGCTTGCTTGTGACAATCATTTTATTGTTGTTTCTTTTGCAGATTTTTCCTTTGCATAAAAAGGAGCAAAGCAATGGAAAATCAATACATGGAGAATAGTTATAGGGGGCGAGTTATCGAGAATCTCTCTGTCCCAGACTCGCTCCTCTGGAAGACCACGTGTAAATGTATGAGGTGACCTTCAAATGTCATAAATGTGTTGCGCAATAAACTGTCAATATTTGTGGTTATACGGCGCAGGATGACTTTTACAGTAATTGGAACAGCCCTATTAAAAGCTTGGGATCAGTCAGCTGATTAAGGACAACCACGCTGGACGCCTATCGCCTGGGACTCTCTCTCTCTCTCTCTCTCTCTCTCTCTCTCTCTCTCTCTCTCTCTCTCTCTCTCTCTCTCTCTCTCTCTCTCTCTCTCTCTCTCTCTCTCTCTCTCTCTCTCTCTCTCTCTCTCTCTCTCTCTCTCTCTCTCTCTCTCTCTCTCTCTCTCCTCTCTCTATCTCTCTCTCGTCCATACACTACATGAACAGATACATTGAAGTTTTGGTGTGTGATTGTGTGTGTGCAGGTGTGCTTGAGTATTTGTTTGCGTGCGAGTACATAGCGATTGGAACATTCATTATTGAAGGACTGTTAAATGCTGGAGTGCATCCTCTTCCTGGAACAGGATCACTATTAACCCTGCCACACAGAGGGCCAGAGGTTGAGGCTTGGCCATAAGCTGTGTTTTTAGGGGTTTAATTCAACTTCCAGTTCAACTCCATCTGGGGTGGACAGGTGGAGCTGTGTTTGCTACGTGAGAGGAGGAAACTTTGCCAAGAGGGGAAATGTCAAGTGGTATAAATGTGTTTGTGGAGAATTTAGTTACAGTACAGTATGTGTACAGATGTAGGATCTCAAGGCTCGAACACATCGCGCCAAATGTGGATCTAGCGTTCGTCTGCCGATCGTCTGTGCGTTGTGCTTTAGGGACCGGCAGCTGTAGATTCTACATGTAAAATCGGTGCACAAATTATGCTCTGAGGTGCTAAATACTCTCGGCCAGTAAACGCTATTGTTGTTTCTGAGCCCTTCATTTGAGCCAGTTTCCTACAGCAAGAAAAGAATCCTGCAGCAACAGGAAATGTGAACTATTATGTGGATTATAATTAATGCACATTTTTGTAGCAGTTGATACATTTTTCATAAGGGAAAAGTGGAAATGACAAACTTTAGAAGCCTTTTTAAACCTCAACATACTACAAGTTTCAAAGTTGCAATAGGGTGATCAAATGAAGATCCTATATCTGTATATGGACTGCAGACATGTTGTGATTATTGATTAGAAAAGCCTTGCGTCTGGGCATTGGTTTGGAGAGGGTGGGTTTGGAAAGGTCACATGCAGATCAGAACTGGGTGTACAGTGTGAACGGGGCTATGGTTATTACAGTTAAGGATATGTAAACTGTTCAATACTGTATGCCTGTTGGCTTGGGGGGGTCACATCCACATAATTGCAATAGTACACTGTACTATAGGCAATGTGGGTGTAGAGTCATGTGATCAGTGGAGGACTTGCTGTCTTCAGCCTTTCTTTTCTTTAAACCTTATTTGACTCTTAAAGAGGAAAAGATTAGGCTACTGGAAGAAATGCTTTTGATTGTGTGGCATGGTTGCCTAAGTGGGCTGCTCTATACAGACGCTCACCCTCCCCACGCGCATACCATGTCACGTGCCGGACTAGAACCTTATGTGGGCTCTGGTGTGGGTCATGGACTGACTGGCTTGCAACGTAAGCAGCAGATGTGGTCCCAGAGACATGAACAGAACACTTTATCTTACTGTAAGAAGTACCCACGGTGGGAACAGGGTATGTGGTTAAACAAGGTTATCATGTTGGTATTGGGCTCTGGAGATTCACTCCACCTCGTTGGTCATTCTGCTCGACTAGAGTGTAGCTTTCACAGCACATCAGAGCTTACAAGGACTTCTCGAGAAACCGTCTATACAGTTAGCTGGTCATGTAATGAGGTCATGACCCACATCAATGTACGAGACAACGTCCTCACCTCACGATTGTGCCGCCGTCAGCTCTTTTCAAATCTATTTCAGTACCTCCTGAGATTCGGGTGATTATGTGGAGAGCGGTTGTTGGTCTCCACACGTCGGTGCGGTATTAGTGGCAGTTCAAGCGGGGTGAGGTCACTCTTATCACCCTCTCGTATCTCTGACAGAAGCGACGCTACCTGTCAAACTCGGGGCGCTACGGAGACGCGTTAGCCCAATGCTGACAGAGCCGTTTCTTTTTTTGTATTGTTAATTTCAACACAATCCGCCATATGCTACCAGAAGATGATGATAGCGGGGATAAAACATTACGACGGGAGTGGGAGAGTGTGGAGGGGGTCGGCCCGGTGTTTCTAAAGGAGTCTGAAAGCTTATGAACTGTCAGCGTTCTGTCAGCTTGAAACGGGTGGGGTGGGGGGGGAATAGCGGCAAAACGTGAACCCATTGATGTGTTTTACTTTGTGTGGTGTTAGCAGATTTGAATGGAAAAGGAGGACAAAGCAAAGAAAAGTGGGTTTTCTGACATGGTGACGGTTTGAGGTGACACTCACCACCGTGTGTGTCTGTCTGTGTGTGTCTCTCTTGTTGCTCCAGATGTCGGGGATGACCTGGGGAAGACAGCGGGGAGTGTTCAGCAGGCCCCATCCCAGCACAGGGACAGGAGCCTGGGCTCGGCCATCAAGGACTGCCCCTACTGTGGGAAGACCTTCCGCACCTCTCATCACCTCAAGGTCCACCTGAGGATACACACAGGTCAGTGGAGTGAGTTCCCCTTGGATATTACTGCTATCACCGTTTTTCTGCCACCGCTCTCTGCCTACAACTCGAGTCAACACCATTTGGCCATGTTCAAAACCATTGGCGGGAAAAGTTATTCGAAGCACACAGCTGTTTCCTGGAAATGTGCTGTAATCAATGGGACAATGGCATTCAGTGGTTTGCTTTAGCTACTGTTCTAATCTTATCCATATGTCGGTGTCAAAATATATCTCTACCTGGATAACCTTCCGTGTTAGCTGCTGGGAGGTGGAGGTGGTTCCATTGAGAGTAATGAGGTGGATACTGTGTTGACTGACCAGAGCCAGAGCAGGCTGTTATACTGTACCCCACTACACTACACCGCAAGGTAGACATGTCCCAGTAAATATCCGGGCCATTCTAAGGTCACCTTAGATCAAGGACATCGGCTCTGCTTATTGTCCAAACAGGCTAATCAGGCATGCTATGTGCTATACGTTACAGCGTGTTTCTACAATATGTTTCTGCATTGAGTGTGTTTTTGCGTACCTTGTAGCTTTGGAGTACTGCTTGGAATGTAGCTTCGAGTACTGTACTGGACCGCCTGTGAAAATCCATGGCATAATGTTATGAGTCAGCCCATATCAGACACAAAAGAGCATGACCCTAGAAACGAGTGTGTAGCATTTCTTCAGAGCCGTGCTCTAATTACTTGGCTGAGGGGAGAGCTTGAGTGTACAGTGACAGTCTACTACACCATGCTACAATACCTCTTCAGTCTGCATTGCTTTCTCTCTTTCTCAGATTAGGCCTGGGAATGACAAAGTACATCCCGTATACTCATGGAGATCTACATTTCTTATCAGCCTCTGTTCTTATTCTACACGTAGCTGTGAATGTTCTCGGATAGAGCGCCTGATGTCCTGACCTCTGTATCTGAAGACACCATTTTACAGTTCCCCCCCAAAAGATGTAATCCTTAAGTGCCAGGAAAGGCATGACGCAAGCTTTCAGAACTTAAAATGGAAATCTCTTGCAGCTGAGGAAATCAATGCTTGCTTTTTTCCCCCTTTTTTTCGCCATGCACTTAAAAAGAGAGAAGGGAGACCACCCAAACTGTGCCTCCCCCCTCCCCTTTAATAAGGACCACATACCTCTGGTCTGGAGGGGAATTAAGGAGCCGGCGTAGCTCGTAGCTCGGCGTAGCGCAGGAGCACTTGTGCACTAGCATAATTAGGATCTTTGTGTAAAATAGCACATCCAGGTCATTGAGAGCAGCCTCAACCCTGATTCTGCAGACCTCTGAATACCTCACTGCCAAGAGAGGGGGGTGGGACATGGAAATCTGTTACCTAACAGAGGGGGGCTGAGTTATGCCTGTTTTCAGTGGTACAGTAAGGGTCCCCAGAAGGGCCATATTTCAGCAGATAGGAAACAGAGGCCTCAACCCAGGCCCTCCGTTAAACTTACACGGTGCAGCAGGCCAGGCCCTGCGTAAGCACAACTCAACATGGTCACTTTGTGCACAGAAACCGTCTGATGTGTCTACAAGATGTTGCCCTTTAAATCACTCGTACGTTATCAGATTGACTTCAGGTTGAAATGATGATGATTACATCAGGGTGATGACTTTTACATCCTGGGAAGATTCCTCCTTGATGGCAAAACAGTGGAACTCGGAGATGACATAATGCGCCCTTCATCCTAATTCAGTCTGAACAGCACAATGGCATTGCTTACTGAGAGGTGCTCGCCTTGTGCAACACAATGTTAGATTAATGACTCGCTAACATTTTGTTGAAAGGAATGAAGTGAATTTAAATTTCTCTAAAAGTTAAAGAGCTAATGTTACAGTATTAATTTCCTCTTGAACAGTGAGTGGGAAAATATCCATTAGTGAAATTAACCACAGTTTCTAGGTAGCTAACATTGTGCAGAATACAGTGTGGGGCCACAGTTAATGAACACTGCAGTGGGTGATATTTCATTATACAAATTAATGCTCACATTTTAATGGGAAAGTCACATAATGAATCTAGGCTTCAGTGACAGCAATTAGAGACACAGATTGTCCCCTTCTGGACAAGGCAGTATTTAGCAGTAAGCAGCTGTGTGTAAAAAATAAAAAGGTCTTTGCTCTTGACAATGGCTGCGCATAACTTTAGGGGAAATAACCAGTAGAGTTTCCACTCACCTTTAAACGGGGACAGAGAAAGAGCCAGGCCTTGCCCATGTCACATAACCTTAACCTAACCAATCAGAATGAATCAATGGGGACCCATGATCTTGCTCTCCATTTCTCTCCCTCTCTCTCCTTCTCTCCCTCTCTCCATTTCTTTCTCACCCTCTCCATCTCTCTGCCTCCCTCCCTCTCTCGCCCCTGTTATTTCAATTTCTCGTTCATGAACAGGTTTAATACCAACATTCCCTACCCTTTTCCAAACTACTACCTCTTTGCATGTAACAACACTACTGTATAGTAAAACATATGTTGATGTTTGTTGCTGACCAACAGCCTTATTAAATGCTATTTAACATTGACTGAAAGGTTAGGCGTTTGGACCGGTTCCTTTCCCGAAAGGTTTCCCAGTTCTGCCCAGATAAGATTTGAATAACAGCACTTCTTCCAGTGGAAATCGCCTTTCAACGTTACGTAAAGCCATATGGAAATGTATCTTAAAGTACGTCATATCTATTAACTGTTGTAATTGCCCCTCTGTAGTGGCTCTGGGTGTTTATTCTGAGTGGTTACTATGGAGCTGTGACGAAGCATCCAAATCCAGAGGAAATATGTTGGAGTCGAGGAACTGCTTAAAGAAGTAGAGCAAAAAAACGCTATGTCCCAGCACTGGGAGGATGAATCCATTGATACATTTAAACGTTATATTAGTTGTCATGAAAATCGACTTTTCTTATCGTACTGTTGGCAGGTGATCGGGAAATAGTTGCCCCCATATTTTATGAATTTGTATTTCATTTTTTTCCCCTTGATTGTGTTAATATGTTTTCTTTATTACATATTACATTTTTTGGGGGGGAGAGAAATGTATATTTCTAAACAAGGACAAATTATAATTCCTTTCTTTTGTGCCATGGAGATCTGTTGTGTTTCACAGAGGTTGTGCTGTTTGCACTGATATCAATTAAAAGTGGATTAACGGGTACATAATGACCTTTAGCAGTAAATTGTGTGTAATGTTGCAAGGCAGGATACAGTATATTCCCCAGATGTCACACATGCCCCTGACGTATGATTGAGCAGATGTCTTAGCGAGTCCAAATGGTCCACAAAGAACACACACACACACCACACCACACATTTACGGTATACATTTCCCAGCCATGTGTACATTGATTACTCTTCAAGGTTTGTTTAGATAGGTATCATATGTTCAGTTATATTCAGTGGTGTTGTGGAGGGTAAAAGCATCTGCTAAATGGCATATATTATATTATTATAATATTAAATGCAAGTGAACACAGTTTACCCACTTTTTGTGGAAAAATGCATTGAAAGTCTAGGAAGCGTGACTTTATTCACCACGATCGGTGATCAGAGTTTACCCACCTATTTGTTTACTGTACCGTTACTGTACGTCACTGGTTATATTCAACTGTCTGAAGCCCAAGATTAAGCATATGTCGTCTTATGTTTTTTATATTTTGAATGATGGTGTTGATAACCATTTTCATCATTAACAGCCTTACAATTTTTTATTTGTTTTTGCAAAAAAACTAATCACTCAAATTTCACTCTAATTTTGGGCCTAGAATATCATTTTGTCCAGTTAAAGGAATTGAGAATGATCATTTGCATCAGGGACGTTTCCTTATTAAATCAGCCCAAGCCCTTGTTATCCTGCTTAGAGGATAAGCACTTATTGGGTTAAAAGCTCATCTCGCATGGTTTATTTTAAATATGCTTCAAAATCGCTCTTGTGTAAAAGAAAAGAACACGGTAGCCTCTCTCTCTATCTCCCTTTCCCTCTCTAATTTTCTTTCTCTCTCTCCAGTATCAATATTGTATTGAGTTTGTATTTGTGGCCCTTTATTTGAGAACTGTGCAGTAGGTCTGCAGATCCTACAGTCTTTTTCTGGAATGGTGCCCTCCAAATAATGATAAATTACTTGAGCAGTATTCCATTTGCTAATTATATCCATGATTTACTACTGCGAGAATTAAATCATTCAATTCAGTCTTGCGTAACAATGCAACATTTTTTTTCGGTAAAAAATGGTTTCCATGTGTATAATCTAAACATGGTATAGCTATATATACACACACAGTACTTGACAAACATCGTTTTATTCTTGACTTTTTCCAACCCCCCTTGCTCTTAACACATTTACAGTTGAAGTCGTAAGTTTATATACACTTAGGTTAGAGTCATTAAAACTTGTTTTTCAACCACTCCACAAATTTCTTGTTAACAAACTATAGTTTTGGCAAGTCGGTTAGGACATCTACTTTGTGCATGACACAAGTCATTTTTCCAACAATTGCTTACAGACATATTATTTCACTTATAATTCACTGTATCACAATTCCAGTGGGTCAGAAGTTACATACACTAAGTTGACTGTGCCTTTAAACAGCTTGGGAAATTCCAGAAAATTATGTCATGGCTTTAGATGCTTCTGATAGGCTAATTGACATCATTTGAGTCAATTGGAGGTGTACCTGTGTATGTATTCGAGGCCTACCTTCAAACTCAGTGCCTCTGCTTGACATCATGGGAAAATCAAAAGAAATCAGCCAAGACCTCAGAAAAAAATTGTAGACCTCCACAAGTCTGGTTCATCCTTGGGAGCAATTTCCAAACTCCTGAAGGTACCATGTTCATCTGTACAAATAATAGTACGCAAGTATAAACACCATGGGACCACGCAGCCGTCATACCGCTCAGGAAGGAGATGCGTTCTGTCTCCTAGAGATAAACGTACTATGGTGCGAAAAGTGCAAATCAATCCCAGAACAACAGAAAAGGACCCTGTGAAGATGCTGGAGGAAAAACGGTACAAAAGTATCTATATCCACAGTAAACGAGTCCTATATCGACATAACCTGAAAGGCCGCTCAGCAAGGAAGAAGCCACTGCTCCAAAACCGCCATAAAAAGCCAGACTACGGTTTGCAACTGAACATGGTGACAAAGATCGTACTTTTTGGAGAAATGTCCTCTGGTCTGATGAAACAAAAATAGAACTGTTTTGCCATAATGATCATCGTTATGTTTGGAGGAAAAAGGGGGAGGCTTGCAAGCCCGAAGAACACCATCCCAACCGTGAAGCACGGGGGTGGTAGCATCATGTTTTGTGGGGGTGCTTTGCTGCAGGAGGAACTGGTGCACTCACAAAATAGATGGCATCATGAGGTAGGAAAATTATGTGGCTATATTGAAGCAACATCTCAAGACATCAGTCAGGAAGTTAAAGCTTGGTCGCAAATGGGTCTTCCAAATGGACAATGACCCCAAGCATACTTCCAAAGTTTAAGGACAACAAAGTCAAGGTATTGGAGTGGCCATCACAAAGCCCTGACCTCAGTCCTATAGAACATTTGTGGGCAGAACTGAAAAAGCCTGTGCGAGCAAGGAGGCCTACAAACCTGACTCAGTTACACCAGCTCTGTAAGGAGGAATGGGCCAAAATTCACCCAACTTATTGTGGGAAGCTTGTGGAAGGCTACCTGAAACGTTTTACCCAAGTTAAACAATTTAAAGGCAATGCTACCAAATACTAATTGAGTGTATGTACATTTCTGACCCACTGGGAATGTGATGAAAGAAATAAAAGCTGAAATAAATCATTCACTCTACTATTATTCTGACATTTCACATTCTTAAAATAAAGTGGTGATCCTAACTGACCTAAAACAGAGATGTTTTACTCGGATTAAATGTAAGGAATTGTGAAAAACTGAGTTTAAATGTATTTGGCTAAGGTGTATGTAAACCGCCGACTTCAACTGTAGCTGTAACTTATACAAGAGAAATGCATGCCAGGGGCATTACTATGTCTAAAAGCCAAGCTTAGCATTTCTGCTTGTTGTTTTTTGATTCCAAATCTGGCTTTGGTTTAAAATATATTGTAATTGCTAACAGGACGTTTTTAATGTTAAGATACTGGTTGTAACTTATCTCTTCAAAGGCAAAGGAGATCCACTTTTCTGGACAAATTGCGTTTTACCATTCAATTTTACCATTCAAAAATATTTATGAATATTTATATACACAGTGTATTTACGTAGAGATGCTGTACCTGCACTGTAGGTCAAATGATGCTACTACCACTATGCTACTACCATGATATACAGACACATGTTTTCCATATGTACATTCTTGCTCATTTGTGTCAGTTAAAGTCTGTTTTATTTTCATATGAAGGGACTGCGTCTTCCACTATTTGCTTCAAATAGCCGTAGAGCGATTCAGCTGGGAAGAAATGGAGCGCTTCTCCTCTGTGAATGGTGATTTATGATAAACTGCAAATAGAGAACGTCCGAGAAATCACTGTCTCATCGCCAAGGCAGAGGCCTGTCAGCGAACAAGGCCAAGAGAGAGAGACCCACCAACAACCACCATGCAAACAGAGATAACATCGAGACAGTTGTGTTGTCAGTTGAAAATATTATCTCTTGTAGTGGACTGAAAGCACCATATGGTGAAATGGTTTTTATTGCGTCGACATGAGTGATGGCTCACTTGGCGGAGCTGGATCGACCCGTATTCACATGCCAATCCCCGAATGGAGCTGAGGAGCTGTTTGCTGAATGCAGAATTCTGTTGAATGTTGGTTAACACTGAGATCATTGTGTTGGTTTTCACTGTTGTTCCCTCTCTTATTCATTTCCTGTCTCTCTTTCTCTCTCTTTTTCTCTCTCTTTTTCTCTCTCTCTCTATCTATCTTTCTTACAGGAGAGAAACCCTACAGGTGCCCTCACTGTGACTACGCAGGCACCCAGTCTGCCTCACTGAAGTACCACCTGGAGCGCCACCACCGTGAGCGGCAGAATGGCGGCGGCCCCTCCTCTGGACACGCCCCTCCCTCTGAGCACAAGGAGGAGCACGGCAAGGGTGGCGTCTTCGCACGTCCTGATGTCCTCCGCGGCGTCTTCAAGGGCATGCCCTCCAGCCTGGACTTCAGAGGGGGGCCGTTGCACCCCCACCAGTGGGCCCTTCCCGGTATGTTGTCCCCCAGGGAGCGCGAGAGGGACAGAGAGAGAGAGCGTAATGGCCTGGGATCTGACACTCCCTCTGAAAGCATGAAGAGCCCAGAGGGCCCCTCCGCCGCAGACGTCCCAGCCAGCTTCAGAGACCTGGGTCGGGCGTACCAGAGCATGGTGGGAAACGGTGTCAACTTCCAGGGCTCCCTGCAGGCCTTCATGGACAGCTTCGTCCTCAGCTCCCTGAAGAAGGAGAAGGAGATGAGAGAGAGTCACCTGCAGTCCCAGCATTACTTTGAGAGTGGTGAGCCCAAAGCCAAGAGGGATGATACTGGTGAGGAGAAGGCTGAGGCCAAGCCCTCAACGGGCAAACCCGGGTCCCAGTACGAGCCTCTGGACCTGTCTGTCAATGTCAAGCCTGAAACAAGCTCTCTGACTGGCTCCTCTGTCACCTTCCAGGACAACGTGGCGTGGCATGGCTGCCTCTTCTGCTCCTTCACCACCTCCTCTGTGGAGCTGATGGCCCTCCACCTGCAGGCCAACCACCTGGGCAAGGCCAAGCAACGCAAGGAGGGCAAGGAGCACCAGGGGGAGCCCTCCCACTTCCTCAAGGCCAGCATGGGCCCAGCCCACCTCCATGACAAAGACAATGACAGAGAGGGGGTGAAGAGCCAGTCAGCCTGGTCCAACCACATGGAGCCCCATGCCAGCATGGGAGCCTTCCAGAGCGACTTCTACAAGCAGTATGGAGGCATGTACGATGGCTCCCCAAGGACCCCAGGCCTCCAGGGGTTTGGAGCGACATGCCCTGACCCAGCCCTGGAGCAGCAGAGCCAGGCCAGAGAAACAGCTGGGGATGAGCTCTCAGACAAGGCCTCCTGCGGGGAGCTGGAGGAGCAAGGACAGTCTGAGGATGAGGAAGGCAGGGCCGGCGAGCGCTGCCACAGCACCGAGTCCTCCTCCGCCCAACCGGAGAGACAGCGACCCCACTCTGATGACGAGGAGGAAGAGGAGGAAGAGGACGGGGTGGAGGGGGAAGATGAGGACAGTGCCACCTATCAGATGCCGAAGCAGATGCAGGCCGTGTCCCCGGCTAGAGAGGCCCAACGACCAGGGGTCTCCATGGGCCCTGGGGCCCCTTTCCCTCCCCAGTCCCGGCCTCAGCCGCCCCTGGAGAAGCAGTGGCAGCAGGGCTTGGGTCTCCTTTCATCTCCTGGTGGTCCCCCGGGGCTGCTGAAGCCGGAACATGCCCATCTCGAGCAGCAGATGAACATGCTGTCCGTCCTGAGGGCCTACAGCTCGGAGAACCTCGCAGCGTTCAACGGCCTCGGAAGCGGCTCAAACAGCGGCAGCGGCATCAAGAGACCAGACGCACCCGGTAAGTGAGCCTAACCCTGCCGAATGGCACCACCTTTGATCTTATTGCCCCTACATCCACAAACACACAAACAATGTACACACACACAAACACACAGAAACACATTCAATATTGTATTTACCTACATTCTCTAACACTACGATATGTACATTTGCCAAAACCCCGATTCATACACACACAGCATCACACACACTCATAACTTTGTCCTGAGATTCACAATGAAACTCAGAAACTCACACAGAAAAACGAGATTTTCTCGAAAGTGATTTCAACCTTATTTCAAGCAAGTTTAGAAGCTATTGGAGTGGCGAGTAGCAACAGATTAATCTTTATTACACGTTTATATTAGGGAGACAGTCGTGTCTTCTCTCCCTCCATCCCGGGGAAGGGAATAATCCTGTCTCCTAGAGAGCAGGACCTCAGCTCCCATGTCATCTCAAGCACACAGCGGTTAACTATCTTAGCTCTCATAAAGCCCTCTCCCAAAAGCCCATTACTTTATAAGACCCAAAGATCTATGGGCCTGTGAAAAATGAACTGTCAGCTTTCATGATTCTGTTAAGGTTACAGGCGCTCCTTGAGACTGCTGTTTTTCGGAGTGCCCTTTTGCAGTTTCGGTGATAAAATCTCAGGGAAAAGGAATCTTCAAGTTGAGCTCATAGCTCAGCACTGGGCCAGCCAGTGTAGTTGTACGTAGTAGGATAAGTGAACTCCACACTTTAGTCCAGAATTCAACTAGCCATATCTGGAGGATTCCATCATTAAATATGTCTCTTACTTGCCTCTCATTTTAAATGACAACATACATTTTAAATATTGCATTTCTTGAATATACTGTAATATTCATTAAATGTCACACACATACGTTTTCCGAGGCCTGTTGTCTAGCAACCTGAATTAATTCTGTGTTTAGGTTGATACCACTGCTCATATTCTACAAATATCGAATAGCAAGACGGTTCTTTTATTTTGTTAGATAAACAATCCCTTTGCAAATAGATTTAGGATTAACAGACAAAAAATATCGGCCTCTTTTCATTAAGTTTCGACATGCTGCAAAATACTCAGTATATTTACGTGAGAAATAGTTTTATGATATGTTTTTGTCTCACGGTTTGCGAAATAATTTAATCAAAGCCCATATTCAAATGAAATGAATAACAGCACTCGTCAGTCAGTTGGTTTTCTACTTAGAGGTTTGATGTTGTCGTCATGATAATTTACCAGGCAGGGACAGAAATCTGGTACACCATTGTATTGTGAATACGTGACCCGTCGTAAAGAAATGACACAATTGTTCATGATTAGTTGACCTTTACTGTCGTGGAAACTATGTCTGTCATCATGGAACCTGTTGCATATTTTACCATCTTAGAGGGTCATTCACAGCGATGAAAATTAGTGCCATTTTTACTTTGTAAGTGCTTTTGTGTTGGAATGTCCTCCTTTAATCAAAAGGCATTTGAAAGCTACCCTTGTGACGTAGTCGCTTTTCAACAGAACCGAGAATGCCTGACCTTTTTAGATCAGGCTTTGTCTATGGAACAAAGGGCTTTCTTATGTGTATGTTATTGTCCCCTAGCTCGAGTCAGTCTCTCATTGTAATAGGGCCTGGCTGTTGACTATGTGTACAGCTCAGCAGCATTGATAACTCTTCTACAATCTCCTGACCTTGTTACAGTTTTCAGACAACACCAAGAGATAACCCACAAAACATAAAGAGATGAATATACTCTGAGGGTACAAAACATTACGGACACCTTCCTAGTATTGAGTTGCTCTCAGAACATCCTCAATTCTTCGGGGCATGGACTCTACAAGGTGTTGAAAGCGTCCCACAGGGAAGCTGGCCCATGTTGACTCCAATGCTCTCCCCAGTTGTGTAACGTTGGCTGGATCTCCTTTGGGTGGTGGGACATTCTTGATCCACGCGGGAAACTGTTGAGCGTGAAAAACCCAGCAGCGCTGCAGTTCATGACAGAAACCGTGGTGCCTGGCATCTACCACCATACCCCGTTCAAAGGCACTTAAATCTTTTGTCTTGCCCATTCACCCTCTGAATGGCACACATACGTCACACAAAAATAAAATCCTTCTTTAACCTGTCTCCTCCCCTTCATCTACACTGATTGAAGTGGATGTAACAAGTGACATCAATAAGGGATCATAGCTTTCACCTGGGTTTACCTGGTCAGTCTATGTCATGGAAAGAGCAGGTGTTCATGATGTTTTGTACACTCTTTGTATGACGTCAGTGTTCATAATCGGGTTGTGTGTGTGACAGTGTGTAAGTTCCCTAGCCCCGGCAGGGAGGCTGGAGGCTGAGTGGCTAAGCAGCATGTCAGCGTGTCAGAGCCCATGTAGCTGGAGCTTCTCTTGACCCCGTATCACCTCTGTTACACCCCTGCTAAATATTCACCATGCGTCCTCTTCTCCTCTCAGGGCAGCAGGGCTCAGTGTCTAGTGTTACACAAGTGTTACACAGACTTACCTTTACCAGCCTGTACAAGGAGAGGAGGCACAGGCTACTAACCTCACTAGGCTACATCGGTCCATCAGGCCCTGAGAACCGCCAAAGGAAACCCCAATCACCCCCACAACCAGGGGTAGAGAAACAGATAGTCACTGGACCAGTCCACACCCACCTCCCTCTGTATGTGCTGTGAGTGTTCCACAGGCAGGGTCATTCTCAGTTAAGGTGCACTCGTACGCTGTTTCTCGGCTAGCTAAGCACAGCTGGATGGAAGTGTGCCAAGCCTGGCCCTGCCTCCTTCTCCACCCCTCACAACGCTCCGTCTCCTGGCAACATCTGCTCCAGAGACCTCACACGTTTGGTTTACAGAGGTGACAGAAATACAGTAAACAGTCATTCAAAAACCCTTCAGGAAACATTCTCCAATCTTCACAATGTGTTTCCTGTAATCAAGTACAGGTGACAGCAGTGCTGTTAGATATGGAGGTCATGGTAGATGCATGTAACAGGAGATCCTCTCACTGCGTGAATATGTAGAGTGCATGGATAATAGTCACGTCTACCTACCCCATATAAAGTAGCAGAAAGTCTTCCTTAATAAAGCCCACTTTCCCCTCCCTTCATCCACTCCTGATCTCCTTGTGGAGGGGTCTTCCATGGGGAATTGCAAGGAACATATTCTCCACAGTTATTTGGGGTGGGGTGGCAAGCCGTCCTGAAAATGTAATTCAGAACTGGCAAAATGTGATTATCTGAAGTGGATTTGCATTAGGTTTGTATGCAAATAGAGCATAAATCATTAATATCGAAATTCTTGCCTGAATTTGGGCTGTCGAGCACATGGGCTGGGCTCGACGAAGAGCTGAGCGTCGTAAGTGGCTCTCTCTTCATTAGCATGCCCAGAGCTAGGGGTGGGTCCTTCACACGCACCCCCCCCCCCCCCCCCCCCCCCCACACACACACACACACACACCCACACACACACATTTCTCTAAATATATTAATGGCGAATCAACAGTGATCATTCCATTCTCCCTGCTATCTCATTTGAGAGAGGTTTCCAGTTGGTATAGTGTGTAGTACAGAGTGTCGTGTTAAGATTGCTATTGGTCCGTTGTGTTGTTGAGGTCAGCCAATGTGGATGTGTTTCACACAGTCAATAGCCACCTGTGATAGAGGCCTATCTATAGTCACACATGATTAGGCCTGTACTGTTGCATTACTTAAACAGCACAACATTGATCGTTGATACAACAGGACTACACATTGTTACAGTGTGCACCTTTCTTTAACACTCCCATGGTCTCTCGTTGGTTGAGATTGGCAGTCTGGAGAGGCAGCATTGCTGAATGCGTGGGTTAGGAAAGGGCTTGGGTGGGCGTGCTCAGGTGTTGCTGGGAAAAATAGCATAACTCAAAGTGAAGCACCTCTCGCAGCGGAAGGAGAGCGATAGAGACAGAGTGATGTGTAGAGATTGAAAGCTACGCTCACGTCACTTATAGGTGTATCTCTGGCTTCCTGTGCACAAGGACACTCTGCTTGTGCCCTGTAGTGCCTGGGCTGCTGACTGTCATTGTGGTTCTTTGTTTGTCGTTGATGATGATTGTTAGATAAATTGTTATCTTGATTCGCCTGCTTTAGAAAAGTGAAAAATTGCTTGTTTGGACAAGTATGAACCAACAAGTCAGTGTCACAGTAATGGGAACTAGAAACCTTCCACTACCGCGACTAGCCGTTAGATTGTCCTCTGTCCTTATCTATTGCTAAGCTTTAGAGCGAGACTGGCTCATTGTAGCTAACAGACTGTGTCATGAAGGTTCACAGCAGGGTCATTCAGTGGTGCTGTGCCACCCATGTTATGATGTCCCTGGGGGCAAGGTCACCTGTCACTACCTCAAACTCTGATGTTTACTGCTAAGAGTGTAGTCCAATCAGAGTCGTCAGCCTCAGCACCCTCACCCGACTTTTGCCACTTAGCCCAGACATTCCAGGGGCATGGAGGGCACTGGTGTTTTCAGCTCGGTGACACGGTCAGGGAGAGCGCCGGCGCTCGGGTTAAACGGGGCCGGTCTATCGGCGTTAATGCTACAGCACTTGACGTGGATCCAAGGCAAATGAAGCTACCGATGCTAGAATGGTAGGGCGCTGGTGGTATGTCTACTGTCGAGCATCTTTGGCGAGAAAAGCAGACCGATGATGGGTGTAGGGGTGCAGGGAAGGAGGGGGAGGGGTGATGGGGGGGGGGGGGGGGGGGGGGTGTATGTCCCCCGCCCCGTGATAATAGTTCATAAGGGCACAACACCCCCTGGTGGAATTGCAGAGGAAAAAGAGGGAGAGACGGGGGAGAGAGAGTGGAAAGAATGAAAGAGGGACACCGAGAGGTATTTTCGAGTGAGCGAAGGAAACGGATCATTGTCTATTTCAATATTTCTGCTGCGAAGACGTGCGAATCCACCACGTGGCCCTTTGGGTTGATCAATTTGCAAAGCCCCCTCAAATGCAGGCGCAGTTTGTTCGCGATGCGCAGTGCACACGTGTCTCGTGCCAAGCTCGCACCGCGGGAAGTTCAGGTGGAGGAGGGAAAAAGAGAGAGAGAGAGAGAGAGAGAGAGAGAGAAGAAGAAGAAACAGCGAACACAGACACAGATTGGCTGTGTCAGGAACACAAACTATGTAGAAAATGTAAATGTATTCAAGCCTTCTCTGATATTTTTAGCCCTGAGTACAGCCTCCTCTGACAGCGTCGGTCTGCTATCCTATGCTCGCGGGAGGTTTTTTGTTTCTTGTGGGGGGGGGGGGGGGGGTTGTGGGGTTGTAGGGTTGGTTGACTACTTAGTTCTAGCAGTGTTCATGTCACTGGTGGCCAATTACCTCTGTCAAGAGGGAGAGATTTGAAGGCGGCCCTCCCTGTGTGGGACTTGAACCCGCAATCATAGAGGTTAGACGCAGGGTTGTGGTGCTTCTGGGCCTGTCAGCCCCCCCTCCACTACTGAGCAGAGCCTGTTTCAAGCTCAGACCAGAGTAGTAAAAGGATCATATGTGTGGGTCCTTCTGAACAGGTTCTTTAAAGTCATTACGATCATAAGGTGCCTTTCCTTGACTGGGGGATGTCATCGATGTACAGGATCATAGCTGGCATAACAGCTCCTTTACTTTCTCTGTCGAGAAGAAGGCAGGGCTTTGCAGTTCAAACACTTCCTCTCATACTGCGACTCATACAGTCTCTCTCTCTCACACACACACACATACGTAATCATTCATTAGGATACAGTAGTGAAATACAGTCTCTGAAACACACACACACACACACACACACACACACACACACACACACACACACACACACACACACACACACACACACACACACACACACACACACACACACACACACACACACACACACACACACACACACACAGAGATTAAAGCCTGTGTTCTTTACAGCTTTTTCAATTTGCTGCTCAGTAATTACCAAAGCCACCTAATTCATGGACCCATGGACTATTATAGGAAAACAGAGTGAGCGACAGTGATACCAGCATTCCCAGTCAGACTCGAAAGATATTTATATATTTTCTGTGTTTTATTCTTTCCCTATCTGTGTAACCCTCTTAATACACTGCGATAGGATGAAACCTGGTAATTGCCAATAATACTGTCCTCATCAGGTGGCTAATTATCATTAATTTGGTCTTTGTTAGTCTGTTAGTGTACAAACACAGCCACACAGCTCTGACAAGTAGGGAGGGCTGGGTACAAACACAGCCACACAGCTCTGACAAGTAGGAAGGGCCGGGTACAAACACAGCCACACAGCTCTGACAAGTAGGGAGGGCTGGGTACAAACACAGCCACACAGCTCTGACAAGTAGGGAGGGCTGGGTACAAACACAGCCACACAGCTCTGACAAGTAGAGAGGGCTGGGTACAAACACAGCCACACAGCTCTGACAAGAAGGGAGGGCTGGGTACAAACACAGCCACACAGCTCTGACAAGTAGGGAGGGCTGGGTACAAACACAGCCACACAGCTCTGACAAGTAGGGAGGGCTGGGTACAAACACAGCCACACAGCTCTGACAAGTAGGGAGGGCCGGGTACAAACACAGCCACACAGCTCTGACAAGTAGGGAGGGCCGGGTACAAACACAGCCACACAGCTCTGACAAGTAGGGAGGGCCGGGTACAAACACAGCCACACAGCTCTGACAAGTAGGGAGGGCTGGGTACAAACACAGCCACACAGCTCTGACAAGTAGGGAGGGCTGGGTACAAACACAGCCACACAGCTCTGACAAGTAGGGAGGGCTGGGTACAAACACAGCCACACAGCTCTGACAAGTAGGGAGGGCTGGGTACAAACACAGCCACACAGCTCTGACAAGAAGGGAGGGCTGGGTACAAACACAGCCACACAGCTCTGACAAGTAGGGAGGGCTGGGTACAAACACAGCCACACAGCTCTGACAAGTAGGGAGGGCTGGGTACAAACACAGCCACACAGCTCTGACAAGTAGAGAGGGCTGGGTACAAACACAGCCACACAGCTCTGACAAGTAGGGAGGGCTGGGTACAAACACAGCCACACAGCTCTGACAAGTAGGGAGGGCGGGGTACAAACACAGCCACACAGCTCTGACAAGTAGAGAGGGCTGGGTACAAACACAGCCACACAGCTCTGACAAGTAGAGAGGGCTGGGTACAAACACAGCCACACAGCTCTGACAAGTAGGGAGGGCGGGGTACAAACACAGCCACACAGCTCTGACAAGTAGAGAGGGCTGGGTACAAACACAGCCACACAGCTCTGACAAGTAGAGAGGGCTGGGTTAGCTTAGTGAACTAAGACACCTGTGTGTGTGCTAACAACCATGAGAGGCTGTCTCACACGGGTGATGTGTGCTGAGATTAGTGAGATTGTGTTGAACACTAATGACATGCACTAATGTCAATGAGAATCTGTCTCAAATTGATGATCCCTTCTAAAAGTAGTGAGTTGACGAACTACACAGCTGGGAGCAAGACACTTCCTTCCCTGCATGGGTCAACCCAATAGGTCCTGACCATCTTCACTGGTCCCCCGTACAAAACGCTGGTGAGATCAGCCTTCTGTGGATCGTTCCCACACCCATGGAGTCTTTATTTGATAACATCGCTGGAGGGGGAAAGTTCTCCCATGATTAAGCTGTCTGGAGGATGTCTGTTTCTCTGAGTTTCTTAGGCGACAGACAGTGTTGGCGATACTCCTTTTTGTGCATTGTGCAGTGTGAGATGACGAGTTGACGGGTGAAGCGGAGGTGCTATTTCACACGTGCAATATTACCATTTTAACTTGCACCGAGGTGAATTATCACCTTGTCACTCACCAGTGCAAATACTAGTTTCAAAGAGCAATTAGTTGTAATAGCTGTTGTCAACCCCTCTGGATGATACCTGTTGCTCTCCCTCAGCAGCCATGGGATCTCTAAAAATATTTCCCCCCCTGCTAATTTCCCAGATATCAACTCTTCTGTGCTGAAAAGTGTTTGAAAGGCTTCATATTCTCTCCTCCTCTTTCTAGCTCGTATACCTTGATGATATTGGCCTCATAATTTCCTGAAAGTACAGTGAATGAAGTATCAAGTTCACCTCGGAAGAGAGAATGAATATCGGGTGCTAACAACTACATGACAATTATTCCAGGCTGGGATCTTGGGAGATGCAGAGAGTAGCTGTTCCCGTTCATACGGTAATGGATGCGAGTGTGTCTCTGTATGTGCATGTGTGCATTATATTCAATATAACAAAACATTAAACAATGGGTTATAAATTGGCCTTCCAACCCAATATACCTCATTTGATATGATTTTGCTTTCCATCTTGTTATTTCGGTGTTTGTTTTTCTCACTCCTGTAGACTTTTGTTCAATTTGAGATATCCCTCTTAGCGCCGGGGTTCTCTTCCCAAGGCGCCCTTAGATGTAAGGAGTCAGCCTCGGAGGGGTTTGTACTGGTAAAGTAACTCTTCCTGCGAGAGCGCAGGTACACCACGCATGCAATACAAACACAGTAAGCGTACTTACACCGCCAGCCGGCACATAATGAGAGAATGCACAGGAACTTCAATGACAACAGAGAGAAAGAAAGGGAGAACGGGCACAACGGGAAAAAAAGAAACTATGTCACCTTTTATTCGCTCTGTTATTCAACATCAATGGTACCATAGCGTGATGCTAATAAATACACACACAATAACACAAGTATAGACAGATAAGCAACAGTGGTGTTTTGAAAAGTATACTGCAGCAATTAAGGACAAGTAACGAGCGTTATTTCCCGTCTCGTTGTCTGGTGCAGGATGATCCAGACAACTAAGCCATGTTTGATTTAAACATTCAAAAAAATAAGTTTCACGAAGAAGGGAAAACGTTATTGCCTAAAGAAATAAGCCCAGCACATTATAACATTAGCTGTTAAAAAATGCACTTAATTCCTCTGTAGAGATGGAAATAAACAGCGCTCGCTTTTGCATTGTTTCATGCAAATCCCATAGACTGGATTTAAAATGGTGCATTGTTTTTTTTTACATATGGGGGAGGTGGACTAGTTGTTGCTCTAATTACAGTCATTTAATCAGGATTACAAAGGTTACCTGGATGAGGATATGAGAGAGGCACTGCAAGGACATCTTTACCAAAGATACAGGCATGTTATGTGCGGGTTCTTTAATTCTGCTTCACGCCTGCCTTTTTGATGATCATCTCATCTCTGAAAACAATGACATTCTCCTCAGACTGAGTAAACAGAGATCTCTCTCTCTCTCTCTCTCTCTCTCTCTCTCTCTCTCTCTCTCTCTCTCTCTCTCTCTCTCTCTCTCTCTCTCTCTCTCTCTCTCTCTCTCTCTCTCTCTCTCTCTCTCTCTCTCTCTCTCTCTCTCTCGATTTCTATTCTCTCTCCCTGAGCCTTGTTAAATAGGAGCCAAAGAGATTCCATTTTAATCTGATTAATATCTTAGTTGATCACATATAACCTAATTTTCATTCAGTGCTGCCCTTGTCCACAGAGTCATACACAAAATGACCTTTGAGTCGCCACGGCTACCATAAAGCACAATAAGCGCCATTGTACTGTCAAAAAAGCTGAAGATGTTTTACATCATTACAAGAATTTAATGTTCCCATCTTTTCAAATGCGATGCTTTCCACAAAAGGCCACCCTCCAATTGAGGGGCCATTAGGCCTGGACTCAAGTTTCCTGGGGCTAAGAGATGGGAACAACTTTTCTCCTGCATTCACAGTAATATGAATCGTCCTTTTAAAACAGATATGGTTACATATTAGTTTTGAAAGGTACAGTAACTGCTCAGCTTAAGCTGTCTCCAACAGTGGGGCTTTTGTTTCCTGACAAACCTAATAACTGGCCCTTGATCCCATTTCTCTCTCTCTCTCTCTCTCGCTCTCTCTCTTTCTCCCTCTCTTCCTCTCTCTCGCTCTCTCTCTCTCATACACATAGGCACACAGAGACACACACACTCATGCAGTTGGAATGAATCAGAAAGTTTACAGGGTTCAATTTGTTGGTTGAGAATTTATAGAAGAAGCTGTAGGACTGAATATTGTGTAAACGTATCGCCTGTTTCTCACTTGATGTTTTTAGGGACTGAAAAAAAGTTATTTTGACATCATCTGGATAAATCTGCATTTGATTTGCTGATATGAGTAGCTAACCCAAAGGAAACCTTGTGAGATTTAATTATTCCCAGAAATGAGAAACATAAAGAAAAGACAAACACATATACAAACACAGTCTCTCTCCCTTTCTCTCTCTCTCTCTCTCTCTCTCTCTCTTTCTCTCTCTGTTTTACACAAACACACACGCGCACACACACAAATAAGAATACAATATTAATGAAGTGGGCTGGGGTCTACATCCACCCATATGCTCCATCATTGAAGCAGCTTGTTGCACTGTAGTGCGCCTGTAGTACTGTAGTAGCCTGCATGTTGTAAATAATAATTATAATAATAACACTATACCACATACATACATCTGTGTTGATACGTACAGTCTTTCATAGGATTCAGCCACAAAGCTAAAAAATAAACTAGATTTGATGAGATTGATGTAGTATTCTTTCACCATCAGAAACTTGTACGGTTGTGTAGTTGTCTGTTCTGGACAGTGGCCTTCTAGCTGAGGATGAATTCTAGGTTCATGATTCATCAGGCCCAGCATGCACCAGTTTCCAGAAATTGTATGAACTTTATCGTTTTTATTGGACTCTGCAGGAAAAAGGGTGGAGGGATGAAGCTGTGGATTAACACCGTACTTGAAGATACATCTTTTTTTAATGCGAAACCTCATCCCAGCTCATTCTGGGAAGCTTCTCTTATTAACCACTTTTTATATCGCCCTTTGTGTCCTATTTTCCTACCAACTTTAAGGACACGCTTTTGACGAGCTCCGCGTCACTAGTTTTGCCAGTTATACAAACACATTCTTTAAGCTTTTAAACACAGAACAATGGCAAAGCGCAAAGCTGTGCACGTTAATGCTTTTTGTAAATGAAAAAAAGCGAAGAAGAAAAGAGATAAGCAGAGCTTGGCTGCACTGCCCTCCCTTTCTCATCCCTCCATCTCTCTTCCCCTCTAAAAAGAAAAGCAAACCAAATCTCCCTCTCCATCGTCAAATCCAGGCTGATCTGTATGCCTCCGACGCTAACAGACAAACATCATATTCCGACTTCAGCCTCTAATTGACTGAACAAGGATTGGTCACACTTATAAGTAGCGTTCCATAATGGATTTCCATGTTTGTGCGGTTTTAACTGGCTGTGCAAATGGAAGGCAAAATGTGTCTTTATTACCAAAAACAACAGCGCTCCTTTTCCGTAAAGATGGTATCAGCACCTCTCTGTTTGTTGCAAGGTCAACGAAGGCTGACAGATGACAAACGATCTCAAGATGGCCGCATCATCTGTCCTGTTATTGTTTAAAAAAAGAATACAAGACGAACGCCACATCTTTTTTAAAATATTTATCTTATCATGTAAAATGGGGAGAGAGACTAAAATAGGCACCTGATTTTTCATGGCATGCATGTTGTCATCTCTCCTCCAAGGCCTGGGAGAAAAACGGACAGAATTTTTCAAAATCTGCACTTATCATATTTCTGTATCACGAGAACTTGGCAAAAGACAGGGATTCAGTATTATAGACAAGCTGGTCATCAGATGGGAGTTGGGTTTGATGTCTCTGTCTTTTCCCTCTCCCTCCTCTCATTTGCTTCCCGTCCAAGATGTGTCTCATTTTTCCTACTGGACAGCTACAACAGAATGCCTAAGAACTCTGTGTCCTTGAGGACACAACAACGTTTCATTTTAATCATTTGATTGATTTTTTTTCTTCTTCCTCTACATTGTTATTGTTTTATTTCCTGCCTTTTCTGCCTCATTATTTGCAATATGGATGAAAAATAAGTGAGAAAAATATTCTGCTAAACTTCAACAGTGACGGCCACTTTGACAAAACACTAAGTTCCTTTTTTAATTACCTGACTTTCTAATGTTGTTGTCATCTCTGAGACAATAGCCCTTTTCTCTGATGTTTTTATTATGTTCTCATTTGGATGGCTACACTCTGCAGGCAGTCCGTGCATACTGCATCCCCCCCTCCCCTCCCCGTCACATCCCCCCACTGTACACTACCTCCCGTCCCTCCACACACCACCATACCTTGTTTTTTAGGATGTTTAATTGCATTAAGAGACGTATTGAGAGAACTAGACGAAGTGTCGTCGCTTTTTAAAACACAATTAGGTAACACCTCGTCAGGGCTTCTGTCTGGCGTTGTTGACAGGCCCGTGAACAATCGTGGCGACAACGCCTTGCTTCTCCTGGCATCGTGCTCGTCAACAAGAGTGACAGCCGTTTCATGGAGAGAACCCTGCCGATCCCTGCCGTGTCCCAAGCTCGTCAGCCTGTCATTTAAGCGAATCAATAAGCTGCAAGGTGTGGCGTGCAGGACGTAGGCAGACGAGGAGTAGTGGATTTCACTAGCGCTAATGAATCTGTTTCATGATCAACACCGTTTCCCCCCCCCTCCTCTTCCTCCTCTTCATCTGACAAAATGAAAAGCCTGCTCGTTAATTTGAAAAACAACATTCAGCAACTTTATCAAAAGTAGAGGAACAGAGAGCAGTCGGGCAGCAGGCACAAGTTTTGTTTTGTCTTTCTCTTCTTTTCACGTCTCTCTTTCTTTCTCTCTCTCGCTCTCTTTTTTTTGTTGTTTTTGAAAGTGTAGCGCAACATACCTGAGGTTTTAGAAGTAGATTCTATGTTCCAGACTGTTAGCTTGATGCCATCATCATTGTTTCATCAGACGGTTTGATGGAAATGCGCGTGATGATGATGATGATGATGATGATGGTAATGATCATGATGACGATGAGACAGTGCAGGCCCAGTGTTTTCTGGCTGCCCATCTGCCTGATTAAAAAGCTCATCCTTATCATAGGATTGACTTGAACTGAGTCTGAAAATGTGGGGAACTGCTATAATGTGGTTAGCGCTATACAATCGTGTCTAAATTATGCTCTGAATTCATTCAAATATGTCCTCATTAATGTCGTCACTTCCGTACTGGGCAGAGTTGGATTCACTGATACAATTAAATGGCTTTGGATGAATGCAGAGTTAGCACTATTGGATATTACACCAAGGAGCTGACTCAGGAAGACAAAGTATATGAGGGCAAAAGTAATGATCATATACAAATATCCATATGAGAGTGAGTCAATGTTTAAGAAGATGTATGGCTATTGATGTTTAAATAACAGTAGAGTCAGGAGAAAAAAAAAATGAATTTTTTTTTTTCTCACTGTCTGTAAAAAAACACTTAATCGAATACACTCGAGAGGCACAACAATCGAGCTCAGGGTGAGATAAAACAGAACCCATTTGTATGCCTTGTGAACAAAACCTTAAATAAATATATAATCAGTTAGTAGTAAAGCATTATCTGTCTGGCATTGCCTTCCTTCTCAAGAAAAATAACATTTGACAGTGCAACTCCCTGATGAAAAAATTGTAAAAAGTTCTGACTTCAAAAGTGTTTACTCCCCATGTTTTTTAATTTGTCTGGGCATATGCAGTATATTTGCATTTCAAATACCTGTATTGGAAGCAGGTGGTTTAAATGCCAAGAAGCGAATTGATGACAATCAACCATGAACATCAGGGGAACTCTTCTTGCGAGCTGACATTAAAACTAAACGAACAGCAGCTAAACAAACACATACAAAAATAACTCCAGCCTCCACCCTACCTCATTCTCTCTCTCTTTCTCCCTCTCTCCACCCTCTCCTCGCTCGCTCTTATTTTAATATTCCTGTACATTTGAATAGGGCATGTAGAGCAGGACACACAGCCGTGTGTTTAAACAGACTGTGGCTCAGTGGTTTAAAAAAGAAAAAGTAGAAAATAGACAGGGTTTGGGCTGGGATGAATACATTCAGTGCCAAACAGCGCCAAACCCTCTCCCCTCTCCCCATCTACCATCATCTAGTCACTCTCTTTTCATCACTTCCATATTCATTTCTGGAATTTACAGTAAATCCAATAGCTGTCAATCATGAATTAAAACTCCCAATTTTTACAACGGGAGGAAGCAGCTGCTTCAACATTTACAGCAAGACCACTCTAAAATATTAAAGGCATGTCACCACCACGGCTAGGTCCTACATCTGCAACCATCTGCTTTCTATTAAAACATTACACCAGAAACTCTGCTATTTCCCTGCTTTTAGATACACACAGGAAAACAGAATTGACAGTAAAACCTTGACGGGATTTGTTTTTACTCACACCCGCTCCAAAATGTAAAAAAAAAAAAATTGTTTATAAAAATCAGCTAGCTAAAAGAAGGTCATGTTAAGTGGCCCAGACCGTATGCTGACGGATCTCAACAAGACTAGAGTCTCTTTAATGACTTTGTTCATTCCCGACATTCAGATTTGATTTGATTTCCTTCTTTCCCATCGTTTTCTTATGTGGTCACACGGGGGTGTGGAGTCACAGAGGATTCTGAAGTGATGCGATGACATTTGAGGCCCTGGCGCCTTGTAAGGACGGAGAGAACATAGAGTGCGTGGCTTCTGAAAGGGATGCTGAAATATTCTGTTACAGTCCAGTGGAGGAGAATTATGGTCAGTGTCAAAGGTAAACAATTACAACATGGTGAGTCACTTTTTTGGAGCAAGCGCAAAGGGAGATCATTTCTCCATCTTAATAGGTCATTTCCTTTGTCTTCTGAGTGCTATTTCACATGTTGCCTTAATCAGGGTGGTCTTTTTAAAACAAGGGCAGAGAGAGAAAAACACATGTCAGTGTTTTTCAAGCAACATTTTGCTGAAATAAAAGGGCCGCCAATTTAGAATGATGTACGGATTGGATTTTGAAGACTTCCTTGCACGTTTTTCTTCCTCCCCTAGTCAGTCTTCTCAGCGAAGCTGTTGTCCAATTCGGCTTGTTGTTTTAGTCCCTGTTTTCCAAATAACTGTGTTGGTTGGATCTGCTGAAAGATGTTCCTTCCATCAGGGGGTTGTGATGTCATTGACAGTGTGTGATTCATTAGGATATCAGTGTACCGCGAGTGACAGAAAGACTCTGATTAACAAGCTCTCTGTTTTTCTCTCTCTCTCTCTCTCTCTTTTTTTTATTTTAAATTGAGAACCCCCGTTGCTCCAAACGACATTTCTCTCTCCCCTTCTCCGTGTCTCTCCCTCTCTCTTTCCTCCTCTCGTCCTGTCGAAGATGACGGGAGTCACAGGTGTGTGGCAATAATTACACATACACTCAGAAAAATAATGTCATTTCCCCCATTTAATAAGTTCCCCTGTAAAATGTGAGGGGAACGCATGAGGAGGGGATGCTTAAATCTTATCTGATACACCCCCCCTAACTTAATCATATGGCTCTTAAGAGCAGGGCTCGGGCAGCTGGGGCTCTGTAATATGCATGCAATATGTGTGTAAAATGATATGCTTTAATTTTGAGCCCACTTTAAGCAGCAACAAAACCTTGTTTCTAAGGGAGACATTTACAATAGGAAAAAAAAGTTGTTAACTATTTCATTCCTGCTGTGACAAAGGACATCTGTTTTGTCTCACAGTTGTGCCGTATATTTCATATTTAGGTGAGCATTTCCTCATGGTCATGTCGGGGTTCTATGATTTAGTGTACATCACTGTACACTATTCTACGTTTGATTCGAATAATGGACCTCTTAGAAAAAGTCATTACACTCGGTATAGGCTTGATGTAGAATTATTACATGATTATAATCAACACAGTTCGGATTCTGGGTTTATAGTGATTTAAATACGTTTGAAAGATAGGGTACAGCTTTCCAGGGTTGAGCAGTGGTGTCTTGGAGAAGCACCATCTAGTGTGTCAACAACAGGTGCTACCAGAGACCAAGAGGGAAGAGAGAGAGTGAGAGAGAGAGAGAGAGAGAGAGAGAGAGAGAGAGAGAGAGAGAGAGAGAGAGAGAGAGAGAGCGAGAGAGAGCGAGAGAGAGAGAGTGTGTAGTGGGGAGGCAGTAGGGGCTTTGGGTGAGAGGAGGGGTGGGGGGGGGGGGGTAAACTTCAAAAAGCCTCTGACTCAAGCTGCCGCTGGCCCTGACCACTCCACAGATGCTTTTGTTCATCTCTCTCGTTCTCTTCTCCCCCCTCCTCTATTCCCTGTGTCTTTGGTGATACACTGGGAGCGAGGATATCAAAGTAGAGCTGTCTGTTAAGACTTCAAACCAGGCCCGTCCGTCAACCCCAATCATATCTGCGCCCGAAACGGAAGACTCCGACTCGTATTTGATCTATCCTCTTCAGGAGGATCAACAGTCAAAAATGCCAGTGAGAGTTTAAGAGGGGGGGAGGAACCGGGCGCTGGGGGTGTAGGGGGGGGGGCAGCCGTGAAAACACTCCACTTGACTTCAGAAAGGCCAGTCTGTGGACATAAAAGTCAGACATTTCTCCTTAATACCGGAGATATATATTTAACGTCTGACACATGTAGCTTGTAGGATACGAGGCCCAGCGAAACCTTTTCTTTTTAGCATCTAAAGTCAGAGCCTGTTGTGTGTCCGTTGAGAAAGGTCCTCGTTCTAAGTGTCATGCTTTTTCTCCTTAAACGCAAAGCCAAATCCATATCTCTCTCTTTCTCTACCTCTCCCGCTGTAACGGTGTTCCTCCTCCTCTTCATACGAAGAGGAGGAGTAGTGATTCGACCAAAATGCAGCGTGGTTATGTGACATAATGATTTATTAAACAAGACGAAGACGAAACGAAATACACTTGATAAACTACAAAACAACAAACGACGTAGACTGACCTGAACGAACGAACTTACATATACACGAAGAACGCATGAACAGGAAACAGACTACATACAAAACGAACGAACGATACCGAAACAGTCCCGTGTGGCGCGACAAACACAGACACAGGAGACAACCACCCACAACAATCAATGTGAAAACACCTACCTTAATATGGCTCTCAATCAGAGGAAATGAAAACCACCTGCCTCTAATTGAGAGCCATATCAGGTCACCCTTTACCAACATAGAAACACATAACATAGACTACCCACCCAAACTCACGCCCTGACCGTCAAACACATACAAAATAACAGAAAACCGGTCAGGAACGTGACACCCGCTCTCTTTCTCTATCTTCATCTCCATCTCTATCTGGATCTCAATATCCCTATCTCTTATCTATCTGCTGTATCCATCTTTATTTCAGTCTATCTATCATCCAGTTATTTATAGACATTGATATGTGTTTCCAGGAGGGCGGTATAGTTAGCTCTTAAATCCCCTGTCTGTGAGATCAGACTACATAATTACCTATCGCATTAAGCCTTTTTATATCCAGGAGACTTAGGCCTCGCTCTTCCTCACATAGGGCAGCGCTGTAGCAGCTGGTGGCATTAGTGGTACAGAGTAGGCCCAGGGGCGGCATGGCTTGACGGGGACTAACAGACAGTGGTGCCCCCCTGGGACCTCACTATCCCACAATCTGTAGGAGGTGGTCTGGATCGATAGCGCCGTAGGTGGAGTTTTTTTTAGGGCATCTTGTTTGGTTGGATTCGGTCCCCAACGACCATGTCAATCCATTGAGACGGACTCTGTCTTCATGATATGCCCTCACCATCAGTCAATCAGTCGGCATCGTCCTTCCAAGACGAAGCACAACCAGGCCACATCCGTCTCCTCATAACCCTATCCCCAGCCCTCACTACCGTAGCAGATACACCCCTCAATCCTCTTGTGGGCACGTGTCACGCTGCAACAACAGACGCAAGGGGCTTATATCTTTCCTATGACTAGTCAGTCTGTTATACTTTAAGCCCTGGTGAACGGGGCGTTAGTGTATCCAGTAGCTATCTAATCTGTGGTGTCCGGGTCTGCTGGACTATCCACGTGTTCCAGGAAGTGCCAGATTACAAGCACACGCAGTGGTCTGACGGTGGTGAACGCTCACCACGCCACACTATAGATACTGTAAGTCCCTCTCTCCTCATCCTAATAATATGACGTAATTAGAGCAACTGATTGATATGGTAATCGGAGGCATGGCAACTCACAGAGCTGCTTATGAGCACACCGTCGCCCTTCACCTGCGCAGGCCACCGTGGACCGGTGTCAGCAGCACACTTTCGCCATGTTACGGCAGGTCCAGTCGCTGTGGTCTTTCAACGGTTCTCATGACAAGCCCCGAAAAGGACTGTAAAGTCAATGCAGCTGTTTCAGAGGAGGCCTGAAATAATGCGATATATGTCCACAACCTTGGATAGGATAGGGGAAGACATATACTCATGTACACTCACATATAATCCAGACACGTGTATACACACGTAGCATCAGCTTGACCACAGTGTTCTCTAACATGGCCAGTTATTCACGTGTACAAGTGAAGGGAATCTTAAATATAGGCGTCTTTAGCCCCTACAGTTTTTTTCTTCTTTCTCCACTCTGCAACTCGTCAATTACGGCGACAAGAAGGAGTGGATTCGGGGAGGTTGCTGTTTAAGGGTGGGAGGTTATAGGGAGGGATGCGGTTGTAAATTGCTCTGCATCTGCTGCTGCGTCCCATGAAAGTGAAGAATATACTGAATCTGATTTCCTGACGTGCTCCGGCGAGCCAGCCCCTTAGGAACTGTCTCCAAGGATTGTTATTATTAAAAAGGAAGGCGTATTCGGTGTGTATGTGTGGATAGATGTTCACTCGTGTGGGGTCATTGTAGTAGCTTTCAACGTGAACAAATAAACAAATTAATATGTTTCAATAGCACACAGATTTGGGGAGGGGGCGCGGGAGTGGGGGGGGGGGACTCGTTTTAGTAACAGATGTCCACGCAGTGGCTGGTAGGACAGCACTTCACCATCAACACGTGTTAAGTGACAGTGACGGACAGCAGGCAGTCTATTTAATAATTCAATATATTTTAATATTTCTCTCTCTCTCTCTCTGTCTGTTTTTACACTGACGGCAAAATCCAATTCCGCCACGAGGTTATGACTACAAAAATCTGCATTAAATATGCCATCTTAGGGAGGGAAAATACTGACACGGATTGTGGCTTTTGTTTGTCTGTTAATTTCTTTAGTATGCGTGTCTATATGTTGATCCTGTATCTGGGTTGAGTAATTAACATGGTGATCTACTTACACACAAACATACACAGATACTGTACCATACCCCTTATATATACCAATGGATTTTCAGGCCCGTGCCACCACATTCCCAAGTGTTTTTCTATCCGTTTCTGGGTTTTTTTTGGGGGGGGGGGGGGGGGGGGGTACTGTAATCAGATGACTAAAAAGGCAAAGACAAAAGGGAAGAGTAGACACAGGTCTTCACATTTCCCCAGCACATCGATGCGGGTAACTGAGCCTCAACTGACCAGAAATGATTTGCCTCTGTCTGTTAGACACGTAATGGAGTCATTTAACTAGTCAAATTAGGAGCGTCAGAGATGCCGCATGCTTCATTACTGGGTTCCAATGGGCACCATTTTACATTTACGTCAGGAATCATTTCAGGGCAAATTAATGTTTTTATTGTCTTGCGAAAATACACCCACATGCACCCAGGCTCGCCACATCTAAAAGATCAGCACCACCTAGAGGTCAGAGACGAGCACTGAGAGGGAACTCCAACCCAGCAGAGTGGTTAGGTTAGGTGGGTATCATGTTTAGATGACAGTCAGTCAGTCCATTCTTAGATCCAAACTCTAAATCAGAAGCATGTGATGGAGGATGTAGAATGTGTCCACCAGCGTGGGAGATCAAACTCTGAGTCTATGAGCAACAGCGCTGAGGGCTCTGGCACCTGTCAGCAGGAGGCTTTGACACGTCTGATTACAGACAAGAAGCAGGCCGCGTCCAGAACACAGTCTAACCACGTTTTGGGTTTCTACACTATTTGTATTGGGCATGTGGTGAAGGTTACCACATGATCAGTTCTTTCCATCCAAATCATTATTTAATTCAACTCTGGATTTGATTAAATCCTCATAGAAGTTTTGAGTTCTTTTTTAAATTAAAATATCTGTTTTGGACACATACAGGATGGACCTCAGTTGATAGACTGTTGTGGTGTTCCAGCAGTGAGTTCTACCAGTATCCATTAAGAGAAATTAGATGTGGAAGTACATGAGGAAGCTGTCGTTTGCTGATTTATATGTCCTGTTGAAATCCCATTAAGAGAAATTATTAAAACAATCTACATGTCTTTAATAAGATTTTTAAATGTGTTTTTATTTTGATCAAACTCGGTTTAATCGTCTGCTTGTTTCCTCATCTAAGCGCTCTCTTGGCCCATTGTTCTCTACCGCTTGCATTTGTGTTATGATAGATTGGAGCCGTATTGTATTATGATGATTGACAGGCAAGGATGTTTGTGTGTGTGTTTGTGTTTGTATGTCTTTTTGACTATACACACACCGCCCTAGCCCCCCCCCCCCCCTTTCCAGACCCTGTTGTGTGCTTGACATTCTGTCGATATCGTTACACCCAAACGCTGGACTGTTTGATCCTGTGTTTGACTGGCACGCTTTGAGCTAGAGAGGCTGTGTTTGTTCACTGCCACAGAGCCATGTTTCTCTCGCCGCTGTTTAAAGGCGTCCACCCGACCACCCAAAGTTCACTCCTGTCTCTCTGCGATAACCCACAGTCCAGCCAGACAGTCCGCCTGCTCAGTTTCATACGTTGCTATAAAAGCATGTCAGATCTCTGCAAAACAGATAAGAGAACATGATGTGATACTAGGGGGTTTGAAATAACCTAAACTTAGAGTTACTCCATGGATTCACTGATCTCTCTACTGGTCCCGATTCCTGTCAGTCGAACATCCCCTCCTCTCTTTATCTTCTTTGTCCACAAAGAAAAGGAGAGGAGAGACACATTCTCCATCTTCTGTTGCAGTATTGTTTTTATTCTGTCTGTTCTATATTGATCCTGAGTGTGGCTGGTTATCTTTGCATGGTGGGCAGTTATAGATGAATACACAAAGCCTTTCATTTGGACAAGGGATCATTGTGCCGTCATCCTCCCACGCCTGGAGAGAAGCGAGAAGGGGGTGAACGGCATCCATCGAGGTGCCTTCCCGTCATCCGAGGGCATCACGTTAGTATGAAAGAAATATCGGAGCACAGTTGCTTGAATACAGCACTTAAAATGCCCTTACTGGACCTTTATCTCAACATATTTGGTATATTTATTATGGATGGATATGATCAGGTTTTTGCTGGTACGGTTTAGCTGGTAGGGCTAGTTCAACAGTGTGTTTGGCGGTCACTTCATAGTTCCAGAAGGTACTCCGCAGGACTTCACCATGCTCAGAATTCTGGGAGAACTGCCTAGGGGTTCCGTTTGACCTCATGAGTTAAAAGGAAGCAGCATGAGATTGCGAGAAAGAGAGAGAGAAAATGAGAGAGATACAGACAGAGGGAGAACCATAGAGAGAGCAGAGAGAAAGCGAGACCAGGGAGCGAGAGCTTGTGATCAAGAGAGTAAGGGGAGGGGGTTTAACGTCCTCCACTCTGACAGTTGTGTGGAGTGACATCTTGAGGGTTCCTGTCCCATCCACTTCAGGCCACTCATAGGCTGGTCTGTACAGCCCACTGTTTCCCACAGCCCCCTGCACCAGAGGCTCATAATTACTCTTAAGAAGGTAATAGTGTAAAATGAATGCAGTGCTCTCTCCCCGAGGGGAACAAAGAAGCCTTATTATACAACCTCGTCAGCTCTCCTGTGTGTCTCAGCGCTGTACAATCACTGTTTTCAGCAGGATAAACAGCATGAGGTAAACGGAGAGAGAGAGAGGGGGGGGGAGAGAGAGAGAGTGAGAGAGAGAGGGAGAGAGAGAGAGGGAGAGAGAGAGAGAGGGAGAGAGAGAGAGAGAGAGAGAGAGAGAGAGAGAGAGAGAGAGAGAGTGAGAGAGAGAGAGAGAGAGAGAGAGAGAGAGAGAGAGAGAGAGAGAGAGAGAGAGAGAGAGAGAGAGAAAACAACAAAGGAGAAGTGGTTGTCTCGGCCATCAAACGGCAGTCTAAGTGTAACTTCTGCTCTTAATTTGTTTTTTAAAAAAAGACGTCTTCTCTGTTCTCAGTTCTTTGCAGTTTGTTTAATTTATTTGAGGTGCAGAAACACACAACACACACACACACACACACACACAAGCGTGCGCATACGCAAACTCGCCGCTAAGTCGAGAGACGTCTTCTTATTGGGAAAATCTATCAATAAATCGATGTGACTTTAAACACATTTCCCCCGTGACATCACTGAACTGATAAGACCTGAACTAATCTCTGTTGAGGCTGTCGGAAGAGCTTTGAACAAAATCTAGTTTGCATCTCTCAGCGAGGTTATTTGTCAATGACTTATAATCCCAGGTACATTTCCCGGGTTTTATATTAGAAACGGGTAAATGGTTCTCATGTCTGATGTTTCTCAGCCTTGGGAAAAGAGAGAGAAGGCTAAGGAACAAAAGGAATGTTATGGATTTCACTGTCAAAACCATGAGAGGAGTGAGTGATCAAAATAGGATTGTTTCTGCAGTACCTTTAGACTTGTTTCTGCATTACCATCCTGGAAATGAGTCGACTGATGATAATGCCGATCATATTTTATAGTAATGAAATGTTCACCCTAGAAACTAAGGAACACTGTATTTTTTGAGTTGTCGTATATATATGGACAGTAAACTCCCCTTTTACCTCCCTCCACTGGCTACACACTGGTTGAATCAACGTTGAATCCGCGTCATTTCAATGAAATTACGTTAACCCAACGTGGAATAGACGTTGAATTGAAGTCTGCGCCCAGTGGGTCCTTTCTCATCCTCATCCAGTCATGTTGTCTACCTGTACTGTAAGACACCGTCCACACCAGACAGAGCATCATGCCCAGAGCAATGAAGTGTTCCCCTTGAGGGTGTCACTACCTTGTCTAGTCCCTCCAAGGGCACGGTACTAGCCAAGAGCAGGAACAATCATCACCAAGGCTTTACCTACTTGGTAATTTATGAGGGCTCAATTAGAAGAGCACACAAAGTAATGATTTTGAAAAGCGCCTCGTCCGTGTTGTGAAATTTGATGTTCTACCTTCTGCTTATTAGAACTGCTACCCCAGATTCATAAACAGTGTTTGGAGATAAATAATTGATATTACACATTATCGCTCCAGAGCGAAAGAGAACATCTCCTTTTTTGCCGTTGTGAATTTGCGTAGGGGGGCATTTCACTACAGAGCCTATACCCCCCCCAACCTCCTCTAAACAAAAATCTTTCTTTGATTTGCCTTCGCTCTCCGAATCTGTTTCCCTTTTCGCACAAAACCTCACGGAAAACTTTTGCCATATCTGTCATCTCAAAATGGAGTCTTGGTCTCAGATGAATAGTTTTGATCTTTCTCGACTGTTTACGGCCGCGTCAAGTGAAAAAAAAAGACTTGCTGTAAGTGCTTACACCAGCACTAAATAGTTTGACATCTTGCTCTCTAACAACGTCTTTAAAGTAAATAAAAAAACTAAACAACGGCCTAGCCTGCAATTAAACTGTAGATCTGAATATGACATGTTTGTACCAGAGTGATTTCTCTTTGCCCTTTTCATGTATCGTTTTTGAAGGGATTCTGTGTGTGTGTGATGTTGTAAGGGCTGTGTCAGATCACAAGGGGACTGTAGCCTGGGTTGAGATGTGGCCTGTGCTGATAGCCTCTGGTCACGGCTGCTTTAACCCCTCCATTCTCACTGAGTGCTCGAGGCTAGACAGTGGCGTTCATCCACCGCTGGCCGAGGACTTCATCCACCCTGAAGAGGCTGCACAGCCTCCCAACGCTCTGCTACACACGCACTTTGAGAGCTCAGTAAATATGTGATACAATTCCACTCTCCCACACTGAGGTCCCATACAGTCTGACTGAGCAGGGTCGTAGGAAACATCCTAGTGGGAGGAGCTTAAGGCCTGGAGATACTCTACTTTAGCAGAGGCTAAGGATTCGCCATGCAGACACAGGAAGTAAGTCCAAACAGTCTACTAGTGAATCGCTTCCGATGGTATGAAACTCAATGCCCAATGTAGATGTATGGGGGATACCTAGTCAGTTGTACAACTGAATGCCTTCAACTGAAATGTGTCTTCCGCATTTAACCCAACCGCTCTGAATCAGAGAGGTGCGGGGGGCTGCCTTGATCGACATCCACGTCTTCGGCGCCCGGGGAACAGTGGGTTAACTGCCTTGTTCAGGGGTAGAATGACACATTTTTACCTTGTCAGCTCGGGGATTCGATCCAGCAACCTTTCGGTTACTGGCCCAACACTCTAACCACTAGGCTACCTGCCGCCCCTGGCAGGTTAGCCTTTAAGGGTATTAGACTATAATTCTCCTGAAATTGAATTGGACTTCACCATAGCAATAATAATCTGTAGTTGGTCTTTCGTAAGGTAAAAACAGAGATGGTGTCCGTCAGTATATTTGGACATGTCCCCCCCCCCATTTAAAGAAGCTGTAGAATTAACAACCTGTGTATGCGAAACGTAGATGCAGAAGAAAAGCCTCTGTTTCTTTCACTGTCTCTGTTACTGGAGCGGAAACAATGAGCCTCCTGGAAGTGCTGGCTGACCATTGCAGGGTAAGAGAGGGAGGGAGAGAAAGACTGAGCCGGAGAAATGTGGGGGGGGGGGGGGGGGGGGGGTCCTGGAAGGTTTCGTATATCATAATTATCCCGTTAAGCAACGGCGGGGTTCCCTCGGGAATTATTCTTAAATGGAGGATTTGCAACGAGAATGGGTCAGAAATGCTTCCAGCAAGCAGGAAATCCTGTTTTCATTTACATAATCATATCACCACTTCTCTTTGGTCCCTTCTTAAAGGCGGATGCTAATTCACAGCCCAGCTTTTGTAGGTTTAAAGCTGTTGCTGTTGTTCTTATTCCCTCCAATACGTGTCCCCTTACTGCCAGAGCTTCTCTAAATCTATACTCACTTTTTGACCTTACTCTAAACATCTTCTTTGAGTGTGGAGTTGGCCCTTTTGGCTCTTCCTTCTCGAGCACATATGTGAAAAACAGAAACATAAATAAAAGTTGATTCATGAATAGCGCTGTCTTAATTGAGACCCAGTAAGAGTAAGTAGCAGATGTTATACCGGGAACTGTTGAATCATCAGAGACCAGAGGAAGTCTGCAAAATCATATTAAAAAAAACAAGCCAGGTGCTCGTGATTTTCCATTGCAGCACACTGTGGCGGTGTGGGAGGGAAAAGGAGGAGGAGGATAGGAGAGGGATATTCATCCGGAAAGATCTACAGAGAGAGTGATAGTGCAAACGTACTGTAGCATTTAGAGACATTTCTGGTGTCACCCTACTGTTTGATCTTGCCCATAAACTCTGTTTATTGTCCTTATTACGATAGTAAGCATCAGATTATTCACTGTAGAGCTTGTCTGAAAAGACGTATTTCTGGACTTAATGCTGTTGGTACTTTCAGAATCACGAGTGTATCCAAGGTTAACGATGAACACAGAGAAAGTGAAGTGTTCCATGTCTGCATCTCCCTGCTAGTCTGAATCCTCAGCACTGAGCACGTCCCAGGTCTCCAGCTCTCTCTTGCCTTCTTTTCTTATTTTAAACTCCTGTCCCTGATCCATTAGGAACCCATCTTATATTGTTGTGTGATTCCTGCCCTAGGATGCGCCGTGCTTCAGCGGCAGGCAGGTTCCTGTGACGGCTGTGCTCTCTGTCTGTAATAGTAGAGTAGGGAACCTGTGAGGAGGTGCGGTGACAGGCCCACTGTGGGGGATTAAAGGCCCTCTCTGTCTCTCTCTCTCTCTCTCTCTCTCTCTCTCTCTCTCTCTCTCTCTCTCTCGCTCGGTCTCTCTCTCTCGGTCTCTCTCTCTCGGTCTCTCTCTCTCTCTCTCTCTCTCTCTCTCTCTCTCTCTCTCTCTCTCTCTCGCTCACCCCCCCCCCCCCCCCCCCCCCCCCCGTTTCTCTGAAGTGACAGACAGTGTCATTCTCGTCACTCAGAGGGGACCTCGTCCCAGGCTGGCAGAGTCGCTTCAACGTTCTTCTCCATTCCCACCGCAACGCGACGCCACACAAAATTAGTAACCAGATATGGCAGTGGCGCGATGCTAGTGCGAATAATACCACACACTCGAGGGAGCCCAGAGCTGTGAGATTAGCACAGACAATTAATACAAGACATGCCTGCGAGAGGGCCTCTGAATATCTTTATGTTGTTTAAGCCACTACGACTCAAAAACTGAAACTGTCCCTGTGTGTCAGTATTCGAGGGAGTGTGTGCGTGTTCATGTCTGTGTGTGTGTGTGTGTTGTGGAATTGAAACCCTAATTTTGACAGGTGTTTTGATGTCATCTTTCTTTTTCACAGCCCCGAAGTCATGTATTGTACAGTAGCTTGTCACAGACATACTTGTCCATTGAAAATCACTAACAACGGTAACGGTAACATTCCCAGCCTGTAATCCATGTGTAAGTGAAGGAAGGAAGTGTGTGCGGTCTATGTAAGCACAACTAGGCCCTCCCTTCGTACAGGCTTGATAGAATAAAAAGCATTATTCATACTCAAATGAGGCCTGATGAGCACAGATGACCTCACCTCTTCCTGTTGCCAAACAAAAGGTTCATTTTATAATAGAGACGGGGGGAAATGTGGAGTACAGAAGATCCCTGGCTCGTCCCACCATCCAGAATGTGCCCTCTACAAAGACAACAAAAAAACTTTTAGCGACAGCCTTTGGTTGACCTTGTTAGCGCCAGCGCATTTGGGTAATCTGTGCTTAATTATTTTTTTCCCTCTCTTCTACATAATACTACAGCTTGTGCTCAAACCACAAGCATTTAAGACGTGGCAATTTTGTTTTTTGCACATTCCAATGCCATTATGTTACATTGTTGCCGAATAAAGGCTGGTATTATGCTCCCGCGGTAAAGGGCAGAAGTGGACGGAGTTTTTAATCTGCTGAACGAATCAATCAGGATTATGTCAGCTGAAAAGAATCACAGACAGCAGTCGCCAGTGTGTGTGCGTGTGTGTGTGGTTATTTGAAATGTTGCTTATTTAAAGGGGAGCTATTTGTTGGTCGTGAATACATGGGGGTGACTGAGATGTCATTTCTCGGTACAGAGAGGATCTCTTCTATTTATTTTATCCTCTGTGGGAGGATTGGAAGGGCGCTCATTATCATTTCAGCAGAAATGATTAGGAGATCAAATAGAGATCGAATGCCATTTCCTTCCATTAATGCGGGGGGGTTTAGTGCGTCTGTCATGGCATGGCTGTCCGGCTGCCTGTGGGAAAAAGACAGAGGGAAGAATGGAGGAGAGGATTAAGAGGGGACCGGGGCTTGGCAAGGGAGTGCAGGGCTATTCATTAGAAGGGCCCAAAGAGAGGCACACTGACATGCAGAGAGAGAGAGAGAGGGAGGGAGACAGAGAGAGAGAGACAGAGAGAGAGAGAGAGAGAGATAGATGAGCCTTGATCAGTAGCTCTACCACACAAAATGGAGGGTAAAGGCAAAAAGCAGTGATCACATGGTCAAGTTTGCCCTCCACATTGTGCAAACCTACTCATGCAACACTTTGTCCTGCTTTGAGACTCACACGCGTTAGGGTGAGGGTCCTGCCCTCTGGGGCCACTTTCAAACACCCCACCTTACTGTTGGGCCTAACAGGCTACTAATGGCTTGCCAGTCACACAACCAACCCTCAAGTCACGACTATGACATAAAAAAGTGGCCTGTGTGCCATTTGTTTTGTCAACTTAGGCTCAGAATGTGACTGCATGTTAGAATCAGGAGTTGAAGTAATGCTCTCTGTGAGTTCAAATCCCTCCATTAGTGCGCTGGCTCAAAGGGTTATTTTCATCATCAGGAGCACTAAAACCCTTGCATACTTCTTCCGTCTGAATAGCCATTTTCTCTGTATTGTATTTATGTATTGAAAAAAGGTAATAGATCAAGCACATTCCATTATTCTCTTATAAGATCATTAGCAAATATAATTAGATATGAAAGAAAGTAATTTGGAGAAGAGGGGGAAAAACGCTATCAGGCAAAGAAGACAGATTGTTGCATCAGAGTGTTTGGGCTTAAATTGCTCAGCGGAGGTATTATCTATCTAACCATCTTCTTCTCAGAAATAGTCACTGGGAGAGGGAGGGAACTCACTCCAGCCCACTGTTTCTCAACCAAGACCTAGCTTTTTCCTGTACGCCAATGTCTCATACAATACCTACGGGTAAGGGGGAATAAATCAAATAAATAACATCTAAAACAACAATACCTACATTGTGTAGTGCCGTTCTTTAAAAAATACAATATCAGACAGTGCGGAATAGGCCCCCTTCCCCCTGCATATATGGATTCTCCTTTTGTACTTTTGTCTTACCTAAAAAGGAAACTCAAATCTTCTTCCTTGATGCAGTATCGCTGGGAACCTATTCATTGTGCCACTACCACATGCAGGAGTTTGTCACTGTTTGTGCACCTTAACGCGGTAGTGTGCTTTCTAATGGGGATCTGAGCAGAAACAGCCATAAACACAAAATCCTGTCTCACCGCAAATGTACTTTTTTCTTCTTTAGTGGTGCTTTAAGGGATGGGGGTGGATGTGGATTCCTCTTGTCTTTGTGAATCGCAGCAAATGGTATTCATAAACATCCTGTATTCATTAAAACCTTCTAAAAATATGATTTGGGTGCACTTCCTCGTGCTCAAGCGGTGGTGTGTGCTGTTCATATTTACATATTTATAAATACTGGGCTGTACAATGAGGCCTACCTTTGCCAAAAACAACACTTTTCTACTGTCGCCGGATGCCTGGGAGAGAACAAAGGCCTCAGAGGCACCTTCAATGGCAGTACTCTATGTAACTGACTGCTTGCCAGCCTGCAGCAGACTCAAATGTACATAGGGCTAGGGCATCAGTCACTTCCATGGCACTTATGGTACAGCTAAACTCAAGTCTCATGCAGTCAAACCCACGTCATTAGAGGACTAGCACTTAATCTACAATACATGGAGGCTAGGATTATCTGGGGGAATAACTTCTCCTGCTTTAGTTTTGGCCTCATCAGAATTACAAATATTAATTTCCAACCTTTACATAAAAATAACAAATACAGAGCAAAACACAAAGTAAAATGGAAGCATTTATACTGCTTTCCATAGTAACTGATTAGCTTAGTCTTCTGTAGTCAGGTGAGAGACTATGCTTAGAGACCCCCACTCTAACTCTAGTATTTCCCAAGGCGGTTTACAACACATGCTCTCAGCCTTGTGTTAGGCCATTGTTCTGTCCGTCTATTCATTTATCCATTCTGTTAAGCATGACACATGTATTAACACAGTGTGGATCCTGGAGCTATGTGTCCTCTTACCATATGCCTGGGTTTCTAGGGCCCTCTTCTCCAGTAAATGGCCATTCTGACTGTTATCTCACAGTTTACCAGTAGAGGGCGTCCTCACCCTTTCAGCATTTTCAATAGTCCTTTTGACTACGGAGCATTTTTACAATTCATTGCGAAATATATACGTTCGCATACAAATAATGATCTAATCAGTTGTCACAGATATAGAGAGTCTTGCTGACCTGATGCGGTTGTTTAAATTGTAGCATTTACCCATCCCAATATAATTTGTTTGCATAATACATGTAAGGCTTTTCCTAATGGTAGGATTCCTTACATTATAATGATAAAGTGTGTAGTCTACAGCATTGACCAGATAGTATTTATTTAAACCGTATTGACCTGGTATGATAAACAGTAGTTGTTTTTAAGATGACACACAAGTGGAATGTCAACGAGGTCCTTGGGTTGGCTGGTGAGGTGCATCTGTTCCGCACCCGAATGGGAAATTAAAACTGAGAGGAAGTTATGAGGAATCTATAAAGTTGGCCTGGAAATCTCCCGTTCGCAGTGGCAGTTGTTTGGGTAGAAGAAATGTCGTGCTTAAATAATAACATTCCAGGTGGCTTAGTTAATGAACAGTGAAAATCAAATATGGGGCTTAAGCTGTAACTCGTTACTGGAAGTTTTTTTTCCAAGGGAAATCACGAGGAGAAGCCACCCTTGAGAGACCAGATACTTTTTATGCAAAGAAAAACATTTCTTTGTTTATTAGGTGGACTACGACAACATATTTAGTTTAGTGGGGGGGGGGGGGGGGCATTTAGTCTGATTCCTTATTGAATGGTTGACTAATGATAGATTGATGCGTGAAGCATAGATGTAGACATAGAATGGTATAAACCAACAGACTGTTCCATCATATTGCCATGTAAAATGCATACATTACATACACAGGCTTAGTCTGCCATCTGGTGGTAAAAGTTGGCTCTGACAGTATTTCCTTAGACTGCATCATCATACAGTACCATGCAGATGAGACTGCAAATGATGGACTGAACAGTGATGCGCTCTCTTTAAGAGATTAAAGCAGTTGTGTGCAGCATGTCTTCAAAGCTAACTCCCAGCGATGATCGTTTTAATTTGTTGATGCGTATGGCACAGGATGTTTCAAGTGTGAATTATGATCCCTAATAACTAGGGTTCTGATTGTACGGCACACTTATCTCCAGATCTTCCAGCGTTAATATCAGATAAGCCCGGAGAGCTACTTTAATTATCTTTAGAATCTTCATCTGCCTTTTCTAAACTGTTTGACATATGAGTTTTAAGTGAACGTACACTGCATCTTGATTTGAGAGTGACGGTGTGATTGTGTGCTTTATACAGAGAGAGTAGGTGTCAGCGATATTGTTCTTTGGGAAATCCAAACGATGTTTTAGCCGTTTTTAGTTTTCCGTTGCTCTGCACCGACTCTTCATTTCATTTCGATATCTTGGTCGTGACAGCACAACCAAATAAACACGTTTTAATTTCATTTTGTCCGTTTCATGACGTCACTTTAAAAGAACATGACATGGAAATGCATTCAGTAGATTTTATTGCCAAATAAATTTCTCAGAAGTTGTCGAGGGAATGAAACTGTGAAAGGAAACAGGGGTTGTATTATTTAGTTCTCACACTGTTTCAGAACTTCAAGATAAGCGTGTTTTACTGTCCGGGATTCAAACTTGCATTCTAATTGCTTACTTCAGTTCACGATCACCAAGTTATCACACTTATCTAGCAAACAAACTTGCTTGGAAAAAGTATGGAAATCCTTTTACTGCTAGTGTCTCATACCATTTTTAGTCTGCAACCTTTGCTAAACACCTCACAACCTCACCTCTGGGTCCCTGTTTTAGACGTAGCCTACATTTGAACTAAGTTTAGAAATGTGACATTTAGTCATCGCAATGTTAGTCCAGAAGTTTGTCTGTCATACATGTGTAATGCTAATGCTAATTGTTGGTTCCAGAACAGAATGTCAGTTTCTGTTTTGCTCCTACTTCACCCTATATGATGTTTGTTACAGTAAGAGGTGGCCATTTTGTGTGTATAACTGCTATGCTATGTTTAGTTTCAGAATGGTTGTGTTGTGGTTGTGGTGGGGGCCGGTGCAGTCGTGTTAATCTGCGTTTGTTCTCTTAACTGTAGTTCATCTGTGGGTAGGAGAGGAGGAAGGCCATGGAGCCCTGGGCCCCGCGCTGACCCTCGACCCTAACCTCGCGCTGCCTAACCTAGCTGACACTGAGACGCACGGCGCAGCCTCTCTTAACAGAGACTAACTCCCGCCCGAGCACCCGGCTGGAGCAAGGCAGGAACATGATGATGGTGATGATGGTGATGATGAAGGAACACACTATATCAAAGACTTTATTTAAAACATGGTACCATCAAACAAGAGAAGTCATTCAAAATGAACTATGAAGGAGTGTTTCTGCCCTGTGTGAGGATGGAGAGGAGACTGAGAGACAGACCTGCTGAAAGGACTTGTAGAGGCCACTGGATGTGACGCTCAGCAAAGTGACAGACAGACAGACAGACAGCGACTTGAACCATTCTGTTTCCTGTCCTCTCATGGATGACTCCTCCCTCCATCTTCTGTCTTCTTCATGTCTCTCCTTTGATTTGATGTTTTTGATGAAACTACCTGCTAAATGACAGTACCTAACACGCCCCTACTATGACACATTCCTTGATCCAAGATGGCGTCCATCATTGTTGACAAAAAAAATGTGATACTATTCAGACTGAACTGTTGTGCTGACCCTGTGCTTCACCTGTACGACAGACTCTCTCTCTCTCTCTCCCCTATCAGACTCAGTACAAAGACAGGCATTCAATGACCCCTGGGTCACAGTAATGGTATTGTCCCTGGACTGTACCATTCCCACTCTTGTCCTGCTGGAGCTGTAGCTTTAACTCGCTCCTTTTGACCAGACCAACCATCTATGGAGACCAAGCACACTTATTGCCACGCACATTTTAGTTGCTATTTTCTACCCTGTTTTAGGGCACAATGTTCTGTGTGTCAAAAACAAATTAACAGGGAGAGAAAAAAAAGAAGGAAAAACGAAACCCGAAGTATGACATACTCTGACAATCTTTTCCTGTGCTAGCTAACTAAGAGAGAGCGATAGTTTTCAGATATGATTGGGATGTTAGTAGATGTGACAACGAGAAGAGAAAGCCTGAGCATTGTACTGTACAGTGTGATGATGGGCAGAGGACTGAGGATCCTCACCCAACCCCCTCCCCGTAACGGAAACAGGACTGAAGTGAAGACTCTGCCCTAGCATGGTCCACTCGTGTCTTTCCTCGCTCTATATGACAGAGCCTGTAGATGCTCAGAACTACATGTAAAAAGAGAGAAATAGCAACAAATGAAACGTTGTTTGTGAAGAGCAAAAAGTGTTGAAGTGACAGTAATAACTAGTTTACACGCCCTTGTCCTGTAGATAAACATAGAGCTTGAAGAGAAGTTATCAAAAACAAAACGGGATTGTATTTTCCCATCCCTTTTCATCTCTCTTATTGACTTCAAGGACTATAGTGTTTGCAAATGTTCGTAAGATACTGCCACCAATCAATGTTGCAAAGTGTTACTGACTACTGAAACGGTTTGTTGTATTTACTTTGAAAAATAAGAAAAAACTGGAAAAACAAGTGTTGTCTAGCCTTAGATACAGTCAACGTTGTTGCATCAACGAAGCTAGTTGTTTTAGATGGTAGGGTTGAGTTTTTTTGTTCAAGTACTGTACTTTTTTGCCTTCTACATTTTAAAGAAAAAAAAGAAAAAGATTGACAATCTACTCATGTGCTCCAAACATATGCCCATATATACATAATACATTATGCATAGAAGGATTTTTGTTTTGTTTTTTTTGTTAAAAAAAAAAAAAGTATTTTGCACTGTGATTAGTATTATACATCAAATCTATACAGTACAAAACTAGCTAACTAACTACAATGAAGGTGTGTATCTGTGTGTCCCTTGACATTGTGAAATGTTTCTATGTCCTCTTGTGAACCCTGAGAATTCTAATGCGGTATGTACAGTGCAAATATATACAGTACATTTTCAGTTTGAAGGACTACAGTACATGGCTTTGACAAAATGTTATCATAGTGCCGACCCAAGGCATGCAAGTCACGTGTGTGATCATCATTTACATACTGTTTGTTACTAAAGCAGAGTGATGATCGATGTTCAAATTCCACATCGGGTTGAAATTCCTCTCCACCTAAAAAAGCCTCTTGTTTTTTATTTGCTTTTCTAGACTTTAGAATTCCCAATTCCAAAATATGAAGAAGAAAAAAAGGATGAGAAATTAAAACAAAAAGTTGTATTGTAGGGAATTAAACAGGGTGCTGAGAAGTGGATTGTGGGACAGGGTCTGAGTTAACCAATCAGAGGGCCCGGTCAGTCCCATAGTGATGCCCTCTCTCCCCTTCTCTCCGTTGTGTGGTTGTATACCTGAGAGGGGATAATATTAACTGTCTGGCTCTCTCTGAACCGGTATATGAGCATTCCACGTACGAACCTGTCTTGTGAGCTGAAAACCTTTTGTTTGCTGTATTCTCATGGCAGATGCTTCGTTTTGTAACTACTGAACTGTACTTATAATAAAAATAAAATGTATTCAAACTATAACGGATTGTTGTGGAGCGATGGATTGTCTCTTTTTCCCACAGGATAACAGTCAGGAGAAAATAAAGCATTGAAATGCCAGTGTTGAGTAAACAACAGTCTGAACATGTCACTCCCTCCAAACGATTCTGTTTCCAGTCTACTCCTTTATCCCAGAGCATCATGGACTATGCACATGCTGTTGAATAGGCTACAATACAAACTAATTATGGTAGGCCTATGTGATATTGTCATCCACCACAATCAACAAAGTCACCTCACTGCATTGGACGGAGAACTGTCCTCTGCAGACTCAGATAGTTGTGTGCTCTAAAATACATACACACATGAATGTAGGCCTAGCCATGAACGTCCACCCCTAATACACTCAGGTACAAGCGTACTGAAAATGGTTACACACTCATGCAAACCAGAGAGACCCACAATGGACCACATCCCACCTGACACACTCACACACACACAGACTCACACACACACACACACACACACACACACACACTGAAAGAAAGATCAGTGTTCAGCTGAGAGCACTTCTCTGTTGTTGGTGAAGCGCTTGTTATATTGCGCTGAATGATGCATCTTTCTCCCTTCTCCCTGACTTCACTGTTAAGTGCTGTACAAGGAAGTAGCCGGAGGGGATACAGAGCTGACTGTGTAGCACCAAACTGGCCTGGCCCATGACAGCTCAGATGACAAGTTATGGTGTCGCTAACAGTAGCACCGTGCCCTTGGGCCAATGTATTGTTAATTCCAAAACACCATCGAGTGTTATTTCAGGGTGGGCAAATAATTGCTCTTCTCCTTGTTTCTTTTTTTTCTAGTCTATCCATCACCCAAAGTTGTTTTGGACATATTGTGTGTAATTGGTTAGTGTGTGTATGTGTTGCTCTGTTTATGTGTGTGTGTGTGAGTATGATCTAAGAGAGATAGTGCTGTGATGTAATTTTTCACAGGTCCATTACTGAGTTTGAGGGTGCTGCACCTTCGAACCGTTGAGACCATGTTTGTCTCATCTAAGGAATCTTTCCATTTCCCATAGCAATGTTATAGGCAGAAAAGTAACTGCATCAGCACATTCAAAAAGATAGAACTTCCTTACCCACGTCAAAAGTACACAAAAGTACACTCAAGTCCGTTTTGTTCCCCTAGTTCAAGTCTGTGATGTTTTTCAAGGGGAATTATCTTATGTTTTTATTCTTCCTCTGGTGGTGCGGGCTGAAACCTGATCCAGGTCTGGTTGATGGGATCCATATTTGAGTTAACCTAACGTCAGGACCCAGTCAGGACCCAGCGGCTGCTGAGCCTGCTGGGAAGAGGCTCAGGTCAATGGCTGACAAATTTTTAAACGGATCAGCTACACTGCACCAGATGTGGGCCGCTAGTGATGCACGGGAATCTGGTCCTAATAAAACTCACATCCGTGAAAAGTAACCATTTGACTTATTTATTTTCTCCCTCTGTCTCTCTCTCTCTCTCTCTCTCTCTCTCTGGTAGTGATATGCAGTAAATAGTGTTTAAAGGAAGGATGTGTTGTATGGTTACAAATCAGATAGATAATCAAAACCAGGATATTAATGTGCGTGTGTGTTCACCTACTGTGAATGTGAACGTGCACGTGTCACTGATTCAAGAACACATCAGGTCATTTTTCATTAGATTCTGCTCGTATGTCTTTTCATTGCTTGATGTTCTGTGATGCGTCATCAGTTTGCCTCATGACCCTGTTCAGAGCTTGATGAACAATTCTTCTCCCTTCATTTAGCTTTTTTTCTCCCTCTCTCACATCTCTTGTCTTGCCATTGTCTCTCTCTCTTCCTCTCTCTCCGTCTGTATCCATTTCCTCTTTCCCTTTCACGCCATATTGTGCTGCAATGTGTGTGCGGCGGCGATTGATGTGCTTAAGATGATGGTGCGGCTCCGTTCAAGTGTGCCAGCAGTTGTAACTGGGCAGATGGTGACCTCCAGTTGAACCTGTCCTTGCGCTCATTTGTTCAGCTGTGGTTAATTTCACAGGCCTCCATGTTGCAGGAATCTCTGCATTATGCACTGCTCCCCCATGGCCACCAGAGGGAGATAAAGACCAGCTTTTACCACATCATGAGGCAACTGAGCAATTTGATCAAACGCTATCAACCCCGTCACCACAGTCTAGAATAACCAAGTCTATTTTATGTTGAACATATATGCTCATGAACGTGCTAGCTACTTATGATCTGTAATTAAAAGCATACCCATCTGTAACCATAAGATATGGTTATACAATCTGGGCATCTTGGACTGTGCTTGACGCTATCCTCATAGACAGGGAGATCATAACAGGGAGATCATGAGCTATTTGAATTTGAGAAATACCGGTACTCTTTTGTGATTCGAAGCCGAAAATGTAATTATTTTCTATAATACACCAGCACCCACACATACCCACCCACACATACCTACCCACCCATGCACACCCACATCCAGACACACACCGGTCATCTGCCACATAATGTCATCTCTTCTGCTCAATCAGTTTAGACAATCCCTGCATATTTACAGTACATACCGAAATGCTGTTTATGCTGTATTGTATGTACTGTACTGTAATCTCTCTCTAAAAATTCACACACACACACACGGAGACACACACACACACACACACACACACACACACACACACACACACACACACACACACACACACACACACACACACACACACACACACACACACACACACACACACACACACACACACACACACACACACACGGAGACACACACACACAGAGACACACAGTCCCCTGGCTTCCTGTTTCCTGGTAAATGTGTCTCTGTGCTAGTCTCAGGCTCTGGCTTATGAATCGATGATCATGTGGTGTAAGGGAGATAGATGGCTTTTAGCTCCATCTTGTCTCCTCTAATTGTAAAATATTAGTTACATTAGACTCTGCCTTGTGATTAATGGAACTTATTTGGAGGTGGCCCTCTCCTGGCCCTCCCCCTTCCAAAGTCCTCCACTGACTTTTGAGAATTGAGTGATTTCACTTAAAGCAGACAAATAGGGCTCTCTCTCTCTGAGAGGAAGAGAGAAGAGAGAGGCCGAGCAAAGGGAAGAGAGAAGGAGGTAAGGAAAATAAGAGACGGGAGGGTGAGGGGGAGGAGGACAGAGGGAGATAAGGACAGGCAAAGCTTGTGTGGGGGAAAGCACTGATAATAAGGTTTAAAAAGTTATGCCAGAAAAAATAAGCCAAGAAATGTAAGCTTTGCAGGAAATAAAGCTTCGCCAGATTTATACCGTATAACACATTGCAGATCACACGCTGAAAATACAACCCGATCTCACAGAAGGAAGTGAAGTCTTGATCTTGTTCTAAACCTGGTCGTCACTGAGAAAGGTACGTATATTCATCATAACGGACTGTATTAAGAATAGTGCTTTCCAATAACCCTCAGCCCAGTCCTCTTGCCTGGAAACACAGTGACTGTTATTGATACCCGCAGACCACTTAGCCGTGCTGGAAACATGTTTGTGACGCCCAGAGACCGGGTTGCCCTTGTAATGTCTGCCATTGGAGAGAGATAGATCATGTTATGGCAATATGAGCAGTTTGTAGGGGACTTACTCAATACAGAAACTTTTCCATCCCGGCCCTCCTCTGTTCCTGAGCCCATGGGAAGTGTGATGTTTTCATTCGTCCTCTCTTCTGTTGTTTTTTCTTTTTCTCTTAATTGGCTCAGAGGCCTTGAGCAGCACCTGGCATGTATCGGGGCGAGCTGACATGATCTGCTCTGTTCAGGACACCGTCTCCTCTGGCTGTTCAGCTCCCACGGTTAGCCTGACACACACATCACTCTCTGTTCTCTGTTAGCCACTGCTTCAGTCATAATGCTCCTTTTTTGACACGGGTTCGTTTTTATCATCCTTTCTAAGAAGGTCAAACGGAAGTTTCCACCAGGCTTATCTACAGTATGAGTGGTTTATTACCTTTCAGTCCAAATGAACTATTTCTTGTTGTTTCTATCTCTCCGTTTCTCTTACACGAGCACACAGAGACTGTAGCCTACACTCTTACAGACTTGGGCATCCATTATCTGCCTGCAGTGACAGGTCAGCAATAGACTGTGCAGTCTTTAGCTCTTGACGGACAGTGGAAGAAGAAAGCTGGAGTAGAGACAAACGCTTATGAACTGTCCATCCCCAGGCCGGCTCCTCTGCTCCCGGACACATGCATGCACACACACGCACACACACATGCACACACGCACACACATACACACACGTGCATGCACACACCCACACTGACCTGGTCCTGCTGAGACAAGTTGACATACAGGCTTCATCACATGATGAATTTACTACTCCATACCCTTGAGCGCCAACAGTCCTCAGCCAACGCAGTGGGAGAGGCTGCAGTTTGTGTCTGCTCAACGGAGACGACACTCTGCCACTGCAGGTACAGAGGCCCTGACCACTGGAGAAGCTTGACCTTACAGTGTGTGGTTTATAGTCCTAGTTGAATGGCATCTACAAACACGAAGAAATCAACTGTTTTAGTGGAATAGAGACAAAGAAGGAGAGAGGGGGTGAGAGAGAGATAGAAAGGAACTTATTAACAGCTCCTTCAGCGATGAATAACCTAGTTCAGTATTTAACATGGGACTGAATCCCCAGTGATGACTTTGTAGCTTTCTTTGATGCATCAACACCCCCTCCACTCTGCCTTTCCTTAAGTGTATTCCTTAGTGTTATGTGTGTGTTGGTTTTTCTAGTTAACCAGAGAAATAGACCAGATCGCTATTCCCCGAACTTCAGCCCAATTTTACATCAACACACACAGACTTCTGAAAGCTCTTAATACTGGGGACATTTTTAAAAATGAAGTCAATCCCTCAAGGCCTTTGGATGTAAATACAAATATTTTTGGTAAATCAATAGACATGTTCCTTGAATCAGAGTAAAAATTAATAAGGTAGACCAGGGTTCCCCAACTGGTGGCCCGACCACTGAATTTGGCGCGCGGGTGGTTTTATTTGGCCCCCAATGTTTTCTGAGCAAAAATAAGATAAAATCTTATTATTAATTTTCATTGTTGGACATAAAAGACTGTAAAAACACCAGGAAATAATCTCCAAGTGATTTAAATTTTGGAAATCTGTTCCCAAGTATTCCCACGCATAATAGAGAGACACATGTTCATATACAAATGTCAGCAAGGTTTGAAATTAGTATGTTTTAGTCAAATATCTGTTTGGGCTTTGTGCGAGCAATTTGCAGTCTACAAATTATTTGTAATATGTTCCGGCCCCATGACCACCAAGGCCAACGACAGATTCTAGTTGATAACTCCTGGGGTATACATTCTAATGCTTTTCCCCAGCCATTACATTTTCCTGTCGGATGTTTACAGATCCATGCTAATGGACGAATGGATGCTACTGTGACGTAGAGCTGGGACGATAAACCGAAAATGATCGACCCCGACAGTACCGATCACTTATCGCAGGCATTTTACTGATATTGTTCATTACAATAAGTAGCCTATAGTATAGAAATGAAATAAGTTTGCTAATATGGGTGATTGTTAATGGGACAATTGGTTGCTACAACCATCAAACTAGTAGTAGTAGTAGTAGTAGTAGTAGTAGTAGTAGTAGTAGTAGTAGTAGTAGTAGTTTAAAGGATCATTTTAAAAACGGTGGTAAACATTAATATTAGATGAGGGCAGTGGAAAGGTAGGCTCCTAAATGGCAGGTAATCGTTGCGATAAGCCTTCACTGGCCGCCTACTCGTCTTCTTTCTGGAACATTAACGTTATAAACTAATCGTTCTATTTATTGTTGTCGCATCAATTCAAGCATTTTATCGCAATGTGGATTTTCGTCCATATCGCCCAGCTCTACAGTACACTCTTAGGAAAAAAAGTGTTGTCAAATCAAATCAAATCAAATTTGATTTGTCACATGCGCCAAATACAACAGGTGTAGACCTGACAGTGAAATTATTACTTACAAGCCCTTAACCAACAATGCAGTTTTAAGAAAATACCCCCCCCCCCCAATAAAGTAAGAGATAAGAATAACAAATAATTAAAGAGCAGCAGTAAATAACAATAGCGGGGCTATATACAGGAGGTACCAGTACAGAGTCAATGTGTGGGGACACCGGTGTCGAGGAACCTAAAAGGGTTCTTTGACTGTACCCGTAAAATAACCCTTTGAAGAACCCTTTCTGGTTCCAGGTGGAACGCTTTTATTTCCATGCGGAACCTTTTTGGGATCCATTTAGAACCCTTTCCGCAGAGATTTCTACTTGGAACCAAAAACGGTTCTCCTATGGGGACAGTCGAAGAACCCTTTTGGAACCCTTTTTTCTAAGTGTACTGTAACGCTTAGAAATAATGACTAGGATGCCCCAGAAAGGGTTATAGGTCAGAATATGGGGGTGTAGATGTATAGGTTGGACATGGAGGGTGAGGTGGTACTTAGGTGATTGGGAGTGCTGTTTGCTGACTAAACTCTGAGCCTTTACAACACGCAGGTTATTATTGGCCGACAGATGGTGCATCACATTTTACTGCTCACACCTTCTGTGGCTCTCTCTCTCCCCAGACGCAACTCCACTTTTCCCCCCCTCTTCAGAGGAATGGACTATAGTGCTACTCTTTGATACACAACACTCTCTCTCAAACCCATACACAAACACAAACACACATGCTCACCTCTCTCGGTATTTGTCTCTTATAGAGACTCGAACACCTTACTTTTTCTCTCTGTTTGTCATGCCCATTCTGTACATATCCACGGCAGCACACAAACATACACATCATCCTGTCATATATGTTTGCATGTAGAGATATCGTATGTTTCCTTGTACATGTTAATTAGAGACTGCTTTGTGATATTAAAGGACTTCCATGTACAGTTCACATGTTTTCTTCACCTCCCAAAGAAATGTATTGCTTTCCTCCTCAAAGGGATATTTCAAGATTTTGGCAATGAGGCCCTTTATCTACTTCCCCAGAGTCAGATGAACTGGATTTTTATGTCTCTGCGTGCGGTTTGAAGAAAGTTGCTAACTAGCGTTAGCGCAATTTCTAACTGGAGTTAGCTCAATGACTGGAAGTGTATGGGTATCCGGCTCACGAAACTAGCTCTAAATTCCTTTATACTGGACACATTATAGACATAAAAATGGTATCCACAAGTTTGTCTGACTCTGGGGAAGTAGATAAAGGGCCTCATTGCCAAAATCCCGAAGTATCCCTTTAATAATGATGTAATTTGTCATTTATTCAGAACATATTGTGGTCATCTTTATACATAGAGATTCAAACACAGCAATATAAAAGGCTATTTTAAAGATGGCAACAAGGTTTCCCTAATACAAGTTAAAATGGTTTGGCCTACTTTACTTGTGCCATTCTTTATTTCTACACTTAGGGGAGAGTGGCGTATGTCGTGCCAAAATGGTTAGTTGAGCCATCCCTTGTTTCTAGGAAACCATTTAATCATGTGACCAAATATTTAGGAAGAGGTCATCATTTCATGGAGTTTGTGAAGGAAGAACCCATGTGGCCTTTTACAAAAGGCAATTTTAAAGTTGGCAACAACATTTCTCTAGTACAAGTGAAAAGGGTTTGGCTTGATTAACTTTACTTGTGCCATTTTTATTTCTAAATTTAGGCTCAATCCCAATCCCTTAGCCCGCCCCCTTGTTTTCAGGTGTCCCTCGGTGATGGAGTGTCTCTCAAAAACAAAGCAACTAGTGGTAGGGAGAGGTAAATAATCCTAAGGAATGGGACATCACTCGCACACAGCAAAAGCCGCCAAAGGATAGCCTACCACGCAATTCATTGACTACGAGCCTTGTGTTTTTCACAATGCCTGTACAGGTGGCAGTAATAGCTTTCCTCACGTTTCTCATGCAACAAATATGTGCTTACCGTATGAGCAACAAATGAGAACTGCAAAACAACAATGTGCCATAATGTAGCCATCCTCTGGCTGCCGTGGCTGTATTTCAATGTATTGAAGCAGGAACATTCATTTACATAATAGCAGCTTGACATGTAACAAATCAAATCAAGTGTAGACCTTACAGTGAAATGCTTACTTACAAGCCCTTAACCAACAGTTTAGTTCAAGAAAGAGTTCAGAAAATGTTGACCAAATAAAATAAAGTAAAAAATAATAAAAAGAAACAAAAGAAAATAGCACTAATGAGGCTATATACAGGGGGTACCGGTACCGAGTCAATGTGCGGGGGTACCGGTTAGTCGAGGTCATTTGTACAAGGAGGTAGGGGTGAAGTGACAATGCATAGATAATTAACAGTGAGTAGCAGCAGAATACAAAAAAAATGGGGGGGGGGTCAATGTAAATAGTCCGGGTGGCCATTTGATTAATTGTTCAGCATTCTTATGGCTTGGGGGTAGAAGCTGTTAACGAGCGTTTTGGTCCTAGACTTGGCGCTCCGGTGCCGCTTGCCGTGCGGTAGCAGAGAAAACAGTCTATAACTTGGGTGACAGGTGTCTCTGACAATTTGTTGGGCCTAGTATACAGGTCCTGGATGGCTGGAAGCTTGGCCTCAGTGATGTACTGGGTCGTACGCACTACCCTCTGTAGAGCCTTATGGTCAGATGCCGAGCAGTTGCCATACCAGGCAGTGATGCAACCAGTCAGGATGCTCTCGATGGTGCAGCTGTTGAACTTTTTGAAGATCTGGGGACCCATGCCAAACCTTTTCAGTCTCCTCGGGGGGGGGGGGGGGGGGGGGGGGGGTGTTGTCGTGCCCTCTTAACGACTGTCTTGGTGTGTTTGGACCATGATAGTTTGTTGGTAATGTGGACATCAAGAAACTTGAAACTTTCGACCCGCTCCACTACAGCCCCGTTGATGTTAATGGGGGCCTGTTCGGCACGCCTTTTCCTGTAGTCCACGATCAGCTCCTTTGTCTTGCTCACATTGAGGGAGAGGTTGTTGTCCTGGCACCACACTGCCAGGTTTCTTACCTCCTCCCTATAAGCGGTCTCATCGTTGTCGGTGATCAGGCCTACCACTGTTGTGTTGTCAGCAAACCTAATGATAGTGTTGGAGTCGTGTTTGGCCACGCAGTCGTGGGTGAACAGGGAGTACAGGAGGAGACTAAGTACACACCCCTGTGGGGCCCCAGTGTTGAGGATTAGCGTGGCAGACCTGTTGTTGCCTACCCTTACCACCTGGGGGCGGCCTGTCAGGAAGTCCACGATCCAGATGCAGAGGGAGGTGTTTAGTCCCAGGGTCCTTAGCTTAGTGATGAGCTTCGTGGGCACTATGGTGTTGAACACTGAGCTGTAGTCAATGAACAGCATTCTCACATAGGTGTTCCTTTTGTCCAGGTGGGAAAGGGCAGTGTGGAATGCGATAGAGATTGTGTCATCTGTGGATCTGTTGGGGCGACATGCGAATTGTAGTGGGTCTAGGGTATTAGGGAGAATGCTGTTGATGTGAGCCATGACCAGCCTTTCAAAGCACTTCATGGCTACCGACGTGAGTGCTATGGGGCGGTAATCATATATGCAGGTTACCTTCGCTTCCTTCTGCACAGGGATTATGGTGGTCTGCGTGAATCATGTAGGTATTACAGACTCGATCAGGGAGAGGTTGAAATTGTCAGTGACGACACTTGCCAGTTGCTCTGCGCATGCTTTGTGTACACGTCCTGGTAATCCGTCTGGCCCCGCGGCTTTGTGAATTTTGACCTGTTTAAAGGTCTTGCTCACATTAGCTACCGAGAGCGTTATCATACAGTCGTCCAGAACAGCTGGTGCTCTCGTGCATGCTTCAGTGTTGCTTGCCTCGAAGCGAGCATTAAGGGTATTTAGCTCGTCTGGTAGGCTCGTGTTACTGGACAGCTCGCGTCTGGGTTTCCCTTTGTAGTCCGTAATAGTTTTCAGGCCCAGCCACATCCGATGAGCGTCATAGCCGGTGTAGTGGGATTCAATCTTAATCCTGTATTGACGCTTTGCTTGTTTGATGGTCCATCTGAGGGCATAGCGATATTTGTTTTAAGCGTCCGGATTAGTGTCCCGCTCCTTGGAAGCGGCAGCTCTAGCCTTTAGCTCGATACTGATGTTGCCTGTAATCCATGGCTTCTGGTTGGGATATGTGTGTACGGTCACTGTGGGGACAATGTCGTCGATGCACTTATTGATGAAGCCGATGACTGAGGTGGTATACTACTCAATGCCATTGGATGAATCCCGGAACATATTCCAGTCTGTGCTTGCAAAACAGTCCTGTAGCGTAGCATTCGCATCATCTGACCACTTCCATATTGAGCGAGTCACTGGTACTTCCTGCTTTAGTTTTTGCTTGTAAGCAGGAATCAGGGGGATAGAATTATGGTCAGAAATGGAGGGGGGAGCTTTGTATGCATGTCTGTGTGTGGAGTTTTATATATTTTTTTATTTTTATTTAACTAGGCAAGTCATTTAAGAACAAATTTTTATTTTTAATGACGGCCTAGGAACAGTGCCTTGTTCAGGGGCAGAACGACAGATTTTTACCCTGTCAGCTTGGGGATTTGATCTATCAACCTTTCGGTTACTAGTCCAATGCTCTAACCACTAGGCTACCTGCCGCCCCCATTAAAGGAGTGAAGGTGGTCTAGAGTTTTGTTTCCTCTGGTTGCACATGTGACATGCTGGTAGAAATGAGGTAAAACGGATTTAAGTTTGCCTGCATTAAAGTCCCCGGCCACTAGGAGCGCCGCTTCTAGATGAGCATTGTCTTGTTTGCTCATGGGCTTATACAGTTGGTTGAGTGCGGTCCTAGTGCCAGCATCGGTTTGTGATGGTAAATAGACGGCTACGAATAATATAGATGAGAACTCTCTTGGTAGATAGTGTGGTCTACAGCTTATCATAAGGTACTCTACCTCAGGCGAGGAATACCTCAAGACTTCTTTAATATTAGACATCGCACACCAGCTGATATTGACAAATAGACACACACTCCCACCCCTCGTCTTACCAGACGTAGCTTCTCTGTTTTGCCGGTGCATGGAAACTCCTGCCAAACTCTATATTATCCGTGTCGTCGTTTGGCCATGACTCGGTGAAACATAAGATATTACAGTTTTTAATGTCCCGTTGGTAGGATAATCTTGATCGTAGGTGAACTATTTTATTTTCCAATGATTGCACGTTGGCCAATAGAACGGATGGCTGTAGGGGTTAGCTCGCTCGCCTTCGAATTCTCAGATGGCAGCCCGACCTCCGCCCCCTTTTTCTCTGTCTTTTCTTCACGCAAATGATGGGGATTTAAAACGTCAGTCATCCTCTCCGGTGCCATTCTACACTTTCACATTTCCTTCACTCAGTCGTGATTAACCAGTGGAAGCAATTAAAACCACTGTTCTGCACTAATATTTATACCAAAGGTTCAAGGGTCCAAACACAGATTGGCTACATACGCACACAGGTATTTTTATCCTCCACTACACAATAAGCAAGAAAAGAGTTAGCTGCAGTACATTACTTTTGCTGCATTACATCACAAGTATCTTCAATCTCTAACGTCAACGTTACTAGCTACAATAAAGAACATTGACAAATGATGGACTTTAAAAAATATATATATATGAACAGCAAGGCAAGCTTACAAAATTGCTCATTCAATTTGCAGTAAATGCATCCACTTACAACCACTGGGTTTCACAAGATGACAGCCTGGTTTGCTGGTTTGCTCAGGAGTCCCTAAAACATTAAAAGGATAGTTCACCCGTTTACAAAATGACACATTGGTTTCCTTACCCTGTAAGCAGTCTATGGACAAGGTATGACAGCAATCCATGCTTTGGTTTTGTTTCCCTGGTCAATTTTCCAAATGCTTACATTTTAGCATTTGTGGGACAAATCCCATTCAAGTCATGGCACTGATATTAGCATTTTTCCCATATCATGTTCAAGTCATCTACAAGTGACTTTGTTGAGCTTCACAATCAGTTGTAGATACATTTGGATGATGATGTGTGGAAAATGCTAATATCAGTAACAGGAATTGGATGGGATTTGTGCCACGAATGCTAAACGTTATCATGTGGAAACAGTGCCAGGGAAACTAAACCAAAGCATGGATTGCTGTCATGCCTTGTCCATAGTGCTTAGAGGGTAAGGAAACCAATATGCAATTTTGTAATTTGGGTGAACTATCCCTTTAAACAACACAAATTACCATTCATACAAATGTCAAACGCTCATATAGCAATCTAAATGTATAGCTAGCTGGCTAATGTTAGCTAGTCAGATAGCTTGTTAAATAGCAATTTTCGTAAGTTAACGTCATAACAAACAAATATGCACCATCGTTTGTCTCTACATTAACTAACGTATTCCTCTTCACTGTACATTTTTTATTTTAACTTAAATTGTAATATTTTTGTCAGACATTCTCGAAGCAAATTTCCAGGGTTGGGTAACAGAGCTTCATGGGAGTTTTGGGAAACACTTGATAGAAAGTCTGCATCTCGATTCGCTTTCTTTGGAGAGCCAACTAGAGGGCTGAAAAGGAGCTACGCCTTGCTCAAAGTTGATTTGGGAGACCACTATGAATCGATGGGGCTCGCAGGATTGCGCAAAATGAAGTGGGAGGGCTAAGGGGAGGGCTAAGGGGGGTATTTGGATTGAACCTTAGGCGGGAGTGGGGTAAGCTGTGCCATAGGGTTAGTTGAGATGCCCATCTTTTCTAGTAAACCATACACAAAATAAATCATGTGACCAAATAATTAGGAAGAGGTCATCCTGTCACGGAGTCTGTGAAGAAAGAAAACACATGGATAAAATTGATAAGCAAGATAGGTCCAAAAAACGTATTTTCACAAAGTCAAATGAATTTATTGTGTTATATGTTTCATGATGCTTGTTCATAAACCATATTAGATAGTTTCAAGAGTGTTTTATACATCAGTTCGGGTATCTATAAGCTACAATATGAGGTTCTAAACCTGGCATGAAAGTGTATCATTGTAGCTGTGAGGGTTAATATAGTCAAATGGTTGCTTTGGGGTAAATTGTGCCATTTGGCAAGGGACTAGTTGAGCCAAGGGCTCAACATACCGCATACAAATGATGATTATTTTTGGTCAGTTTTTTTTATTATTATTATTTTTTTACCCCCTTTTTCGCCCCAATTTCGTGGTATCCAATTGTTAGTAATTACTATCTTGTCTTATCGCTACAACTCCCGTACGGGCTCGGGAGAGACGAAGTTCGAAAGCAATGCGTCCTCCGAAACACAACCCAACCAAGCCGCACTGCTTCTTAACACAGCACGCCTCCAACCCGGAAGCCAGCCGCACCAATGTGTCGGAGGAAACACCGTGCACCTGGCGACCTGGTTAGCCGGCCCGCCACAGGAGTCGCTGGTGCGCGATGGGACAAGGATATCCCTACCGGCCAAACCCTCCCTAACCCGGACGACGCTAGGCCAATTGTGCGTCGCCCCACGGACCTCCCGGTCGCGGCCGGCTGCGACAGAGCCTGGGCGCGAACCCAGAATCTCTGGTGGCACAGCTAGCACTGCGATGCAGTGCCCTAGAACACTGCGCCACCCGGGAGGCCATTTTTGGTCAGTTTTATGCATAATATGCATAGTATATTTGCCATTTGTTATGCATATGAACTCACAATAGTGCATTTTTATTGTTACAGAGCTGACATCTTCATGCCCCGTGTATACAAATGTAAAACAAGCAGGGGGTCTAACTCCCCTTAAGGTTATTGAGAGACCAGACAAGGAAGTGAGAGAAGGGCAGGTCCATTCGAGCTGCGGCAATGGGATGAACAAATAGACCTTATGACACTGAAGAGGTACATTGAAAAAAGAGAAACCAAACATGTACCTGTGTGAAAGAGAGCCTATGATAGAGAAGCAGAGGCACCAATGTCTTGTCCAATAACCTGGAGTCTATATATATAAAAAATCTCGCGGACCAGTTTCATCGGCTTAGTAGCCTTGAATACATCTTACTCCAAGGCTTACCCCTTCCCTATGTTCAATTTCCTCCATACCCAGGGTAAGAGAACACTTTTTTTTTGGACAAGCTATGTTTTCAAAACTGTTATGTTTACATGACTCCTGATTATTCCCAACAAAACACAGCATCCTAAAATATATGTAGATAACTTTGTTAGAACGAAGACTATATTTCCCTTGACGTAGTGATGTTGAGTGTACAATATGGCTCAATATGCCCCACTCTCAACCTATCACGCCAATGAGATAACTGATTTTAGCATGAAGCTCTAGCCATTGCCACTGGTCAATCAGTGTGTAGTACAGTCTGTAAGAGAGTCCATGTTAGAGTACCTGTAATGTGTGTCATGCTTCTTAACCCTTAATAACACACAGGGAGGAAATGAGACAGACTAGCGCACCCCCCCCCCCCCCGCACCCCCCACAGCCATTTCCAGAATGACTGTTTGTGAGCATCTGAAAGTCATTAGAGGCTCTGCAGTCTGTCAAGTGCCAACACACACACACACACACAGGAATGTTTCACACACACTCGAACACAAAACCTATCACCGGCACACACTTTACCTCTTGCACACACACACACCTTCACAGACACACATACACAGAGATACACGCTGAAAGTGCTGAAGCCCAGCAGCTTCTTTCTGCTGTGCAGGGCCTGGGGATTGGTCATGTGCTGATGAGTCGCTATAATAATATATGAGCAAATCACAAGCAGTCTGCAAATTAATCATTTCCCCCTCTCTCTTCCCTCCCTCACACACACGTACACACACACTTACTCTGCTCGTCAGGCTTCGGGGAGAGGGGCTTCTTGCCTGCAGACGTAAGTGAGGAGGGCTCTCTCACAGATGGTAACACTGGCATCAGATGGAGTTTATATAAGAGCGGTTTTGATTACATGCCAAGGCACTGTCGTGGGAGAGTGTGTCTCTGTGTGTTGGCTTCGAGTACATTTGAACATTTAGTGTACGTTCATGTGTATGTTTGTGAACAGATTTGTGTGTTTGAACATATGTGTATAAGTGTGCGTTTGTAAATGTGTGTGTGTACAGGTTTGTGTAAGCAGTGTTCGTGTGTGGATCGTAGAAGGAGCCACCAGAGGGAAGCAGTCATGGGGCTGTTACACTGCGACGTTCACTAGGAGACAGAGAGAAAGATGCTTGAGTGGAGAGGGGGAAATCGTGGCTATGGCAATAGAGGAGAGAGATAGGATCATAGCAGCACCTCATGGATCTCTCTTACTTCTCTCTCTACTTGGAAACATGATCAGAGAGCTTCACCACAGACAACATCCAACACATCTCTGTTAGCTAGGGAGCGGGCAAAAGGAGCGAGCTACAGTACCCATCTGCAGCCACCCAGCAGTAGAGAGGCTGGCGAGGGAGGGGTGAGGAGGTGGAAGCAAAGGAGGAGGAGGCTGTGAGAGTGGAGGGGAATGAGGGCGGTCTCCTCCTGCCTTTCTCTTCTCCGAGGCGTGGAGAAGGGAGGGCTGAGGGGTAAGTAGGGGGAGCGGGCAGAGTGGGTAGATACAGTGGGTTGTTTGAGGAAGTCATGTGGTAGTACCCCAGCCCTCCCTCTCCCCCTTTGTTCCCTCTGATCTCTACGCTCAAGGCCTTTGGGTGTTAATTAGGAGACCTAGATAATGCCACACTAATGAAAACAAGACCAGTGTTTTCTCTTTCTTTTCAGATAACGCTTTGGGTTGGGTTTTGAACAGTCTCTGGACACAAGACAGAGAGGGATAGAAAGGGAAAGAGGGAGAGAAAGAGAAAGAGCGAGAGAGAGAGAGAGAGAGAAATAAATATAAATATGGAAAGACAGAGGGAGTGAAATACGAAAAAGAAAAGGAGAGAGAAAGCAAGAGAAGGAATGAGGGGGAGAGGTTTCTGAGGTTAAACTATTTTTCCTGTTTCTTGTCACTCGGCACCTCCACACACAATGGCCCAGCGGAGTGTGTCATGAAGGGGGAAAGGAAAATCTCTCCTGTACAGTCAGCACTGTTCTACCTGCTGACCCATTGTGTGGGCGACTACACACACACACACACACACACACACACACACACACACACACACACACACACACACACACACACACACACACACACACACACACACACACACACACACACACACACACACACACACACACAGCTCAATTCTGGTTTGCAGATCCCAACATGTTTGTGTGCAGATGTATGATCTGTAGCGGGATTAAAGTGGGTGATGTGAGTAGGTGTGGGTTAGCACTTTAGAGAATCAGAAGAAGTGTTGGTATCTGAGGGAGGTGGTGGGTGAATCGGGGGGCACCATCTTGGGCATAATCCATGCGGGCGGTGCTGGTGTGTCTTTATGTGCTGGCCATTTGTTTGGGTTATCGCAGTGTGTGCAGGAGTAGGTGGATTAGATGGAAACTTAAGAAGCATGGCTGTCTCCATGCAGCTTGGTCCAGGCATCTGTCATTCCTCAGTCCAACACCACACACCCTATAAATCCCAGAACACACAGGCCAGAGTGACACCCTTCATTTCAACAACGCTATGCAGAGATGCTGCAGGGAAGGGGGGCCATATGTGTGTTTTCTATATAGTTTACAATTCAACCTAGGATGAGCACCATATTCCTACAGTGTTATACATGAGAAAATCACTCTGGTAATCTCAGAATCAGCGTGCCTTCGTCTTCATGTAGGACAGTCAATGTCTTTATGTGTTTTAAAATTGTAGATTGCACTTTTTACCTTGGCTGGACCTCGCTGCAACATTAGAGCTGATCTGTGTTTATTTTAACAGTGCAGGAAAAAAAGAGAGATAGAAAAGGGAAGAAGAATAGAGTTGACTTGTTTGGGGCAACACTCGGCCCCCCTAAGTGTAAAATGGGATGAGATATTCTGCCTCTGGGACTTAACGTAATGTAAGAGAGTGTGAAATTAAACTGCACAGGAATAAAAGGGGGCCTTCGTCGTGTGTCGCCGGCTCGCTTATCGAAACATTCAGACAACTGGAACATCTAAAGCTCAAAAAACTTGGACCAATCCCCTTTGTGTAAGGTCCTGAGCAAACATTGTGATATTTGAAAGCCGCTGAGTCTCCAAAGCCAGAGTTAGAACGACAAACACAAAGTGCCTCTAAATCCTGCCTCTTCGCAGCACCACAATGTATCAGTGTATCACTTTAATTCCTATCCTTCTCTTCATGTCTTTACATTTCCTGCACCTACACAGCGTCTATAAACTCTGTTAATTTGATTTACCGCATCTCAAATTGAGTTTTAAAAAAAATGAAAAGAGAAAATGTACCGTTATTAATAATAACCTAAAGTAGTGTACAACGGAACGTGTCTGGGTTTCCTCTCGGGTGGATGAGCGAGATAAGTGAAGTCGGTTCTGATGGGCACGTACTCTACATCGCTCAAGCAATCAGCGCGGGCTAGTAAGGGGCCATTGTGTTTGCTGCAGTGATGATCAAATCCTGTCTAGAGAGTAGAGCACATGCAACTGCTGGGAGCGGTGAAGGATGCAGCTTGTGCAGTACACCGCTAAAACACTGCAACGTTCGGAGGGAACCACTGCTGCTCCTCTGAAAAGATGCACGTTAAAAGAGAGAGCACTGAAAGAGTTTTAAAGACACGTCTCAGGAGAGTACTAAAGCTAAAGCACTGTGTAGTAGACAGACTGTACAGTTGCGTTCAGTGCCTCGGTGACAGAGCTCATTTTACATTCTGATGAAGTAACCCTGAGTAATGATGAGGTGACTGACTGTTGTCTCTCTCTCGTTGTCCTCGTACAGGTCTCGGAGGTCACGGAGGTCAGGGGGGTCGGAAGCCGTTCCAGTGCAGGTACTGCTCCTACGGTGCCTCTCAGAAGGGCAACCTGAAGACCCATGTCCTGTGTGTCCACCGCATGCCCTTTGACAACAGCCAGTACCCTGACCGCCGCTTCAAACGCTCCCACGTCGACTCGGACACCTCAGGGAACTCTGAGGATGGGACCACCAGCTACCCCACGGGAACCCGGGGGGGCATGGCCGAACCCCCTCTCCCTGGAGACCCCCTGCATCCATGACTGATGTCACCTGGCATGGAGGTGCCAGCCTTCAACTCTACACCTACTGTACTCTCTAGAGCCACATAACAGGGACTAGTCACTTCGCTTACTCCCAAAGCACAGCCAGACAAAGGGGAGCATCATTGACTGTACTGTTTTACCCAGAGCTCGCAGGACATCCTCAGTGTGTATTAGGTTAATAACAATAACATAACATGCATATAAACTACACATACACATTCATTAATATAAAACACAGATATGTTAAATGTAGTTATGTGACAAATAGTAGAGGCGACTATATTAAAAAGAAAAAATAGAAAATAGATAAAATCCTTAAAGTGACTTTTGTCAAAAAAAGAATAATGCTTTTATCAGAAAAATGATCCCGTAAACGATTTAGCGACAGTTGGGGAAGATGGAAGAGGCCTGTTAAACACCCCTCTCAGAACATGACACCGGCTGCTGCCATTTGCAGAGGGCGAATGATGAGCAGCCAGTGGAGGCTGGGCAGGCAGCGGCAGTGGTGGGGGGGCCTTGGTGCCAGCCTGACTGGAGCTGTCATCCCAGAGGAAATCAATTCACCCCCCCCTCTCATTTTTTCATCTTTCTCGACCCATCAGTCCAGCCCCCTCCACCCTCAGCCCTCTGCCCATACTGCACTACAGGAGTAACCTAACCCTGGTCGACATGTGAGGGAGTCAAACTCAGTTCCATCAGCTGGCCAGAGCCACCCTCCTCCTCCTCCTCCTCCCCCTCCACTTTCTCTGTCTCTTTAAAACGACTCAAATCCAACATGGCCTCTGGAAGTAAAAAAAAAATCAATGATGTATTTAAAGGAGCCATTAGAGTCACAGAGATGTGTTCTGTGCAATATTGTCATTTATTTGGATATCACCTTACCAGACACTGAGAGGTGGAGTTAATAGAATGTGTTTTATTTCATTTAACTTTTATGTTAGATAATGGTGAAGTCTATTTCTAAGGAGGTGGGTGGTTGTTCTTTGAAATTGAAAGTGTAGATAGTGAAGATGCACATATTGGAATTGGTACCTCTACAACTTGATGTACTGTAACTTTAGTCAGAGGTTGAATGTTTCGTTTATATGAAGACTGTGACTCTGAAATCTAATGAAGGAACATCACAGAACTTGTTTCCTCAGACACGATGCAGGACTATCTTCCTATAAGCTCTTCTAAAGCAGCTTCAGAATGAACAACAATACATAAAGGCAATCAACCTCCTCCCTGACTCGAATTTAAATGTATTAGTTAGAAAATAGACAAAAGGACTTTTTCTACAAATGTATTTTCCAAAGCGTTTTGTGAGTGTAATTATTGCATGTTTTTTGTGTTGATTTTCTATATGCTACTTTACTGAAACAATTAGCAAACCATACCGTTTTGATCCTATAAAATCAAGCTGCTTAAAGGGCAAAAAAAGTGCTTCCTTTCACTATGCTTCCTTTCGACTGAAGGCTATTGGATAGTGGGGGGTAAACAGAATATGATGCTTTTTATTGTGTTGGTATGGGAGCAGGGGGGATTCTTTATGCTTCTGATAAAGAGAAATGATCTGGACTTTAAGAAAGTCAGTATCTTCCCTCACAGCCAAGGAGAGCTGAACACTTAAACCCCAGGGCCTTAACACCACAGCTATGCCTACAGGAGTTTACAGTCCACTCAAATACACTGCTCCTATCAGTTGAGAGAGAGAACTATGAAAATAAAGAATGAAAGACAGAAGGAAAGAAAGAAAGACAGAAAGAAGGAAAGAAAGAGAGTATGGATATGTACAGAATGCAGCCGGGGTTTAAATGGGGTCATTTTAATTAGGACTTCTGCCATTCAGCGATCTACTTACAGTGTTTTTTGTTCATTTGCTTTCCTGGCATAGTTTCGCACTGCCTTACTTCAGATTGAGTCAATGTAATGCAACTGTTTGTATGATCTCTACCATGGAGCCACAACATTGAGATCCAACTGAAATGACTGTAGTGAGCTTTAGGTTTAAATGCACTACTTTGTTCTTGGTGACTGTGCCAGTCGCTTGCTTTTTTCGTGTGTGTAGGTACGTGTGTGTGGATGTGCCTACCTAACTATATTAGAGAAAAAAGAACAACACAAAAGTGAAAAATAAACGAAAGAAAATGATTCACATTCCATTTCTAGCACTTTTCAGGTTTTCTAGTATATCTGTACGTTTCAAGCTATGCGATATGGAAATAATGCTGTTTATGACACTGGAAACATCGTTGGTTGCCATTCTCTGTGACGTGTTCGTCCATCCCTTACTGTGCTACTATTTACTTGTCTGTATTACAAAACAGCCCATGTTTTCCCTGAAAATATTTTGCTGTCATGACTCAATTAAGAAACAGATACAAATGTACATTTAGAACCTGAAAATTCCTGAACTAACAAAGAAGTTAAATCATTTCTATGTATTTCTCTCTGTACTCCGTGATCATGGTCACGATACTGTCTCATTCCTTAATGAAGTATATTTCTATAGCGGAGGTAAAGTAAGTAGAGGATTTTGTTAACACTACTATATGCTTACAACCAGTAGACAACTTTGTATTTAAATATAATTATTGGGCATTATTTATTATTCCACATCAGTTTTACAGACGAGGAAAACTATTCTGATAACGGTAAATCAAAGTTGTTCATTCAAAAGTAATTTTTTCCATTGACTCTTCCTGCTGCTGTTAGGAAGTTCTGAAGTCTTTGAAACAGTACCTTTTAATCCAGTGTTTGACGCAATAAAACCTCTACCTCTGGGAATACTGGTTTTGCTTGTCCAACATGCAACATAATAACACTCTTGTGTTAGGCCTTCCCTTCGGAATCCTAATCGGAATCGTTCAGAACTGATCATGTAACTCCTTCACTGCCAATAACACCTGATGTAATCTAGTTGTGCCTACACACCTACCTGTAGATGTGAGTACTATACCGCTGATTACTGTTATTACCACACACACATGATCTGTTACTGTCCGTCGACAGACACTTACACATTCCAGAGAAACCCAGGTACACAGCCACAGAACACACTGATAGAGCTCATCCAAGGTGCCGTAATATTTGAAGACTGTCAAATTGAAAAGAAGCTGGTGATGTGTGGCGCCAAATGAGACTGAATGGCTTTCATAAACCGTAATGAGCACCACCTGTTACGTCTCACCAGCAAAGCCTTCACTATTATGCCTCTAAAGAAAATGTAGGCCTGATGCTTTATATTTTGAGTGTCAGTCTGCAGTGAGAGACTGAGAAAATGAGGAGGAACTGGAGAGATACGCGAGGGGTAGAAAACCCAGTGAATTTGAAATGTTGTCCCCAGCGCGAGCACTTTTTACTGTTAATGGAGAAATACAGTGCGTGGCATGTTTAATAGGTTTGGTTTTTATTATACAGCGCCGAATAATTAACTTGGAAGCAGAGTGTCACATAGATTTATCTTTTAATTAAAATAGCGTGGTTCACGCATATTTGAGTGGTAGTCCAAATAAACGCAATATCCAAATTTATGTTTTGTTTATCTTCCTGTTAATTATCAGGAGATTGTTCGCTGTATAACCCTTCATCTTTTTTTCTTTAACAAAGTTAGGAGGTCTGTATCGCAAGCAATAAAACCTCACAGTCAGATTTTATTAATTTATGGGTAATTACGAGAACAGGGACGAATAAGGTGCTTAGAGTGATCCAGGCTCATTTTTATAAACATTGATGAATGTGCATTGCTGGCTGGCGTGCAGAGATGATGAAAATAAGCATGATTTTTTATTGTTGGAAATGTGAATAATTTACAAAATCTCTGTTCCATCACAGGGCTGAGCATTGTGAAACACCAAGCATAGGACCTCACAGATGCACACTCACAGCATTCAGCATTTCACATACAGTCAACACATGCACAAGCAGTCACACTTACATCCGTACTGTGTCCATTAGTTTCATTTTCTGTCATTCCTGTCATATTGGTGTATTGAGGGCGTCACACTGTAGAACTGTACATTGTATGTTGGTAATGTGCTTAATGTCAGTCTGCTAGCTACAGTAAGTGTTCCAGTGTGAGAAGAGAACAGGCCAGTCCTCATCCCCCAGTGGAAAACCCTGTGTTCATCCCCTCCATCCCGCCAAGCCAAGCTTCACCCTCCAGATAAGACCATCAAAAGGGTGAGTGGCTGTGCAAATGGAATCTCCACCGCTGTGAATGCGGATGATGGTGATCTAATGTTGAGTGAGTGTGTTGTGTGTGTGTCCAGGCTTCCTCTCCTCTAACAGGGGGCTGAGCTGCTGGATCCACGATGTAGCATTCGTCTGGGTCGATGACTGTCGGCTAGATTCTGTAATCTGGCTGATAGCTCCGTTAGTGTCGTGCGAAGAGAGGGTTTGGCCCGTCGTCAGTCAGTCTCTCTCTCCCACGTTTCCCCAATGGGTGATAGTCCCTGGGCTAGGAAATCCCACCTGATCCAGGGACTCAACAATGTGATTGAAATGTGGCTCATGGTCTAAGATGTTTCTACCTCTATAGGAGCCCCATAGAAGCAGCTCAACTCCTTGTAGCCCAAGGTAGTTTTACGTCAGGACTGTCTTTACCTTAACCCCAGGATCCAGAGGTGTAGACTACTGTAGATAATGTCCTCTTGAGCAAGGTATAATCCAACCAGTTTGACATATGCTGTTTGGTACAGAATGAGGATGTGGCCATACATCTGCACCACAGACCATCGACCATCATATCATTCATATTGACCTACAAAGCCCTGGCCCAGACACTGGACCTGAATAGTAATGTACTGAGGGGTTTCCTGTGCCATGTCCTATGGAATACATTTAGAGGTCATGGGAGGTCAGAACTGGTAGGTAACTTGAGTGTGTGAAAAGTTTGTGTGTATGCGTACTGTTTGATGAGTAAATCTGCATTACAAAATATGTATGTCCCTTATTGCTCTTACTTTACCTAATTGAGTCCTGTGTGAAAACGCTAGCTAGTCCCTGTTCACAATTATATCACTCAATCCCACACACCTATTTCTTTCCCACAAACATCAAAAAGTGTAAAAAAATGTAACAATTGAAACAGCTTTTACTGCAATCTAGAGACAATCACTACGCTTAATTCTATGTAAAAAAATAAAAAGTATATTTTTTTGCATATCTAAGCATACCTATTGAGCTGTCTGTATTTACACACTCACTCGTGTACACCCACTCACATACAATCATAATATATGCTACTGCTACTCTGTTTATCACATATCCTGATGCCTAGTTACCTTACCCCTATACATATCTAACTCTACCACTCCAGTATCCCTGCACATTGCAGATATGCTACTGGAACTGACTGACCCTGTAAATAGTATACTTACTTACTTTCTCGTGTTCTTAGTTCTGTTTCTCGTGTTTTTATTCTACCTTATTTTATTTTTAATATTACGTTGTTATTGATTACTGCATTGTTGGGTTTAGAGCTTGCAAGAAAAGCATTTCACTGTACTTGTGATATTACGTGCGTGATATTACGTACGTGATATTAAAAATTGAAACTTGCCAGTACGCATGCCAGCTAAAATAGTTAGACAAGCTAGCTACTGGAACTTGATTGATGGCCTGAAATTGAGAGTGGGAACCTATCTGGTCTAGCTAAAGAAAAAGTGCAGTGAAAAAGTGCAGTGAAAATAAAACATTTAACATACTGTATATACAGTTGAATTCGGAGGTTTACATACATCTTAGCCAAATATTTTTCAACTCAGTTTTTCACAATTCCTGACATTTAATCCTAGTAAAAATTCCCTGTCTTAGGTCAGTTAGGATCCCCACTTAATTGTAAGAATTTGAAATGTCAGAATAATAGCAGAGAGAATGATTTATTTCAGCTTTTATTTCTTTCATCACATTCACATGGGTCATTGTCCATTTGAAAGACCCATTTGTGACCAAGCTTTAACTTCCTGACTGATGTCTTGAGATGTTGCTTCAATATATCCACAAAATTTTCCTTCCTTATGATGCCATCTATTTTGTGAAGTGCACCAGTCCCTCCTGCAGCAAAGCACCCCCACAACATGATGCTGCCACTGCCCTGCTTCACGGTTGGGAGGGTGTTCTTTGGCTTGCAAGCGTCCCCCTTTTTCCTCCAAACATAACGATGGGCAAACAGTTATATTTCTGTTTCATCAGACCAGAGGATATTTCTCCAAAAAGTATGATCTTCGTCCCCATGTGCAGTTGCAAACTGTAGTCTGGCTTTTTTATGGCGGTTTTAGAGTAGTGGATTCTTCCTTGCTGAGTGGCCTTTCTGGTTATGTCGATATAGGACTCGTTTTACTGTGGATATAGATACTTTTGTACCTATTTCCTGCAGCATCTTCACAAGGTCCTTTGCTGTTGTTCTGGGATTGATTTGCACTTTTCGCACCAAAGTACATTCATCGCTAGGAGACAGAACGCATCTCCTTCCTGAGCAGTATGACGGCTGCGTGGTCCCATGGTGTTTATACTTGCGTACTATTGTTTGTACAGATGAATGTGGTACCTTCAGGCATTTGGAAATTGCTCTCAAGGATGAACCAGACTTGTGGAGGTCTACAATCTTTTTTCTGAGGTCTTGGCTGATTTCTTTTGATTTTCCCATGATGTCAAGCAAAGAGGCACTGAGTAGGCTTTCAAATACATCCACAGGTATACCTCCAATTGACTCAAATTATGTCATTTAGCCAATCAGAAGCTTCTAAAGCCAAGACATAATTTTCTGGACTTTTCCATGCTGTTTGAAGGCACAGTCAACTTAGTGTATGTAAACTTCTGACCCACTGGAATTGTGATACAGTGAATTATAAGTTAAATAATCAGTATGTAAACAATTGTTGGAAAAATTACTTATGTCATGCACAAAGTAGATGTCCTAACCGACTTGCCAAATCTATAGTTTGTTAATTAACAAGACATTTGTGGAGTGGTTGAAAAACGAGTTTTAATGACTCCAACTTAAGTGTATGTAAACTTCCGAATTCAACTGTATATACATATATTTTTTAAACAGGACAAATTTAAGAGGGCACTTGCATGACACCTCTGTCGATATACTTTTCAAGGTGCATTTGACTATTTGACCATGTTTGATCCGTTGTTCCTCACAGGCCAGGTTCTATCAAGGCCCTAAAACTATAACTGCCTTTTAGCTTGCAGCACTTCAACTACCCTTGCACTAAAGAAAAACATATTCTTTTTACAATGATTTTACAAGAGCCATTCACTTGACAGAATAAACCTGAACCCCTGAACTGTTTAAAATAAGCTTGGATGATGGAATGCTGTCAATGTCTCAGTACCCAAAGTGACGAGGCACAGATGTTGTCTGTCTACTTTGTGTTATTAGTTGGCACTGTCAGGTAAAGTTAAACCTTTACATAGAGCAGATGCAGCCAGTAACATGTATAGCTACGTGAAGCAGGACATCAACATGTGAACGTGGAATTATGTTTTTACAATTTTTTACAATTTAATAAAAAATGAAAAGCTAAAATCTTATTGTCATGGCAAGCCTAAATAAGTTCAGGAGTAAGAATTTGAGAAGGGTGAAGATATAGTTTAGACGTCAGACAATAGCCTAATTTATACCTGGCGCTAACATGTGTCCTTTGTCCTGATCTTGTCCACATTCTGATTTTGTCCACATTTTCAGAAATATGTCTACACAGTGTATTAAAATGTCTCATATCCGTCCACTCTGTCCGCAATGTGGTCCCTCCTTGTATGCAAATTATTTAACAGCTATTCTTTCAAAATAATATTTATTTATCTATTTTAAGACACATATTGATGCCTTAAGTCAATGATGCCACCTGTTAATGATTTTAGTTGGCGGGATAGTGATGACTTAAATAGTTTCATTGTCCAGATCTGTCTACACTTGTAAGATATCCAGACACCATGCGTGCCTGACTACCTCCGGAGGCGGTCAGGAAGATCTGATCACAATGCGTATTTTAATTGTCTACACCTGTCTGAAAATGTGAGCTCAATCAGAATGTCCGGTGAAGTCCACAAAGCAAAGTTACATGCATATGACCTGCAGCACGGTCAAATAAGTTCATATTTTCAACAGTTTACTAAACAACTACTGATTTAGAACCATGGAGTTACCACAAGTCAGCACAAAGACAACAGAATCACTGCCTGTGCAGTTACAGCACCATTTACACTTAAACATTTAAACATCATTAAATCAACAAGGATATATATACTTAGTTTAACACACTGAAAATAAATGTAATGATACCGAAGACAATGTTGCTAAATATCATGTGGCTGTCCATGGTACTGATTTCTGCTCCTCTGTGTGTGTGTGTGTGTGTGTGTGTGTGTGTGTGTGTGTGTGTGTGTGTGTGTGTGTGTGTGTGTGTGTGTGTGTGTGTGTGTGTGTGTGTGTGTGTGTGTGTGTGTGTGTGTGTTTGCGTGAGTGCGCAAGTAAAACTTTTTGGGGGACTCACCCTATTTGTAGGCTAGTTGAACGCCAATGCCATCCTCCATCCTCTGTCATACAGTACACTTTTAGCTTTTGTTGTAATAGGCTACCTAGCTAAAATGCTTGCTAGCCCAACTTCCTCGCATAGGCAACAATGAACCAGCTAAGTTAGTTAGCTAGTTAACATGAGCCTACTAGGCTACATCTAGGCTACATATTGAACTTCAATCGTCTTAGGCCAGTGGCACAATATATGAATTTATAGTTAGAATCGCTGTCTTAATCATTTGCCTGTACCACAAATTAAGTCAAAACCACAAGACCAAATCCCCATCTCCCTCCACGTCTTAGGAAAGGGCCAATTTAGCAAGCTAGCTACTGCAGGACATCAACACAAGCAGACCAGAAACAGACACGTTTTTCTGACAATTATGACGTTTTGCTTAGGATGTGATTTGATTGATGTGAAGCCAAATCCAAACTGGCCTCCCTTGGGGGGCGTTTTACTGCGCCAGGACAACCCATAGTTGAGCTCAGCTCAACACTGATTGGCTAATTATTTTATCCTTTTTTTTGCAAGGGAGGCCAAATGCTTGCTGGCATCAATCAGATACATGGGCTACACATACTTAGAGAGGAGAGCTGTTTCCCTTGCTCGGGTGATTTCTCCCGTGAGAGTCAGCCACCTGCAAATAGACAGAAAAGTATGAAAACACAGAGCGACGAAAGAGACATTATTTTATTATTTTTATTGCTCAAAAATTTGGGGAAGCCTGTCTTCTCTTGGCACCCATGAATACATGCCACTCGGTAAAAATGGGCCTAATACCTAGGTAAAAAGACAAAGAGACTGGAAGGATCAGTGGAAAATAAAATGGATTCCTCATGACGCAACCATAACGACAAAACATTCTCACAATCTCCACTGTGCCCTGTAATATTTCTTATTCTCACACCGACTCGTATTCCCCTGTATAGTACTGTTATTGTTACCACTCAAAAATGAACAGCATACACAATCCAAAATCAATTACACAATTACAGTCAGCTAAAATATATGTTTTTTCTTCCTCCCTTTGTTTCTTTCCCACTTTGCCTCAGTCTCAAACGTTGTGAGTGGGCTGAAAACAGTTAATGTTTGGAGATAAAATATCAGATGTGTTTTGCCTCCAGATATCCATTAAAGTACAGAATGCTGTTTTCTATCACAGATTAGATGCCAGATGTTCCGCCATCTCCACTCACTGCAGATGTAATGGGCTAGAATGCTGCAGTTTGTGACTTTGCTGGCATCCATTCTGTATACTGCACAAGGGAAAACAGTTTGCGATATATAATTATACACCATTAATACTAAAGGTTTATTTCCTTGCAGCAGAACCAAGCTTAATAAAATGACAACCATCAAAGCCAGGCGTTCTCTTTTGAAGAGTAAGCTAAGAGTTCCTGTTTGTGTGTGTTTGTCTAGTTTAAAAACATAGGATAACAGGACTCACGTGAAATGGGACTGAAGTAAAGAGTATTGCCTCTGCTATTGCATACTCGCTCCATCTTCTTTCCGTATGTGATAACAAGTTCAAAATGTATCACTGGTAGTTTAGCACTGTAAGACTAGAAACTACAGACAGTGTAGGACATTCTGTAGACTTGGTAATATGTGTGAAACAAATCCAGGGACAGACAGAGAGAGTCTAATTCACTAGTTTGTACTACAGTAAATTAATACTGAGGACCTTTGCTGAGGGTTGCATTTTAACACTGGTTTGGTTCTTGTCCTGGCTCCGGTGTTTTAATACAGTCAAGGAAAGGTATCTGATTCTCATTCACAACCTTTGCTGTAGCTTCAGACAGATAAATCTCTTCATCGCCTGTTGTGGTGATGCAGTTTCACATTTGATCTTGGAGGATGTGGTCATGAACAATCAAAATCCTAATTATGGATACAGTGCAGCAAGGAAGTTTAAAAAATGGGTCCGGGGTGACCGGTGCTCGTCTATTCATTTTTATTGAGGTCTCTGTGCAAGCAACAAAACTGATTAATGTCCTTGTGCTTTTAAGACCCAGACATTCAGAAATGAGGCGGAACGCTGCTAAGAATTTCAAATGCGCTTTTAATACATCCCCCTCTTATTGACGTTTAGGTGGGAATCTGTCTTTTTTATTTCTGTCATTTTAGCGGCATCTTTGTGTGTGTGTGTGTTGAGGGGGGAGAATGTGTGTGTGTGTGTGTGTGTGATGGGGAGGTAGCATTTATTCCTCCCGTCGTCTGTCGAGAAGCTAGCGAGAGAGACCGGTAATGGTAATATTTTTTGGGGCGAATTGCGCCGAGGGTCTGATGTCGTTTGTGGAGAGTACTGTTAGATTGATCTGAGCCCTGGAGAAGATATGCTATAGGTCGCATTTTCCTCCTCCCCCTCCCCTCTCTACATCCCTCCATTTGATTAATGATCCAAATATGTGAATAAAAATATCAAAACAACTCATCAAATAGAGATAGCGAAGATACAAACAGCTTAAGGAGGAAACAGCATGAATAATGAGCTTGTTCCTATTCATATAAGTATTTTCACCTCAATTTTGCCTTTGCATATAGCAATTGAAATGTTATTTAACCCTTTTATAATGAAATGCATATTAATGTGTGCAGTGGCATGATGGGCTAGCATCTACTAAAGCTGACAAGGCAACACTCTATAGAACATTACAGTATTTTCATTACTGTGTGATTATTTCAGCAAATGTCAGTATTACACTGCACTTACAGCAGTAACCCCAACCCCGGACCTAGCCCTAACTCTAGTGGGACTGAGTGGTACAGATAGACTCTCAGTGTGTGTTTGTGCTCCTTGTGGGTGGGAGTGTGTGTGCGTGTGTGTATGTGTGTTACGTGTGTGTGTGTATGTGTGTGTATGCGAGTGTGCATGAACGTGAGTATTGGAGTGTGTGCTCGCGTGCGTATCTACTCTCGTCTAATGGAGGGCACTGTCGATGGTGTGCAGAGACCCAGACGAAGAGGCTGTGAATTTGTCGTGGCCATACCAGCCCCCCGTGACAGAGCAGGCCACTAATTGACATTTTCATTAACAGCAAATTTATGTTCCTATTTCTGTCTGTGATAATGACCATTCCTTTGGAGAGAAGTTGAGTCTGCTAACGGACGTGAAATAAGGGGGGGGGGGTGAACTTGTTTAATTATGGCAAAAAGGAGGGTATTTTCTACACTCTCTTCAACTCTACGGCATGGTGGTTCAGGGGGTTGGGGAGAGGGTGGGGTTGGGACGAGGGGAAATACAGTATGTCACATAACAAAGTAACTGGGCCATATAGTAGAACCACATTGTGGAAATGATTACTTTCTACCCAGAGGCTGCAGTGTGCTTATATTGGCTTGAAAATAGGCCTTATAATAGCCTAAAATACTAGAATTATACAATTGTATTATAGGTTAATTTTAAGATCACATCTGCCCATATTTGATCTTACAATGCATATCTATCTCAAACGCACCCAGTGTACATCAACTATACATGCATTCAGTATATTCACAGGAGGTAGTATAACATTGTCAAGTGTCTTGTAGAGAGTTGAGACTCACGAGAGAGGATAGGAATTCTGTCCCATTTGCATACAAAGCTAAGCAGATCCGCTATCATATGATTAGGGGGAGTAATTAAAACAGATGTAACTCTAACACTTTCTTAAGTACCGATAATTAATATGTAATTATGCACTCATTTAAAGAGAAGTTAGCACATCTGATAGAGGCAGACATGGAATGGAAGTCTGCGGTCCCAATTACTGTCATTACAAAAAGTCTGCTCCTCATTTAAGCCATCAAAAAAAAAATGATTCTCTGTGATGGCGAAAGATAAAACGTCTCAATTGTTTTCCTTCTCTTTTAATATTTTCATCATACACATTTTTTTCAAGAAACAGAATCACCATCAGTACCGAAAGAGGGCGGGGTGGAAGACAATCATGTTACGTGCACTACAGTTCACAAGGCCCTATTAAAACCACAGTCTTCAGTAATGTGAAGTCAAACGGGTCCATGACAACCACTTTGCTTTCCTTCATCTTAATCTCAGCGTGATGCAAGGCCCAGGTATTTCAATCCAACATACAACCCCTGCTGTGCCTCCTCTCATGTCTTCTACTGTAATTGTCCCTCTGTTTCACTCTGTCACCCTCTCCCCTTATCCCGTGTTCAACCATACAAACGTTCCCTTTGATTCTGCAAGTAGCACAACCAAGGAGAGGACAGACGCTCTTTTCTTTTATCCTCCGAGGGGAACAGAGAGAGTGGGGTACAGTAGGTGCCCCTCTCTGGTGGATCTGAGAGGCAATGGGCATCAGAACACCCCCCATGGAGGGGCCAGCGAGCACAGTGGGTGTCCCGCTCCACAACCTCCCAGCGCCGCGTCCTCCCTGTTTCCCCTGTCTGTAAAACAAGAGAGCACCTTTGGCAGCTGCATGAAGCCTTCCGCCGTCGTTACAGCGACGCACAGCTGATCAACAGCCGGCCTGACAACTCAATTCAGCTACCACCTGCTAGCTGTCAATCACAGAGGAGAGGGGTGGTGGGATGGGGAGGGGGGTGTCCTGGGGCTATTGATGGAGCTGTCAGAGAAGAGATGAGACATGCCTGTCGAAGCTCTCACTCACTACCTCTCTCTCTCTCTTCTCCTGATCACTCCATCTGTAGCTAGGGTTCCCTCTTTATCCTTCATTATGCCCTCTACACATACCGCCACGTGTACGCACATCATAGTTAAACAATAACCATTGCAGCACCACCCCAGTGACTGTTGACTGTGTGTTGTTCCTTTGCTTGTTTCTGATTCCTCCATAGATATGCCAGCGTCTTCCATTTCCTCTGCGCCATGCTGTGGGGGAGAAAGAGCGTCTCTCCCCACTCATTTACCATTACCATCTCTCTTTTCCCCACAAGCAGAGGAAAGGCACAGGCAAAGGCACCCAACTCCATCACCAGCGCTTCTAATCCCATTTTAATAATGCAACGCTTCAAAACAGAACACCTGTTGCTAAGATGTGCTGATCCAAATATCAAGGGGATTAATTAAAAGTCAATTACATTCATTTGGTTTTTGAAGGGTGATCGGGCGAAATACAGAATGATTCTGTGAACACAGGTAGCCCAGCCTCTTGATTTCGAATGCAGTTTTATTAGGGGGTCCATTAGAACCTTGCTACTCGCCTGCTCTGTTGAGATGGCATTCTCCTCAAATGTAATGAACATTTTAGTTTCATCTTTTAATGTGCATATCTCTGTGTTATGCATAATTGAAAAAATGCTAATAACTAAAATGTTTATTTCCTTCTTCCTGTGTGTGATTTGTGGTTGGATCACAAAGGGAATCCACCCTACCAAGCATTCTACGAGGCTCAGGGTGAGAGGGTTTGTTTGTCCTAGAAAAGAGACTATTCTCACACAGAGGATAATAGTGTGGCTGAATGACAGAGCGAGCCAGGGGTAGAGGAGAGAGGGGGACAGATAGCAGCTCTGTAGGAGTCAGTACAGTACCCACCAAGCCATTGTACTGTGGCTCCTTCTGTCTGGCTGGGAGGCAGCGTTTAAGGAGATCTTTGCCCTCTGTGAAACAGCCACAATGGGACGTTTGACCTGTGTGTATCAGAGGAGAGGCAACACATTTGGCTGGCTGGTCCCACACCGCCTCTCTAGGAGCCTCTGCCAGATCTATTCTCCACAGATTTGGAGTGGCGCTGGGCCCTGATGCTGAGGCCTCTCTCTCCCCTCTCTCTCTCTCCCTTCCCTCTCCCTCCCCTCTCCATCTACTCTCTCCCCTCTCTCCACCCCTTTCCTTCCGTACACTGACCTGTTTTGCCTCCCTGAGGAGAAGATCCAGCCTCCTTCAGCTGAGCAGCCCCATCCCTTTCTCTCTCTCTCTCTCTCTCGCACACGCTCTCTCTCTGTCGTTATCTCTTACTTTCATGTACATTTAGAAACACAGCCACACAGACTCTCACAGGCATGAGCCGTATAGCTGTCATGCACCAACTCCATGCAAATAGGATGCTTGAGAACTGGGAATATTTGGTGGCATGTTTACAATGTGGGCTGTTTGTTATGCTGTTTACACTCCGCTATACCTTACACGTATTTGTTCCCATTTTGCATTACCAGGTTGTGCCCCTACTCACGGGCACACTAGACTGTGGAGTTCACCCTCGCTTCGAGTCTCGTAGACACATTCACAACTACACATCCACACACACACACACACACACACACACACACACACACACACACACACACACACACACACACACACACACACACACACACACACACACACACACACACACACACACACACACACACACACACACACACACACACACACACACACACACACACATATGCATGACACCCCTTAATGTGTTCAGTATTTATGTATCATGCCATACAGTACATGATATGTGTTAACCGCCCTGCTTCCTGTGAAGCCGTGGCAGCTCCGTGGGCACAGTGACCAGTATAATGGGCCAGGGAGGGGAAGGGGAAACACTTCCTCTAGGACGCACATCATTTTTGTTATCGCCGCCCATCAGAGGTCCTTGGGAAACATGTACTGTACTTCCAGCCCAGGCAATCATTAATCTGGAGCCTCACACAAGAAAGAGGAGGAGAGAGATAGAGAGGGGGGGGGGGGGGGGGGAGAGTGCCTCCGTCTGAATATCGACAGATACCCTTCACCAGCGTGAGAAAGACGGACAGACGGACAGACAGACATAGAGAGAGAGATGATTAGCTGAGTGAACCTGTTCTGCCCTATGAATACCCATTCACACACAGGTCCCTCTCTCTCCCTCTGATTGTCTCATCATCCCATCGGAGCTGGCGCTCACACCTGACGGGCAGACAAGCCTCAGCCTCCCGCAGGCCGGATAATCAACGTCCTGTCAGACCTGTGAATACCCTGCAGACGGAGGGAACGAAAGCTCACACACACAGGACACACACGCCGCACACGCCGCACACACACACACACACACACACACACACACACACACACACACACACACACACACACACACACACACACACACACACACACACACACACACACATACACGACATACTGTACACACACCAATACCCTGACCCTTTGCAGGGGGGGTTTCCTCACACGGACGTTGTCACCGAGCACCCCGACACACACACGCACATGCACACACACGCAAACCCACACACACACACAAACACACACACATACAGACACACCTGGCATAAATCACCGGAGCCTGTCATGCCGTGCTCTTCGTTAAGCGGAATTAGTCTTTGAGCGGTTTCTCCTGATGAACGCCTCAGGTTTATTAATTACGCCTAATCATGATAAATGCTACAGCCGTCATCTCATCGTGCCGCCTGTCGCAGCGTCAGGGTTCAACCAGGAGGGGAGGGCCAGTGACAGAGCCATCCAACCTATCCACGAGGGCAACCTGAACACCAACAGGCCCAACGACCGAGCCAGAGCCAACTTACAATCCCTGGGTCATTCATTCCAATGACGCTTGTGAAATGTTGTGTTTTTGAGTGTGTTAGGGAGATGCATAGGTTGGGAGTTATTCTCAACCGTTTATGACAATACGCAATAACGAAAAGTGAACAGTTCTATTGTGTCCCATCACCTTGTCTGTTGTTGATGAGATTCGACAGTGTTTACCTCATTCATTCATGTCAATTAGATCATCTTCATTGACTACTGAATACAAAGCATATTCACTGTAGAGTAACATTGACTCCTTGGCTAGTCCTCCTCAAGCAGTAAGGCATTAAGCAGAACTCGCCTTTGTTCCAAAGTCACTGACATGATTGTTGTTCATAATTGTGTCTGTTGCCATTGGAAACGGGAGAGATGCTCACGTTTGCTCCTGAGTGCCCTAAAGCCTGGTTGTTGAAGTTGTTTTTCTTCACATCACCTGACTTGTGCCCACTCCCTCTCTTTCTTCACTCTTTTCCTCTCTCACCTTCCCCCAACTTTGCTCAATAACCTGTCAACGTCTTTCCCCCTACTCTGTACAACCACTCTCCCCATTTCCTTCTCTTCCAGGTTAGGTGTCATTACTTACGGCACCATCCCAGGTCTGTGTGTGTGTGTGTGTGTGTGTGTGTGTGTGTGTGTGTGTGTGTGTGTGTGTGTGTGTGTGTGTGTGTGTGTGTGTGTGTGTGTGTGTGTGGCAGGTCCTTCACAGCCACAGCCACTGACCCTGAATCAGTTATGGAAACAATGTGACAAGTGCCGTAAGGAGAATAAATGAAACGATAGAGCATCATCATCTCTACTGCGCACAAAACCCTGCTCCTCACTCCCTCTCTTCTCTGGGCTGGGGCTCCTCCCTGCCTAGGTCTGGCCGTGAAAAATTACACTTAATTAGTGGTGTAGTAAGAACAGAGAAGAGGACAAATTACATTTACATTACATTTAAGTCATTTAGCAGACGCTCTTATCCAGAGCGACTTACAAATTGGTGCATTCACCTTATGACATCCAGTGGAACAGCCACTTTACAATAGTGCATCTAAATCTTTTAAGGGGGGGGGGGGGGGGGGGGGGGGGTCAGAAGGATTGCTTTATCCTATCCTAGGTATTCCTTAAAGAGGTGGGGTTTCAGGTGTCTCCGGAAGGTGGTGATTGACTCCGCTGTCCTGGCGTCGTGAGGGAGTTTGTTCCACCATTGGGGTGCCAGAGCAGCGAACAGTTTTGACTGGGCTGAGCGGGAACTGTACTTCCTCAGTGGTAGGGAGGCGAGCAGGCCAGAGGTGGATGAACGCAGTGCCCTTGTTTGGGTGTAGGGCCTGATCAGAGCCTGAAGGTACTGAGGTGCCGTTCCCCTCACAGCTCCGTAGGCAAGCACCATGGTCTTGTAGCGGATGCGAGCTTCAACTGGAAGCCAGTGGAGAGAGCGGAGGAGCGGGGTGACGTGAGAGAACTTGGGAAGGTTGAACACCAGACGGGCTGCGGCGTTCTGGATGAGTTGTAGGGGTTTAATGGCACAGGCAGGGAGCCCAGCCAACAGCGAGTTGCAGTAATCCAGACGGGAGATGACAAGTGCCTGGATTAGGACCTGCGCCGCTTCCTGTGTGAGGCAGGGTCGTACTCTGCGGATGTTGTAGAGCATGAACCTACAGGAACGGGTCACCGCCTTGATGTTAGTTGAGAACGACAGGGTGTTGTCCAGGATCACGCCAAGGTTCTTAGCGCTCTGGGAGGAGGACACAATGGAGTTGTCAACCGTGATGGCGAGATCATGGAACGGGCAGTCCTTCCCCGGGAGGAAGAGCAGCTCCGTCTTGCCGAGGTTCAGCTTGAGGTGGTGATCCGTCATCCACACTGATATGTCTGCCAGACATGCAGAGATGCGATTCGCCACCTGGTCATCAGAAGGGGGAAAGGAGAAGATTAATTGTGTGTCGTCTGCATAGCAATGATAGGAGAGACCATGTGAGGTTATGACAGAGCCAAGTGACTTGGTGTATAGCGAGAATAGGAGAGGGCCTAGAACAGAGCCCTGGGGGACACCAGTGGTGAGAGCGCGTGGTGAGGAGACAGATTCTCGCCACGCCACCTGGTAGGAGCGACCTGTCAGGTAGGACGCAATCCAAGCGTGGGCCGCGCCGGAGATGCCCAACTCGGAGAGGGTGGAGAGGAGGATCTGATGGTTCACAGTATCGAAGGCAGCCGATAGGTCTAGAAGGATGAGAGCAGAGGAGAGAGAGTTAGCTTTAGCAGTGCGGAGCGCCTCCGTGATACAGAGAAGAGCAGTCTCAGTTGAATGACTAGTCTTGAAACCTGACTGATTTGGATCAAGAAGGTCATTCTGAGAGAGATAGCAGGAGAGCTGGCCAAGGACGGCACGTTCAAGAGTTTTGGAGAGAAAAGAAAGAAGGGATACTGGTCTGTAGTTGTTGACATCGGAGGGATCGAGTGTAGGTTTTTTCAGAAGGGGTGCAACTCTCGCTCTCTTGAAGACGGAAGGGACGTAGCCAGCGGTCAAGGATGAGTTGATGAGCGAGGTGTGGTAAGGGAGAAGGTCTCCGGAAATGGTCTGGAGAAGAGAGGAGGGGATAGGGTCAAGCGGGCAGGTTGTTGGGCGGCCGGCCGTCACAAGACGCGAGATTTCATCTGGAGAGAGAGGGGAGAAAGAGGTCAGAGCACAGGGTAGGGGAGTGTGAGCAGAACCAGCGGTGTCGTTTGACTTAGCAAACGAGGATCGGATGTCGTCGACCTTCTTTTCAAAATGGTTGACGAAGTCATCTGCAGAGAGGGAGGAGGGGGGGGGGGGGGGGAGGAGGATTCAGGAGGGAGGAGAAGGTGGCAAAGAGCTTCCTAGGGTTAGAGGCAGATGCTTGGAATTTAGAGTGGTAGAAGGTGGCTTTAGCAGCAGAGACAGAAGAGGAAAATGTAGAGAGGAGGGAGTGAAAGGATGCCAGGTCCGCAGGGAGGCGAGTTTTCCTCCATTTCCGCTCGGCTGCCCGGAGCCCTGTTCTGTGAGCTCGCAATGAGTCGTCGAGCCACGGAGCGGGAGGGGAGGACCGAGCCGGCCTGGAGGATAGGGGACATAGAGAGTCAAAGGATGCAGAAAGGGAGGAGAGGAGGGTTGAGGAGGCAGAATCAGGAGATAGGTTGGAGAAGGTTTGAGCAGAGGGAAGAGATGATAGGATGGAAGAGGAGAGAGTAGCGGGGGAGAGAGAGCGAAGGTTGGGACGGCGCTATACCATCCGAGTAGGGGCAGTGTGGGAAGTGTTGGATGAGAGCGAGAGGGAAAAGGATACAAGGTAGTGGTCGGAGACTTGGAGGGGAGTTGCAATGAGGTTAGTGGAAGAACAGCATCTAGTAAAGATGAGGTCAAGCGTATTGCCTGCCTTGTGAGTAGGGGGGGAAGGTGAGAGGGTGAGGTCAAAAGAGGAGAGGAGTGGAAAGAAGGAGGCAGAGAGGAATGAGTCAAAGGTAGACGTGGGGAGGTTAAAGTCACCCAGAACTGTGAGAGGTGAGCCGTCCTCAGGAAAGGAGCTTATCAAGGCATCAAGCTCATTGATGAACTCTCCGAGGGAACCTGGAGGGCGATAAATGATAAGGATGTTAAGCTTGAAAGGGCTGGTAACTGTGACAGCATGGAATTCAAAGGAGGCGATAGACAGATGGGTAAGGGGAGAAAGAGAGAATGACCACTTGGGAGAGATGAGGATCCCGGTGCCACCACCCCGCTGACCAGAAGCTCTCGGGGTGTGCGAGAACACGTGGGCAGACGAAGAGAGAGCAGTAGGAGTAGCAGTGTTATCTGTGGTGATCCATGTTTCCGTCAGTGCCAAGAAGTCGAGGGACTGGAGGGAAGCATAGGCTGAGATGAACTCTGCCTTGTTGGCCGCAGATTGGCAGTTCCAGAGGCTACCGGAGACCTGGAACTCCACGTGGGTCGTGCGGGCTGGGACCACCAGGTTAGGGTGGCCGCGGCCACGCGGTGTGAAGCGTTTGTATGGTCTGTGCAGAGAGGAGAGAACAGGGATAGACAGACACATAGTTGACAGGCTACAGAAGAGGCTACGCTAATGCAAAGGAGATTGGAATGACAAGTGGACTACACGTCTCGAATGTTCAGAAAGTTAAGCTTACGTTGCAAAAATCTTATTGACTAAAATGATTAAAATGATACAGTACTGCTGAAGTAGGCTGGCTAGCAGTGGCTGCGTTGTTGACTTTGTTTGAAAGTGTAGCTGGCCAGGTAACCTCGATAGCTGGCTAGGTAACCTCGGTAACTGGCCAGATAATTAGTCTAACTACACAATTGTCCTAGATACAAGGACAGCAAAGACAACTATGTAGCTAGCTAACACTAGCTAGCTAACACTACACTAATCAAATCGTTCCGTTGTAATGTAATAGTTTCTGTAATAGTTTCTACAGTGCTGCTATTCGGTAGAAGTTGGCTAGCTAGCAGTGTTAGCAGTGTTAGCAGTGTTGACTAGCAGTATTGACTAGGTAGGGGAACGGCAGCGCGGCGGACGAAAATAGCTGGCTAGCTAACCGAAAATTACTCTAGACTCCACAGTTATCTTAGATACAAGGACAGCAAAGACAACTGTGTAGCTAGCTAACACTACACTAATCAAGTCGTTCCGTTGTTCCGTTGAATGTAATAGATTCTACAGTGCTGCTATTCGGTGGCTAGCTGGCTAGCTAGCAGTGTTGATTACGTTACGTTACGTTAAAAGGACGAAAATAGCTGGCTAGCTAACCTAGAAAATCGCTCTAAACTACACAATTATCTTTGATACAAAGACGGCTATGTAGCTAGCTAAGATCAAACAAATCAAACCGTTGTACTGTAATGAAATGAAGTGAAATGTGATACTACCTGTCGGAGCGAAGTGGAATGCGACCGGGTTGTTGAATGCGGAAGCGTACAAATGTTGCAGGCTATAAGTGGTGCTGTCTATTATGAGAATTATATATTTATGAAAACGGGGAAAACAATGAAGTAATCAGGTGGGTTTCCGTGGCACACAGGGAGATTCTGACATGTGACAGGTGATTCTCCACATCTCCTTGCTATAATGAGACTTTTCATCACAGACATCAGCACCTCTCTCTCTCTCTCTCTCTCTCTCTCTCTCTCTCTCTCTCTCTCTCTCTCTCTCTCTGTCATTCTCCTCCACTCTGTCATTCTCCTCCACTCTGTCATTCTCACTCTCTGTCTCCCTGTTGTTCATTGAGCTTTAAATAAGCAGTAGCAGTCATCTAATCAAAGAGCTGGTTTCGGTGCCATTACACAGAGATTGTGTCATACCAGCAAAAGACAGCCTCTTGTCACACGACTGGCAGGTGTCTGTCTGCCCGTCTGTCGGGGCGTGGGAGTAAGGCTCTGACTGACAGCGTCAGGAGAGGTTGTTTGAGCAACAAACTCTAGCCTGTTCACTTCTGACTCATGGAAAGGCTACTGACCATATTGGTTAGTTGGAGCAAAAGGTTCCAGAAAAGGAAGACTAGAAGACTGGGAGAGATACAGGTATGTACTGTATGTTGTTGTGGACTTGACTTCACAGCTGATGATCCCATTGAAATCAGTAATTCCCAACATAAAAGGATACTCAAGACAATGTAAACCAAGAAAGAACGTTGTAATACGGTGTGTGAACAAGCTAATTTGTGGACAACATTCTGTCCATCCAAACAGACGCCAGATTCATTGGCAAGACATTAGGAACAGGGACCATGGTCCCTTGGTTGTGTCCAGTTGGGATGGAATGGTTAATCCTCATCCTATATTACAATACCCAACATTAATTACAGCATGTATTCAGTGTTGTGTACAGCTTCTACACCCCCATATCTCCCAATACTGCAGTATGCTGTTGTTGGATGAGGGAAATAAACATTACATTTTCCCCCCTTCTCTCTCTCTCTCTGTCTTTGTGTCTGGTAATTAAAGCGTGAGCACGCGTCAGACTCCACTTCAGACTAGGAGTGTGCTGTGTTAATTAACCTCGCTTGTCCCCACTCGCAAACGGGGCCCACAACCACCATTATGCTTCTAATATGCCAAATTAGAAACTGATTTTGAACTGCCCGTGCCCTGAAGGGTGCTATTGATCCCCCCTCTCTTTTCCTCTGTCTCCGCTGGCTGCTTTCATGCCTCCCCACCGGCCGACTTCTCCAGCAGCACTGAAGTGCTATTGCCTAAATGAGTTATCCGATTGGTTCCTTTGATTAATGATGGGGCCCCCTGCTTCATTACACATGACAACAGGATCAGAATAATCCGACGTAGCCACCGCTGAAACCACACCAGTGCCCCCCCCCCCCCCCACACACCCAACAATCTGTCTCTCACTCCTCCCCTTAGTCACCCCCTCCTCCCCCAAAGTTTATTTATCAAATGATTTAACCTATAGGGGTCATCATTCATATAGTATGACGTTTTTCTCGATCGAGAGCTGTTGTTGAATGTCACAAATGCATAAGAAAACAAGGTAAACTAGATGTGAAAATCAATGGGTAGGGCTCTGGGGAATGTAAACAGCTACATCAACATGCAGGATTTGACCTTGTACAGTATGTATTATAACGTGTCACCACACGCTGTGGACAAGAAAATGGGTCGAGCCGGACGCACACACATACACACACACGAGCAAGCTCGTAATACTGTGGCAGATTGTTGTCTTTGTGTCTATTTATACACTTATGGACAGGTGGTTCTCAATGCATTTGGCAGCGTCACTCAATATCTCCTTCTGTTTTCCACTTTCATGCAATTTTTTTTTAGTACAATTATCTTTCCACAGGGAAAACCTGTTCCACTTTGTTGTGGCGATGGACAAAAGCTATCAACAAAGTTATCAGTTATCACCGGGCTGCGTGTGTCTGTGGCTGTGTGTGCGTAATAACTATAGATTATATTGTACAAAGCCACACGTTGTGGATTCACTGATCACAGGATGTTGTCAATTCAATAATGACATGAAGATAATTCAATCTGTAACTATTGACGTTAGTTCAGGGATTGGCAACTAAATGTTATTAATTGGTCAATTGGTCAATTGGTCAAATTTCTTTGTTTATTGTTGTGAGTCGCTACGCCATTTATATCTTGAATGTCTTGTGGAAGCGGATGTTCCAAATAGTTGTTATGCTGGTGAATGAGGACCCAAAAGCGACGTAATAGTAACAGAGTCTTTATTCCAGTATTAAACAAATAATGATTCTCCTGGATATTATCAATGGTAAATCCAAAACAGGAAACTGAAATCCTCTCGTCAATAGAGAGGAACGACTGGAGACGCGACCACAGACTGCAGGTCGCTTCAGGAAGGCACTGGCCGTAGCTGACAGACACCTGCTCACACGCAGCATCTGAAGAAGGCAAAGAACACGACAGGGCGGAACAAGGACACAGGACAGCAAACATCAAACAAGAATCCGACAAGGACAGAAGCGGAAAACAGAGGGAGAAATAGGGACTCTAATCAGAGGGCAAAATAGGGGACAGGTGTGAAAGAGTAAATGAGGTCGTTAGGAGAATGAGAAACAGCTGGGAGCAGGAACGGAACGATAGAGAGAGAGAGGAGGAGAGAGAGAGAGAGAAAGAGGGAAAGAACCTAATAAGACCAGCAGAGGGAAGCACAGGGACAAGACATGATGATCACAGACAAAACATGACAGTACCCCCCCACTCACCGAGCGCCTCCTGGCGCACTCGAGGAGGAACCCTGGCGGCAACGAAGGAAATCATCAATCAACGAATGGTCCAGCACGTCCCGAGATGGAACCCAACTCCTCTCCTCAGGACCGTAACCCTCCCAATCCACTAAGTACTGGTGACCACGTCCCCGAGAACGCATGTCCATGATCTTCCGTACCTTGTAAATAGGAGCGCCCTCGACAAGGACGGGGGGGGGGGAGGGAAGACGAACGGGGGCGCGAAGAAAAGGCTTGACACAAGAGACATGGAAGACAGGGTGGACGCGACGAAGATGTTGCGGAAGAAGCAGTCGCACAGCGACAGGATTGACGACCTGAGAGACACGGAACGGACCAATGAACCGCGGAGTCAACTTGCGAGAAACTGTCGTAAGGGGAAGGTTACGAGTGGAAAGCCACACTCTCTGACCGCGACAATACCTAGGACTCTTAATCCTACGTTTATTGGCGGCTCTCACAGTCTGCGCCCTGTAACGGCAAAGTGCAGACCTGACCCTCCTCCAGGTGCGCTCACAACGTTGGACAAAAGCCTGAGCGGAGGGAACGCTGGACTCGGCGAGCTGGGACGAGAACAGAGGAGGCTGGTACCCAAGACTACTCTGAAACGGAGATAGACCGGTAGCAGACGAAGGAAGCGAGTTGTGAGCGTACTCAGCCCAGGGGAGCTGTTCTGCCCAAGACGCAGGGTTTCGAAACGAAAGGCTGCGTAATATGCGACCAATCGACTGATTGGCCCTTTCTGCTTGACCGTTAGACTGGGGATGAAACCCGGAAGAGAGACTGACGGAAGCACCAATCAAACGACAGAACTCCCTCCAAAACTGTGACGTGAATTGCGGACCTCTGTCTGAAACGGCGTCTAACGGGAGGCCATGAATTCTGAACACATTCTCAATGATGATTTGTGCCGTCTCCTTAGCGGAAGGAAGCTTAGCGAGGGGAATGAAATGTGCCGCCTTAGAGAACCTATCGATAACCGTAAGAATCACAGTCTTCCCCGCAGACGAAGGCAGACCGGTAATAAAGTCTAAGGCGATGTGAGACCATGGTCGAGAAGGAATGGGAAGCGGTCTGAGACGACCGGCAGGAGGAGAGTTACCTGACTTAGTCTGCGCGCAGTCCGAACAAGCAGCCACGAAACGACGCGTGTCCCGCTCCTGAGTAGGCCACCAAAACCGCTGGCGAATAGAAGCAAGCGTACCCCGAACGCCGGGGTGGCCAGCTAACTTGGCAGAGTGAGCCCACTGAAGAACAGCCAGACGAGTAGAGACAGGAACGAACAGAAGGTTACTAGGACAAGCGTGCGGCGACGCAGTGTGAGTGAGTGCTTGCTTCACCTGTCTCTCAATTCCCCAGACAGTCAACCCGACAACACGCCCTTCAGGGAGAATCCCCTCGGGGTCGGTAGAAGCCACAGAAGAACTAAAGAGACGGGATAAGGCATCAGGCTTGGTGTTCTTATTTCCCGGGCGATAGGAAATCACGAACTCGAAACGAGCGAAAAACAACGCCCAACGAGCTTGACGTGCATTAAGTCGTTTGGCAGAACGGATGTACTCAAGGTTCTTATGGTCAGTCCAAACGACAAAAGGGACGGTCGCCCCCTCCAACCACTGTCGCCATTCGCCTATGGCTAAGCGGATGGCGAGCAGTTCGCGGTTACCCACATCATAGTTGCGCTCCGATGGCGACAGGCGATGAGAAAAGTAAGCGCAAGGATGAACCTTATCGTCAGAATGGAAGCGCTGAGACAGAATGGCTCCCACGCCCACCTCTGAAGCGTCAACCTCGACAATGAATTGTTTAGTGACGTCAGGAGTAACAAGGATAGGGGCGGATGTAAAACGCTTCTTGAGGAGATCAAAAGCTCCCTGGGCGGAACCGGACCACTTAAAGCAAGTCTTGACAGAAGTCAGAGCTGTGAGAGGGGCAGCCACTTGACCGAAATTACGAATGAAACGCCGATAGAAATTAGCGAAACCGAGAAAGCGCTGCAACTCGACACGTGACTTAGGGACGGGCCAATCGCTGACAGCCTGGACCTTAGCGGGATCCATCTGAATGCCTTCAGCGGAAATAACAGAACCGAGAAATGTGACAGAGGAGACATGAAAGGCGCACTTCTCAGCCTTCACGTAGAGACAATTCTCTAAAAGGCGCTGGAGTACACGTCGAACGTGCTGAACATGAATCTCGAGTGACGGTGAAAAAATCAGGATATCGTCAAGGTAAACGAAAACAAAAATGTTCAGCATGTCTCTCAGTACATCATTAACTAATGCCTGAAAGACAGCTGGAGCATTAGCGAGACCGAACGGCAGAACCCGGTATTCAAAATGCCCTAACGGAGTGTTAAACGCCGTTTTCCACTCGTCCCCCTCTCTGATGCGTACGAGATGGTAAGCGTTACGAAGGTCCAACTTAGTAAAGCACCTGGCTCCCTGCAAAATCTCGAAGGCTGACGACATAAGGGGAAGCGGATAACGATTCTTAACCGTTATGTCATTCAGCCCTCGATAATCCACGCAGGGGCGCAGAGTACCGTCCTTCTTCTTAACAAAGAAAAATCCCGCTCCGGCGGGAGAGGAAGAAGGCACCACGGTACCGGCGTCGAGAGAAACAGACAGATAATCCTCGAGAGCCTTACGTTCGGGAGCCGACAGAGAGTATAGTCTACCCCGAGGGGGAGTGGTCCCCGGAAGGAGATCAATACAACAATCATACGACCGGTGAGGAGGAAGGGAGCTGGCTCTGGACCGACTGAAGACCGTGCGCAGATCATGATATTCCTCCGGCACTCCTGTCAAATCACCAGGTTCCTCCTGAGTAGAGGGGACAGAAGACACAGGAGGGATAGCAGACATTAAACACTTCACATGACAAGAAACGTTCCAGGATAGGATAGAATTACTAGACCAATTAATAGAAGGATTATGACATACTAGCCAGGGATGACCCAAAACAACAGGTGTAAAAGGTGAACGAAAAATCAAAAAGGAAATGGTCTCACTGTGGTTACCAGATACTGTGAGGGTTAAAGGTAGTGTCTCACATCTGATACTGGGGAGAAGACTACCATCTAAGGCGAACATGGGCGTGGGCTTCCCTAACTGTCTGAGAGGAATGTCATGTTTCCGAGCCCATGCTTCGTCCATAAAACAACCCTCAGCCCCAGAGTCTATCAAGGCACTGCAGGAAGCAGCCGAACCGGTCCAGCGTAGATGGACCGACAAGGTAGTACAGGATCTTGATGGAGAGACCTGAGTAGTAGCGCTCACCAGTAGCCCTCCGCTTACTGATGAGCTCTGGCTTTTACTGGACATGACATGACAAAATGTCCAGCGGAACCGCAATAGAGGCAAAGGCGGTTGGTGATTCTCCGTTCCCTCTCCTTAGTCGAGATGCGAATACCTCCCAGCTGCATGGGCTCAGTCTCTGAGCCGGTGGGAGGAGATGGTTGAGATGCGGAGAGGGGAAACACCGTTAACGCGAGCTCTCTTCCACGAGCTCGGTGACGAAGATCTACCCGTCGTTCTATGCGGATGGCGAGTGCAATCAAAGAGTCCACGCTGGAAGGAACCTCCCGGGAGAGAATCTCATCCTTAACCTCAGCGTGGAGTCCCTCCAGAAAACGAGCGAGCAACGCCGGCTCGTTCCAGTCACTGGATGCAGCAAGAGTGCGAAACTCTATAGAGTAATCCGTTATGGATCGATCACCTTGACATAGGGAAGCCAGGGCCCTGGAAGCCTCCTTCCCAAAAACTGAACGATCAAAAACCCGTATCATCTCCTCTTTAAAGTTCTGATAATCGTTAGAACACTCAGCCCTTGCCTCCCAGATAGCTGTGCCCCACTCCCGAGCCCGACCAGTAAGGAGTGATATGACGTAAGCGATCCGAGCTCTCTCACTTGAGTACGTGTTGGGCTGGAGAGAGAACACAATATCACACTGGGTGAGAAAAGAGCGACACTCAGTGGGCTGCCCAGAGTAACATGGTGGGTTATTAACCCTAGGTTCCGGAGACTCGGAAGACCAGGAAGTAGCTGGTGGCACGAGACGAAGACTCTGAAACTGTCCAGAGAGATCGGAGACCTGAGCGGCCAGGGTCTCAACGGCATGACGAGCAGCAAACAATTCCTGCTCGTGTCTGCCGAGCATTGCTCCCTGGAACTCGACGGCAGTGTTGAGAGAATCCATAGTCGCTGGGTCCATCTTGGTCGGATTCTTCTGTTATGCTGGTGAATGAGGACCCAAAAGCGACGTAATAGTAACAGAGTCTTTATTCCAGTATTAAACAAATAATGATTCTCCTGGATATTATCAATGGTAAATCCAAAACAGGAAACTGAAATCCTCTCGTCAATAGAGAGGAACGACTGGAGACGCGACCACAGACTGCAGGTCGCTTCAGGAAGGCACTGGCCGTAGCTGACATAGACACCTGCTCACACGCAGCATCTGAAGAAGGCAAAGAACACGACAGGGCGGAACAAGGACACAGGACAGCAAACATCAAACAAGAATCCGACAAGGACAGAAGCGGAAAACAGAGGGAGAAATAGGGACTCTAATCAGAGGGCAAAATAGGGGACAGGTGTGAAAGAGTAAATGAGGTCGTTAGGAGAATGAGAAACAGCTGGGAGCAGGAACGGAACGATAGAGAGAGAGAGGAGGAGAGAGAGAGAGAGAAAGAGGGAAAGAACCTAATAAGACCAGCAGAGGGAAGCACAGGGACAAGACATGATGATCACAGACAAAACATGACAATAGTATTCACGCTTGACAATTCCCACAAAGTAAAGGGAGAGATGAAGTCACAGCATATAAACTATTACTTGCATTATTAAACCTAGTGAAATGCAACAAACACATGCATAAAGCCATTTGTAAAGGTCACAAAACCCAGGAGATTATTTTGCTTTATTAGTGACAGTAACAGAATATTCTGCTCTGTTAATGACAGTAACATTATATTTTGTAATATTAGTGACAGTAACAGAATGTTCTGCTTTATTAATGACAGTAACATAATATTCTGCTCTATTAATGACAGTAACATAATATTCTGCTTTATTAATGACAGTAACAGAATATTCTGCTCTACAGTAACAGAATATTCTGCTCTATTAATGACAGAATATTCTGCTCTATTAATGACAGTAACCTAATATTCTGCTTTATTAATGACAGTAACATAATATTCAGTTTTATTAATGACATTAACTGAATATTCTGCTCTACAGTAACAGAATATTCTGCTCTGTTAATGACAGTAACCTAATATTCTGCTCTATTAATGACAGTAACAGACGGTATACCAATGATTATTCTTCAAAACAAAGTGAAGAGGGTGACACAGAATCCTCCAGAGAAGCAAGGCAGAAAAAGGACAAAAGGCCATCTGTAATGGTCACAATACACAGGAGAATATTCTGCTCTATTAATGACGGTAACAGAATATTCTGCTTTATTAATGTCAGTAACAGAATATTCTGCTATATTAATGACAGTAACAGAATATTCTGCTTTATTAATGACAGTAACATTATATTTTGTAATATTAGTGACAGTAACAGAATGTTCTGCTTTATTAATGACAGTAACAGAATATTCTGCTCTATTAATGACAGTAACAGAATATTCTGCTCTATTAATGACAGTAACATAATATTTTGTAATATTAGTGACAGTAACATAATATTCTGCTTTATTAATGACAGTAACAGAATATTCTGCTCTATTAATGACAGTAACAGAATATTCTGCTTTATTAATGACAGTAACATAATATTCAGTTTTATTAATGACATTAACAGAATATTCTGCTCTACAGTAACAGAATATTCTGCTCTATTAATGACAGTAACATAATGTTCTGCTTTATTAATGACAGTAACATTACATTTTGTAATATTAGTGACAGTAACAGAATGTTCTGCTTTATTAATGACAGTAACATAATATTCTGCTCTATTAATGACAGTAACAGAATATTCTGCTCTGTTAATGACAGTAACCTAATATTCTGCTCTATTAATGACAGTAACAGACGGTATACCAATGATTATTCTTCAAAACAAAGTGAAGAGGGTGACACAGAATCCTCCAGAGAAGCAAGGCAGAAAAAGGACAAAAGGCCATCTGTAATGGTCACAATACACAGGAGAATATTCTGCTCTATTAATGACGGTAACAGAATATTCTGCTTTATTAATGTCAGTAACAGAATATTCTGCTCTATTAATGACAGTAACAGAATATTCTGCTTTATTAATGACAGTAACATTATATTTTGTAATATTAGTGACAGTAACAGAATGTTCTGCTTTATTAATGACAGTAACAGAATATTCTGCTCTATTAATGACAGTAACAGAATATTCTGCTCTATTAATGACAGTAACATAATATTTTGTAATATTAGTGACAGTAACATAATATTCTGCTTTATTAATGACAGTAACAGAATATTCTGCTCTATTAATGACAGTAACAGAATATTCTGCTTTATTAATGACAGTAACATAATATTCAGTTTTATTAATGACATTAACAGAATATTCTGCTCTACAGTAACAGAATATTCTGCTCTATTAATGACAGTAACATAATGTTCTGCTTTATTAATGACAGTAACATAATATTCAGTTTTATTAATGACAGTAACAGAATATTCTGCTTTATTAATGACAGTAACATTACATTTTGTAATATTAGTGACAGTAACAGAATGTTCTGCTTTATTAATGACAGTAACATAATATTCTGCTCTATTAATGACAGTAACAGAATATTCAGCTTATTAATGACAGTAACATTATATTTTGCTTTATTGGTGACAGTAACATAATATTCTGCTTTATTAATGACGGTAACAGAATATTCTGCTTTATTAATGACAGTAACATAATATTTTGCAATATAAGTGACAGTAACAGAATGTTCTGTTATATTAATGACAGTAACATAATATTCTGCTTTATTGATGACAGTAACAAAATATTCAGCTTATTAATGACATTAACAAGATATTCTGCTCTACAGGAACAGAATATTCTGCTTTAATAATTACAGTAACATAATATTCTGCTCTACAGTAACAGAATATTCTGCTCTATTAATGACAATAACAGAATATTCTGCTCTATTAATGACAGTAACAGAATATTCTGCTCTATTAATGACAGTAACAGAATATTCTGCTCTATTAATGACAGTAACAGAATATTCTGCTCTATTAATGACAGTAACAGACGGTATACCAATAATTATTCTTCAAAACAAAGTGAAGAGGGTGACACAGAATCCTTCAGAGAGGCAAGAAAGGCAGAAAAAGGATAAAATTCTAATTGAAGACACATCATAGGTGTTTCAGTCCAAGAGGTTGTTATTTTCAATAAAGTTGACAAGTATATTGGGGTATATTCAAGTGAGTGAGGGATGCCTTAGGCAAATGTGACAGCACTACTTTTCACTGGTGACGCTGCTCATCCTCTCCCTGATAGCAATTATTAGTTTACTTTCAAATTAAGATGGATGAGTGGCCGGGTTCTTTAGATGCATGCTGTGTAGGTTACCTGTGTGCATGTGTCTAGGGATAGGGGAGTTGTACAAGATGGGTCTTAAATGAATGGTGTGCCCTGCACAGCATAGAACAGCATTAGAGTGACGTATTATTGTTTCCTGCTTAAAGGTGAACGTGTTTTTAAGGTATTACACAACATACAGTTTGAGATGTTGTATCCTCTATGCCTAACAACCCTCTTTGTGTGGTGGGGTTATCCTCGGTCAGTAACTTACCAAACAGTAAAAAAGCTAAACATAATACAGTCTGAAACACACATGTACAGCACTCACACATGCACACACTTGCTGTGTACAACACACGTACTGTATAGGCCTACACAAATTGGAAGGAATCCAACAGGGCCCTGAAGGCCTGAATGGCGGAGACACGGTGTCTGCAACCTAAAGACGGGTTAATAAAGTGGAAAATGTTTAACTGATGTGAGCGAACAGAGCAGCCAGGTGCAGGGAGTCTTGGCATCGATGTGTTCTCTCTTTATTCCAATGGCTCTGCACAAACATTAAATGTTATTTATAAACCTATTAGCTTGATAAATCTCCTCAGGATATGAACAAATCCGGAGGGAAAAAAGTTGCAAAGGAAAACAAAGTTTTGATCTGGTCCACAAAGCAGACCATTTTAGGAGGAGTTGAACTGCGAAGATAGGACCATCACAGATGTGTTCAGATGCTTCCTGTTGGTGACGTACTGGGCATAAAAATCCGGAAAACAGCTCTGCTGAAGTAAAAAAATATATATATATTTTTCACTTGCCAAATGTCTCATGCTGTTGACGATATCAGCATGTTTTGAACTTTCATCTGATCTCCATAATATCTGAATCCATTCAGTGTGCAGGGATGTTCCACCCATATTGTGTGTATCAGTGGCTGTGATGCTGGGAGGGAGGGAGGGAAGCTAGTCTGCTGTATAGTACAATATGTATGCCTTCAGGGCCCTGGGCAACCATCAGCAGGAAATTAGCGCTGCCAACAAAACAAAACTGAGACAAATCTGCGAGCAATATCACAATACCCTGATTATCTATTCTATAATTTGTAAGCTGTTTCCTGGGAAAAATAGAAACGTCACCACTCAGCCCCTAAATCATTTGTTGGGCTAATCAACGCCAGCTCTCTTTTGCCCCTCTTTGGTTGGGTTATATCCATGAGGGGGTTGCCAGACATTGTCACGGTCAGAGAACTCAGATTTACAGCTCTGTTCTAACACACATAATTAAACGTAGAAGTCGAGCAGGTCTGAAAAGATTGACCCCTCACAGTTTTTCCTTTTTCCTCATTCACTCTCTTCTTGGTTAATGAACGTTCTCTCTGGGTTCCTGTTAAAGAGAGAGCGTGGTCATGTTTTGCCTTTCTCTCATCTATGTCATTACCTCGATATCTATATTCTACCCTTCTTTTCAGCCTGTCTTTACCTCACACCCTCCTCTCTCGCCCTCTCTTGGTCTCTGATATTGTAAGCTCTGTGAGCTGATTCTCTTGACTGGGCCGGCGGCTCGTTTGAGGGGCTTGTTTTGGGTGAAGTGCTAACACCTGTCTGCTCGCCTCCCGGCAGTAAGCGCCTGTGCCCTCACTGACAGCCCTGTCTGGTTTGACTAATGATGTGATTGATGGATGAAAGAGTGTGCACGCACAAACACATGCACGCACGCACACACGCACACGCGCACACACACACACACACACACATGCGCTCAATCCCTTCCAACAAAGCATACACTCACACAAGCCAACCGCACAACCACACACATGCAAACACACTACTCCAACACACACGACTCCCAGTATCTCTAGCCAGTGTTGTGTAGCACAGTACCAGAGTATAGTGTAGTGTCAGCAAGCCCCCATCAAGTGGCGGTTGAAGCTGAAGGTGTATTCCCCTCCATGGCTCATTACCCAGTAATGGCAAAGCCAAAGAAAGGGAAAGAAGAAAAGTAGAAGGAACTGATTTTTCTCATGACACCAGACAGCAGGCAGGTTTATGGACTAACAGCCCATCACAACAAACCCATCACAGGGGGGCACACACAGTGGAGCGGCCGCCCACCTCGCCCCACTCCCCTCTCTCTCTCTGCCACACCGTGAGGGAGCTGCTGGGCTTGGAGGGAGACAGCCGAGAGGGAGAGCGAGGGGAGATTATGATTCCGAGCAGAACACAGGCCGGAACCGTTGTTTCTCTGATTAGGCAGATTGCCTCGTTTGTTTTGGTCATGCGGTGCTCTGGGAGAAAGGAAAACGATCCCTGTAATAAAATGCCGAATAGGACTTTGCAACAGATGCGGCCGACAATCAACCTCGCTGAGACGATTTGAATTCCTCTGGTGACGCGCACAATCGATCTCTTCTATTATCCTCGTCTAGGTTCTTCCAAACCATGCGTCATATCGAATGAGGCTCTGCTCTACTGTTCTGGTGACTACATTAACGGCTGCTATAATAGAAACTCCTCTGTACAATGCAGCCAGGCGTATTTTGAGCAACGTTCAACCGTTGAAACCGTTGAAATGGAATGCACACTCCATACTGTAGTCCTAAAAGTAGAGACATCCAGGGCTTTGCTAATGTCCAAGACACTAGTCGTGGTATTTTGGGACCTTTTCAGAATCTATCTGAAGATGGGATCATCTGTTTTTATGGTATAAATAGAGGCATTCATCTTCTTATCCATAAATGGTGGAACCACAAACCATAACTGTGCCTTTGACTCATAATGGTCCAGATTACTGACCACAGTGGTTTAACCTCTGTGGTTCCTCTGAGGTAAATGGCTTTGTGCAGTGTTAATGACACAGATAACAGAACATCACAGGCCCTGTCACTGACTCCTGGTTATAACCTGGGAGTGTCAATGTGCAGTATATGTAAATGTAAGAGAGAGTATACATTCTAAATGATTGGTGTGTTCGAGGGAGGGCACTATGGTGATACAAGTGTGTGAGGAGGGCAGCACTGTTCCTCCTAACCTTGAGAATGGTATCAGTATTCTTCCTCCACAATATTCCACATTCAAATTGGGATTTCAAGGAGAAACACTTACTTTCACTGAGGAGCTGTAAAATTGTCTGTGAATTCCAGTGGCGTGGAAACTTTTCCCCCTGAACTGAAGTTTCTAGAGTTCATTTAAAACTTGGTTGTGAGAGGACCTGCCATGGCCCTCCTGAGTCCCAGGAAGACTGATGTCTCTGATATGGCTGGATATGTTCATATTCACTCTCACGCCTTAAAAGCGGGAGCGGGGCCAGATTGATGTAGCGGCCCTCGCTTTCCCTGGAATCAAAGGACCATGCGTCTGAAGTGACGGGTGATGGAGGAGGCTGTCAGGGGAAAGGATGGGGATGTCTTAAGCAGGATTCAGCATGAGGACCAACAGCATCATTAAGAAATCCTGTATGGGAAAAATGATGAGGCAACCTTTTGATTAAGGAGGTGTCTCTCAAGAGTCTTTGGCGCCGGGCAAAAAAACGAGATGTTTTTCATTTTAGCCGGAAGATTTATGCTTTGACAAATGTGGAAGTGGAAGTTGAATAATGGGATATTGGCATGCTTTGATTTCTTAATAGCTGTAATTGCTATTTTTTACCAAAGGCCTGTTGCCATTTCCTTCCAATGCGATGAGGAATATGTCTTCTGCGTGTTAATACATGATTTAACAGAAACGTTACCCTCAAAACTGCGGTGCACTGGGCGAGAAATGTAATTTATCCTGAGGGACAAAAAGTAGCGAGAGGAAAACATATTTCTTATCTCCCTGCAATTGTGATCCACTTTAGCTACATGCTCAGTGATAGTGTTTGAGAGTAAAGGAGATGGGGGACTGTTTGATGTCTGTTTGATTAGGCTAAGAATGATATTCTATATATGCTGGTAGAAGCGTTTCTGTGTGGTTGTGTGTGTGTGTGTGTGTGTGTGTGTGTGTGTGTGTGTGTGTGTGTGTGTGTGTGTGTGTGTGTGTGTGTGTGTGTGTGTGTGTGTGTGTGTGTGTGTGTGTGTGTGTGTGTGTGTGTGTGTGTGTGTGTGTGTGTGTCAGTGGTACTACAGAGGTTACCAGTCCCAGCCTCTGTGCCTCCAGCCGGCCCCATGAGGAGTCAGCTGCTGAACCTGCTCCAGAGTGGCTGCCTCTTGCTGCCTCGTCCTATGATCCAGCTCTGACAGGTGACTCCACCCAGATGGCCATCCCTCTGGTGCCTGGCCAGAGAGAACCCAGGAGCAGCAGCACTGGTCAGGCCCTCCTCAGACTGTCTCAGTCAGCCCTACCTCAGCCCTGCCACCTCCCATCCAGCTCTGCCCTCCTGTCAGCCCCATCCATCCTAACAGTCCCCCAACCAGGAGCAACACTGGAGGGAAACCTGCCACTGGCATGATGCAACTGTAAGAGTCGTACAAACAAAAGGCCCTCAGTACTGCCATGGGACAGTGAGACAGAGAAATGACAGCTATATCTGAGACAACTGGGCCTGGAACTCTGTAGATTGGCCCATAGTAACCTTTGTCAACTTCAAGGCCAGACTGTCAGGGTCAAGGTCAGGCTCTTTGGGGTGACCCATTGCTCACTCTGTGCTCCTTTGGTCAGGCCTGATGGCCAGAGAGTGCCAAGGTGCATCTGCCAAGTTCATAGAGACATCACCGTTGTTTTTTTAATGTAAACTAAAAATGTGAGGGAAAAAATCAAATACAGTGTGAAGCTGCTTTTTTCAAATAGATTCACATGATGAAATATTTCAGGAGAAAAAAAGGCTAAAGAATAAAGTAGAGTAAGGATACGAAGTAGGAGGAGAGACAGACAGATGGATGGGCGCTTTACATTTAAACATCATCCTCATCGGTGCTCAGCTTCAAGCGGGTCCACGGGGGAATGGGTACTCATTGGGAAGATAATGCAGTTCCACGGAGAGATGGACGTCAGGGATTCAACGTCGCGCTTCACTCTAGGCCCAGTCCCAGCAGCCAGTGATAAACATCTCCATTTACAATGCATTGAATAAGTAAAATAATTATCTGAGACTTCAAACGATGTCCATAGCAGGCTATTTTTGGCCTGCCTTTTTGAGTATGCATAAGCTCAATTAGTTTAAAAATCATATTTCTATTCTGCATCAGAATGATGGACTGTGGATTCTACGTTTTGATATGCAATCCCTTGTCAACAAAGCTCCGATTGAGATGCTAACCAATTATTGCGACGGCAGCGGAGAGATTCCTATCTTGTGAAGGACTTAGTTAGTCGTCACTACCGAGAAAGTGCTTTATTGATTGACCATCAGGTAGCTAATAACATGGGTTATCTACATGTAGAATGAGACAGGGTCTCTCCTCAATACGACACTAGTATCAAGATTTACCTTGTCCTACAGTCCCAACATAGCCAGGAGAGGCAGGGTTATATACCTTAGACAAGCTAATGAAGGTCACCCTATCGTAAAGGTATCTTCAGTGTGAGAATGTGAGCACGAGGCGGTTATATGTTGTGCTGTCACTATTCTATTTTATACTCTCATCCAGTTGTTCCCTCATTGTATTGATCATTGGGCTATGGTCTTAAACACGTATTTAATATTGACGGACAGATCCACAACAACACTATCTACAGGATGTGCCTTCCCACGCGTATTCTACAAGATATCTTATCCGTGTCTTATGTTTAGAATCTAAGCATGATTATTAATAACTAAACTCCATCAAAATAATGCCATATTCATTTCGTCAGGAAGATGCCAAACAAATACCTATTTAATCATCCACTGCCACAAAGCAACGTTGGATGAAAAGTCAAGATTGACTACATAAACTGAGGGTGAATAGTAATCACAGTTTGTGCCTTGTTGCCAAGAACGTGTGCATACGTAGCATGTTCATTTAGAACATGTCACTCACAATCACACACATGTACCCAGCTGCACATACTTCACGCGTACATGTGTGGGAACGTGTGAAACCTGTCTGTAGAGTGATCTGGTGTCCAAACATTCATCACCGTGACAGGGGAGCCCATGTCCCTATGTATGCCGTGGAGCCCCAGTCTCCCGAGAAATCAACATGACCTCAAATGGGCACTCTCAACCGCAACCACACACACACACACACACACACACACACACACACACACACACACACACACACACACACACACACACACACACACACACACACACACACACACACACACACACACAATAAAAACAAGTACACACACGCACACTCACATTACCTTACATGCTTGGACCTAAATCCTGGGAGAGGAGGACTGTAATACAAAGGGTCCTATTGAAAAATCTCATGGAGAGGATATTAGCAGTCCATTTCCTAGTTGGTCATTGTTTTTCAGGCAAAATAGAGTGGCTGAGGGCTGAAAAAAAAGATTACCAAAGTTCAAGGTTTCTTGGAATCCTCAGGGGAGGCAGTGTGCCGAAGGCCTGAGATTACATTTCAGTCCAACCTTACCGTCAAACCTCTCCAGACGGAACAGGAAATTGTGTCGCTGTCACAGAAACGCATGAGAGAAATGTAAATGCCCTCCCCGTCTCATATGCACCCTGGGGTCTCCCTCAGGGGACGCCTCTCTTGGTGTCCGTCTTGTGTCAAATACCCCTTTTTAACACAGAATTTGTATTGGGGGTTTTGCTTCCCTCCATGCATCTTCTTTGGTTACTCAGCAATGCGATGCATACCAAAACAGACAGGGCTAGAAGAAAAAACAAGAAGTGTGAGGGCAGATGTTGAATCATCCAGTAAGCAAATACACAATGGGATTACTGTGTTAAAGCAATAAGTACAGGAGCTAGAAAAACCTCAGGATTCAGATGTCACATTCTAAACTTTCTTTAAACTGTCAGATTAATTTCAGCAAATGGATGAAGCTAAAACAAACAAATCATTGAGGAAATATGTAACTGCTGAGGGTTCCCTTTGACTTGAAACCCTATCCCAAAATACTGTAGATGTCGACTGTTCTACAGAACGAAAAGAAAGGAGACAAATGAATACCCAGACACAAGAGTAACTACCTTTTTACCTGCCAGTTAACTGTCACAAACTCTTAACAATTATTGGACAATGCCTTTAGTTAGCAGAGATGAAAACCCTTCCCCTGCTTGTATCACTTGGCTGGACCAAAGTCAGAAACTAAATGGCTTCTTTTCTTCATCACTAAGGATGACTTTTATAGCGTATAGTCATCATGGACGATAGATGTTTCTATTTGAAGGTGTGATTCGTCAGAGTTAGCAGACTTCAGATTGTAGCCCATCACTGAAATGAATGCAGTTAAGAACAGGCACCCTTGTCGTTGTATGATTCAAGGAGGGGCTGTAAGGGGGCTAGAGGGGGCACAGGGGTGACAGAAACGTCCGGCCAACACACCTCCAGGTGTGGCCATACGGACCAGGGTTTTGACTGAGGTACTTCCAGGCCGGCCTTAGGTGCGATTTATCAATGCAAAGTTAATAACATCCATTTGAATCTAACTAAAAATCAATATTTCATTACCAAATTGTTAGCGGGAATGAAGAAGGATTGCGGAAGTCGGGGCGGGTGCGTTGGAAAGGAGGCGTCAGGAGGTTCGATGGGAAGACTGGATGATTCATGGGACCATCAGGCCAAGTGGGGGAGGAAGAGGGGGCGAAGGAGGGCCAAGGAGGACGGGCGCTGGAAAAACTTGGAGAGGGCTCGCTCCCCAGTGACCTTGGTAGGGACGGAAAAATATATATAAGAAAATGAAAGCAACTGTCAACTCCCCACAGGCCAGGATCAGCCTATAAATCACACAGGAGACCACGGGGAGGGAGGGGGACCAGAGAGGAGAGGGGGTTAACCCTTACACCCTTATGCTGGCCTTTCTTTACATCCACTGGACAGAGAGGAGCCACATAGTATTAGATCTGTGAAGCTGGATTTACCCATATTAGGATATTAAATTGAACTTTAAAGGCAATGTTCCTGAGTTCACGTTACACTCTGCATATGTCGGCTCCATCGGAAATTACCTTTAAATTTCAATCAAGATACAACACGGATCTTCTGCGATATGTACTGAATCTAGCCCTAAACCTTTTGAGTCTATCAATTCATGTATTCATGCTACTGCATGAGTGTCAATGTCAATCCATGTACCCTTACTGTAATGTGTTAACAGAGAAGGTATTAAGATGTCTATAAATGAAGTGTACTTCAAATACTCTGATAGGCTTTTTGCATGGCAGGCCACTCAATGACCATAGAAGATAAGGAGGCCCTGTTTGCCTAATAGGTTTTTGGCCCTTATCCAGCAACATCACTTCCAAGTGGGAATGATATTATTGGGCTGGAGCCTTAATGGAAATACTTAAGGAGATGCAAGTAATATCAGCCTTGAAGGTTATGGCCACAACATGTGTAGTAAAAGATCTGGCAATATCCTCTCTTCTTCTTCATAACTCACATAGACGACATATGATCCTATTGAAGAAAGAGCATTTGGTTGAATAGTAAGTAACCGTGTAACCGTTGGAACGGAATGTGTGTGTCATATGTTTGACTATTTACATCTGCATTGTTATCTCGCCCACCAAACCTTACGGATTCATAATGTCCACAATTAAAAATGGGAAAGAAACAAAACAAATAGTGATTAAAATTGACATATCGTTCAGCCCTAAACCTAATTGACAATTTCCATATGACAACGCTTATGGGTTCTGAACGTCTGTAAAGTGGTGATTTCCACCGAGCGCCTGAAGCAAATAGATTTGGGCATGAGTAGGAAATATTTTTCAGGCAGAATATCTATGCTGTGAAGTCCAATAAGACGTACAGTAGGTACTGGCTAGATCTAGTGCAATGTGATTGGTGCATATGTTCTTTAAACCCCACCCCCCACCATCTCAAGGTTAGTACACCTTACAACATATGTGGCCTCTGGTTAATAAAAGCGAATGTTTCCAATGTGCCATTTGGTTTTTGTTTGTTGCCTCGCCACCCCCTCCTCTTCTCGGCTAAGAGAAAGACAGATCTGGGTTTTGACAGTGCTCCAGATTGTAAGCGCATCGGGTGACAATTAAGACATAACAACATAAATTGTCTGCCGTCACATTTACTTATCCTTCCTGCTTGATGCCTTCTCACACGACTAGAACAAAGAGAGGAAATTTGAACCACTTACCTAGAATCACCCCACAGACTGCATTGACCTGTAATGTACATGTATAGGTGGGCGCCATCTGTATAACTCTGGGATTTGTTTCCTAGTTTTGAGAAAAAGGACTGACTTCCACATTTCAAACAATACAAAAAATGGCATGCAGACACTAAATAATTCATTTGCTGCTAACATTAAACAACTGTTAACACGCTCAAATAATTAGTTATGCTTGCTTGACATGTTTGCATCTTTAATAATTAATGCATTTGTCTTAATTATCAACAACAGTATTTTGGCCTTGTTATTCCTTTTTCAACCAACATTTTTTTAATAAAACGGAAAAAGCAATTATGCTATAAATATTAATTAGATACCCTTATTAAGAATCCAGACAAAGGGGCATATAGAGTCTTAACTGTATTTTCCTAGGAATTAAACAGAGTTATAAATCTTTCTCTGCCTGGACAGGTATCTACGTGGGAAGACATCTTTATCGGTGGTTTTTGAATAAAATATAGTCACTACTTAATGTCCTCTTGAACATGATCACATTTAGAGAAACATTTATGCTGTCAATGGATTCCGATGATTAATGTGATAATTATGATCATGTTATTAAGCAGAATTTTAAATGCAATCACATTAATCATGGATCGTCCCCTTTGTGCCTTTGAGAACGTATTCTCTCTTAACTGGAGCTCTCAAAAGAAACAAACAAAGGACTAAACAATGAGGCATGTGGAAAATGCATGTGTCTTGAGAAAGTGTCCTTACACAGTCTCAGACAGTTCTTGCTAGGTATTTTGAGGCCTACCATTTTGTCACGAGAGAGTAATTTGATGTTAACACCAAACAACCTATGTGCCGTCTTAGGCGGCCATTTTGAGATATGTAAAATTAACCTTTTGACATTTTCTGGAAAGGCAATTTTGACTCCACCCCCTTTTTTTCTAGGACAGCCTGTCGGTGGCTATGATGAGTTTGTGTCATGTTAAAATTTTCATGGGTCGCATACTTCCATGGCTTACCAGAGAAGACATTGGAACACTCACCCACTCACTGACTCTCAAAATGCAGCTGTCAATGAAGGGGAAGACAGGCAATTGGATGACTTTGGGAGGACTTTGGGAGGACGATCAGAGGGGAAGTTTATTTTTCCTTTTTTTTGCTGGATGATTAAAAGGCAAAAGAATGACACTGCTCCACACCCCAAATCAGCCCTCTGCATTAATATTACACACTGATGGCAGCTGTGTATCAAAACAACATGGAATTAAGTAGGGAGAGAGTAGGGGGAAAAGGAATGAGGTTCATAGCAATCTAGCCATATTTTCTTACTGAACACATAGACAGTTTGGGTTAGATTTTTCTGGAAAGGAGTTAAATTAGCACAAATTGTACTTCTTTAATTTAATATTCAATACACGGTGAAACATTATAAGCTAAACAAAAGTGTAATAATAAGATTGAGCTAAAATAAGTAGATTAGAAATGAAAAAAAAATATTCAGAATTGAAATGAGTCAATCTTAAGGTCAGGAATTAACTTAATCGGTCTTATCAGATATTTTTATTGTTGTTTTTTTTGGCCATGGATAATAGCCATGAAACATGTGGGCTGCCAGTGACATTGGAAATGTCCATATTAGGCAATATGCAAATGCTGTTGATGGGGTGTAAATTCTGAGACGTGACAGCGATGATTAAAACGTGAACGTAAAACGAGGACGTTGGTTGGGCAGAGATTGCAATGAGGGCATATAGTCAGAGATAACCATCGACTGAACTGTGCACAGTCGACGAGAAAACAAGCACATCCCTCCTGTGTAAAGACCATTCCATGGCAACCTCGCCGACTGATGTCGATAGCTGTCAGCCTTTAAAACAGCCTGCCGCATTAGTATATGCTCACCACAGCAAGTTCAACAACCAGTATAGGCATTGACCTTCTCATCTCTGACTGTCCTGTGTTCCACTCACACGCTACACTTTTAGGAAAAAAAAAGTCGCTATCTAGAAACTAAAAGGGTTCTTTGGCTGTTGCCATAGGAGAACCCTTAAAAAAAATATTTTGGGGTTCCTGGTAGAACCCTTTTGGTTGCAGGAAGAACCATATTGGGTTCCATGTAGAACCATTCCCCCAGAGGGTTCTACATGGAACCCAAAAGAGTTCTACCTGGAACCAAAAAAAGGTTCTCTGGGGACAGCCGATGAAGCTTTTTGGAATCCTTTTTTAGGTATCATTATCAAGACCTCACAATCCAGAGTGAGATTACGTTGAAAAGGTTACATACAGTTTGTGGTTTGGGGATGACCAAATAAATAAATAAACAAACACAGGAATATATAAATAAATAATGAATGGCATTTAAAGAAGGAATGGGTTTGAAAATGTCACAAAAGCAGATTTATAGTCTGTTTTCTGAGTACATTATTTGAGCTTGACAGTGTTAATCATTCACGCTTCCCCCGTCTCCCTATTCCTGCCCGTCATGGATTATTGAAATATAAAAATAAGTGAGAGAAGGGCTCCTGAAGCGGTATCAAAATGTCACGTTTGTACTTACAGCCCTATGCTGCTAGACAGGGTCAAGGGCTTCATTTATTTGTATACGTACACCCAGGCACTACAGGAAAGGTTATGTCACCCCCCAGCTATTTACTCCCACTTTTGAATGGGACTGATATTCAGCTCAATTGCCAGTGTCACTGATATGGAACTGACATAGCATTTGGAGGCAGAGGGAGAAAGAGGGGGAGTCAGAAATGACTGCCAGACTGGGACATGGGACGGGGGGGGGGTAGTAGAGAAGGTGTGTTGTGGGCATGAACAAAATGATTGGACATGTGGTGGACCTACGGGTTGGATTGGGTCGATGTGCATTAAAGGTCCCCAAGAACAGAGTGAAATTTGGGGACCCGATGGTCACTGACAGAGCTCCAGAGTTACTATATGGAAATGAGAGAACCATCCAGAAGGACAACCATCTCTGCAGCACTCCACCAATCAGGCCTTTATGGTAGAGTGGCCAGACGGAAGCCACTCCTTAGTTAAAGGCACATGACAGCCTGCTTGGAGTTTGCCAAAAGGTACCTAAAGGACTCTCAGACCATGAGAAACAAGATTCTCTGGTCTGATGAAACCAAGATTAAACTCTTTGGCCTGAATGCCAAGCATCACGTCTGGAGGAAACCTTGCGCCATCCCTCTGGTGGAGTATGCTGGTGGCTCATCATGCTGTGGGGATGTTTTTCAGTGGCAGGGACTGGGAGACTAGTCAGGATCAAGTGAAAGATGAATGGAGCAAAGTATAGAGAGATCCTTAATGAAAACCTGCTCAAGACTGATAAGGACCTCAGACTGGGGCGAAGGTTCACCTTCCAACAGGACAATGACCCTAAGCACACAGCCAAGACAATGCAGGAGGGGCTTCGGGACAAGTCTCTGAATGTCCTTGAGTGGCCGAGCCATAGCCCAGACTTGAACCTGATCTAACATCTCTGGAGAGCCCTAAAAATAGCTGTGCAGCGACACTCCCCATCCAACCTGACAGAGGAGAGGATCTGCAGAGAAGAATAGGAGAAAATCCCCAAATGCAGGTGTGCCAAGCTTGTAGTGCCATACCCAAGAAGACTCGAGTCTGTAATCACTGCCAAAGGTGCTTCAACAAAGTACTGAGTAAAGGGTCAGAATATGACATGTGATATTTGATATTTGAAAATGTGTTATTTCAGTTTTGTTTTTTATGCATTTGCAAAAAAATTCTCCAAACATGTTTTTGCTTTGTCATTAAGGGGTATTGTGTGTTGATTGAAAAATAAATTAAAATACATTTTAGAATAAGGCTGTAACGTAACAGCGTGTGGAAAAAGTTTCAGAATGCACTGTACATATAATGTAAAGCAATCACATGACCAATCTTGCATACCACAGTACGTTTGGTCTTGCGACCAAATTTGTTATAGGTCAAAATTCGAAAGATCATTAATTAAGAAGCACTCTTTTTACACAAAGTTAGACAGAGGAGTGCCATGACAGAGATTGAAATGGGAAATCTGATATGAGCAATATATCATCTGGGGATAATTATGATGATCTATTGGCTTTTATGCTGAACTGAGTTCAAAATGATTGCATAGGAAGAGATGACATTAATGGCTGGCCTCAACTCTGATCTAGCTGTGGAAGGTTGTACCGTACGCCCACCTCTGCCCACCAATAGTTTGTGTAAAAATCTGAGTTATTGAGAGTGATATGAAATTTCTAAATGTCATTAATTGACACCTTTTTCCTCTGAGCTGTCAGGAGGGAGACAGAAAGGTCACAGCTCTGGGGTGATATATATATATGACCCCCCCCCCCCAACATTGTGAATTATGGCTGTCGTTAACACGAGGGAATGGATGGTGGAGCCGACTGAAAGCCTCTATCGATCCACTTCCTGCACAGGAAAATCAGGTACCTAAATATGGTGCCCTCCAACAGGGTCTCCCAGGCTTTAATGAAGGGGCTGATGCACTAAATTCCTAAATAGAGGTTCTGGTTTACTCTTTGCCAAATTATGTATCCAATGAAATACTGTACACAACAAATGACTAAAATGAGGCAGCATTTACAGCAGTAGCATAGCCAGAAATGTGTTGTTGGGTGGGCCTGCAGAAATGTCCTGCAATTCTACACAGTTTGCCATGGGGCTGAGATAAAATGTTGCATTTTTAAAGCTAAATAATGGTGTGTTGACTGTGATCAAGGCACTGGATTATGTAACATTTATTTAACTAGGCAAGTCAGTTAAGAACAAATTATTATTTACAATGACGGCCTACACCGGCCAAAGCCGGTCGACGCTGGGACAATTGCGCGCCGCCCTATGGGACTCCCAATCCCGGTTGTGATACAGTCTGGATTCAAACCAGGGAGTCTGTAGTGACGCCTCAAGCACTGAGATGCAGTGCCTTAGACCGCTGCGCCACTCAAGAGCCCACTCGGGACCCCGTTTGGAGCTGTCTTGTTTGCTAAAGGAACAAATGAAGTAGGCAATGGCATGGTGCATATATCCATAGAAGCACAGTGACATACTGTATGCCAAATTGCGGTCATATTCATGGCTAATTGGGGGTGTGGCTTTCAGTTAGTTATTTTTGGCTACACATCTCATGAGAGTGAATGTCATTCCAGTTCATCTGAATGTCATTCCAGTGCACTGGAATAGGACTGCTTGCTATGAATTCTATCTGATGGTGTTTACATGTTTAGGTAAAAAGACAAAAAATGTCCCGTAGAGAGCATTAAAAATAAATACAGTAGTGCCTTCAGGAAGTATTCACACCCCTTGACTTTGTCTAAATTCTTTTGTGTTACAGCCTGAATTTAAACTTGATTCAATTGAGATTTTGTGTCACTGGTCAACGCACAATACCCCATAATGTCAACCGCTCAAGGATTTCACCATGAGGCCAATGGTGACTTTAAAACAGTTAGATAATTTAATGGCTGTGATAGGAGAAACCTGAAGATGGATTAACAACATTGTAGTTACTCTACAATACTAATCTAGGAAGCCTTTACAGGAAAGTTTTTTCTCCAAAACATGCATGCTGTTTGCAATAAGGCACTAATATAAAACTGCAGAAAATGTGGCAAAGAAATTGAGGGGCTAGTCGCATTGGAAAGGGTGGGAGATGAGGAAATATTGGACGGGCAATGAGACATGGCTGTCAAATAGGAAGAGGTATACTTGTCGTCGCCAAGGACTAGGGAGTTTTTTGGGGCGATTAACAGAAACTGAATAGTACAGGCAAAATCCTAGAGGATAACCTGGTTCAGTCTGCCTTCCGACAGATAATGGGAGACAAATTCACCTTTCAGCAGGATAATAAGCTAAAACATAAGGGCAAATACACACTGGAGTTGCTTACCAGCGTGACACTGAATGTTCCTGTGTGGCCCAATTTCAGTTTAGACTTAAATCGGCTTGAAAATCTATGGCAAGACTTGAAAATGGTTTTCTAGCAATGATCAACAATTGACTTGACAGAGCTCGAAGAATTAAAAAAGAATAATGTTCAAATATTGTACAATCCAGGTGTGCAAAGCTCTTAGAGACTTACCCAGAAAGACTCACAGCTGTAATCACTGCCAAAGGTGATTCTAGCATGTATTGACTCAGGGGTGTGAATACTTTTGTACATGAGACACTTCCGGATTTCATTTTCAATAAATAAAATAAAAAAATCTACAAACATGTTTTCATCATTATGGGGTATTGTGTGTAGATAGGTGAGAAATAAAATCTATTTAATCTACTTTGAATGCAGGCTGTGACACTACATGTGAAACTCATACAAAGCTCTCCCTCGTTCTCCATTTGGCAAATCTGACCATAATTCTAAACTCCTGATTCCTGCTTACAAGCAAAAACTAAAGCAGCAAGCACCAGTGACTTGGTCTATAAAGAAGTGGTCAGATGATGCAGATGCTAAACTACAGGACTGTCTTGCTAGCACAGACTGGAATATGTCCTGGGATTCTTCCGATGGCATTGAGGAGTACACCACATCAGTCACTGGCTTCATCAATAAGTGCATCGAAGATGTCGACTTCACAGTGACTGTGCGTACATAACCCAACCAGAAGCCATGGATTACAGGCAACATTCACACTGAGCTAAAGGGTAGAGCTGCTGCTTTCAAGGAGTGGGATTTTGAGCCGTAAACTTACAAGAAATCCCGCTATGCCTTCCGAAGAACCATCAAACAGGCAAAGCGCCAGTACAGGACGAAGATCGAATTGTACTACACCGGCTTCGATGCTCGTCGGATGTGGCAGGGCTTGCAAACCATTACAGACTACAAAGGGAAGCACAGTCGAGAGCTGCTCAATGACATGAGCCTACCAGACGAGCAAAATAACTTCTATGCTTGTTTCGAGGCAAGTAACACTGAAACATGCATGAGAGCATCAGCTGTTCCGGGGGACTGTGTGATTACACTCTCCGCACAGACGGTGTGAGACAGACAGATTAACAGGATGTGTACTCTGAGCATGCGCTGACCAACTGGAAAGTGTCTTCACTGACATTTTCAACATCTCCCTGTCTGAGTCTGTAATACCAACATGTTTCAAGCAGACCACCATAGTCCCTGTGCCTAAGAACACTATGGTAACTTGCCTAAATGACTACCGACCCGTAGCACTCACGTCTGTAGCATTGAAATGCTTTGAAAGGCTGGTCATGGCTCACATCAACACCATTATCCCAGAAACCCTAGACCCACTCCAATTTGAATACCACATCAACAGATCCACAGATGACGCAATCTCTATTGCACTCCATACTGCCCTTTCACACCTGGACAAAAGGAACACCTAAGTGAGAATGCTATTAATTGACTTCAGCTCAGTGTTCAACACCATAGTACCCTCAAAGATCATCACTAAGGTAAGGACCCTGGGACTAAACACCTCCCTCTGCAACTGGATCCTGGACTTCCTGACCGGCCGCCCCCAGGTGGTAAGGGTAGGTAACAACACATCTGCCACGCTGATCCTCAACACGGGGGACCCTCAGGGGTGCGTGCTCAGTCCCCTCCTGTACTCCATGTTCACTCATAACTGCATGGCCAGGTATGACCACAACACCATCCTTAAGTTTGCAGATGACACAACAGTGGTAGGCCCGATCACCGACAATGATGAGACAGCCTATAGGGATGAGGTCAGAGACCTGACCATGTGATGCAAGGACAACAACCTCTCCCTCAACATGATCAAGACAAAGGAGATGATTGTGGACTACAGGAAAAGGAGGACCGAGCACACCCCCATTCTCATTGACGGGGCTGTAGTGGAGCAGGTTGAGAGGTTCAAGTTCTTTGGCGTCCACATCACCAACAAACTAACAGGGTGCGACAAAACCTATTCCCCCTCAGTAGACTGAAAATATTTGGCATTGGTCCTCAGATCCTCAAAAGGTTTTCAGCTGCACCATCGAGAGCAACCTGGCGGGTTGCATCACCGCCTGGTATGGCAACTGCATGGCCTCCAACCGCGAGGCACTACAGAGGGTAGTGCGTAAGGCCCAGTACATCACCGGGGCCAAGCTTCCTACCATCCAGGACCTCTATACCAGGCGGTGTCAGAGGAAGGCCCTAAAAATGGTCAAAGACTCCAGCCACCCTAGTCATGGACTGTTCTCTCTTCTACCGCACTGCAAGCGATACCGGAGTGCCAAGTCTAGATCCAAGAGGCTTCTAAACAGCTTCTTATAAGACTCCTGAACAGCTAATCAAATGACTACCAAGACTATTTGCATCCCCCCCACGTTGCTGCTGCTCTTTGTTATTATCTATGCATAGTCACTTTATTAACTCTACCTACATGTCATATTAACTCAATTACCTCGACACCGTTTACCCCGCACATTGTACCTGTACCCCCTGTACATAACCACACTATTGATATTTACTTCTGCTCTTTAATTATTTGCTATTGTTATCTCTTACTTTTTTTGTTGTTGTATTTTCTTAAAACTGCATTGTTGGTTAAGGGCGTGTAGGTAAGCATTTGACTGTTGTATTCAGCACATGTGAGAAATATAATTTGATTTGATTTGATTTGAAATATCACAACTCAGGATATGACCCACAATTTTTTATTAGAAACACGGGGCAGGCAAGGGCAGGTCGAGGGCATGCAGAGGTTTGTGATCAGGTCAGAGTCAGACAGGTACAGCACGGCAGGCAGGCTCGGGGTCAGGGCAGGCAGAGTTGTCAGAACTGGGAATAACTAGGAAACAGAATTAGAGAAACAGGAAGGCGGGAAAGAACGCTGGTAAGACCCAACAAGACAAACTTACAACAGACAAACAGAGAACACAGGTGTAAATACACAAGGGATAATGGGATGGTGTGCGACACCTGGAGGGGGTGGAGACAAGCACAAAGACAGGTGAAAAAGATCATTAGATTCTTCAAAGTAGCCACCCTTTACCTTGATGACAGCTTTGCACACTCTTGGCATTCTCTCAACCAGCTTCACCTGGAATGCTTTTCCAACAGTCCTGAAGGAGTTCCGACATATGCTCAGCACTTGTTGCCTGCTTTTCCTTCACTCTGCGGTCCAACTCATCCCAAACCATCTCAATTGGGTTGAGGTTGGGTGATTGTGGAGGAAGACTGTGGTACAATTTTAAAATGGGTAAAAAATGAAGAAAATAATATTAACAGGTCATGTCTGAATACCCATACTTGTGTCCTAAATAGTAAGCTGTTTGAGTAAGTGAAAAACTTAAGTTTAATAATATGCGACAGTCAACTGATCAAATCGCCATCTAGTGGCCTCATGGATGGAATGTTATTCCTATTTTTTATTATTTCATAATTAATCAACATTATTTACAAAAAAACGTCAAAAATCTGGTGTTACTAGGTCAAATGATTTTGTTATATTTCAGTCTTCTGTGATGTATATTAACAGTGGCGACCCGTCATTCAATTATTTGGGGCCTGTTTTGCATGTTATTTTAGCAATAATATGTGTCACATATCAGTTAAAAAATAAATTTTAAAAAATGTGAATATCCGAAACATACAATATACTTGCAGTGAAGCCGCTCAACAACTACATCATACCAGTCAACCAACAGACTCCCATTCAGAGCGACACACAGAAGCATCCAGGGTCAATGACCAGCTCAAGGGCACATTGACAAATCTACCACCAGGCCAAAAAACGTGAACCCGAACCCTCCAAGATCCCTCCACAGTTCCCCAATAGCTGTCCCTCAACCATTCGAGACCCCTCCCACAGCCCCCCCAAGAAGAAAAAATTAAAATAAAAAATACAATTAATTCCATTCCCCACCTGCAAGAATCCCCCAATGCACCAACAACCAAGAGAATGAACTAAAGGGAAAAAAGGAAAAGAAAAAGAAAACAGCAAACAACAATGCAAAAACATTATAAAACAAAATAATAAATGTGAAACAATGGACATCAAGGACAACTAAAATCATAACAGCAAAGCCAACTGTATATGTTTGTGTGCATGTCTGGCACTATTACATGTATGTGTGTGTTCTTGTATGTGTTTATTTGAATGAGAGTTTGTGTATGTGCATGTGTACAAACACCTGCACGGCATCAGCCTCAGGCAATCCGGCATTAGTTGTAAAAACACTGCCCCTCAGTGTCATTCAAACAGACTTTTTATTACGTTTCATTATGATTTTTTTTTTTTTTACTTTTATCTTTGACCGTCATTCTATCTCCCACACAACAACTCCACTCCCACTTGTCTCCAATTCCACATCCCAACCCTCAGCTTCCCTCAGCCCATCCCACCTATCTCTGCTGGCCACCCACTTCGGGTTTCTATGCAACACATATCTTTTAACTATACTGTGATGTTTAACGTACAATTTCAATCTATCTAATCAAATAGAATCCACAGATTGCGAGTTGAATATAAATACTTTTACTAAGAGTATTAGTATTTTAGTAATTGACTGACCCGGTCTCTCCAGATCTCCTAACAATACTATATCTAGGGTCAATTTTAGATCAATGCTGTGCATTTTCAGCCATTCCTGAACCTGAGACCAGAAACAAGCTACCTGAGGGCAATACCAAAATAAATGGTCTATTGATTCTGTATCCTCACAATAAAATCTGCAGAGCTTCGATGACTTTATGCCCCAAATATTCAACATTTTGTTGGTGGCAAGAATTCTATATACTAATTTTTGTTGAAAAGCACGAAGTCTTGAATCTTGCGTTGTTTTATATATCAACTCATACACCCTTTACCATGGAATTGGTAAATCAAAAATCTCTTCCCAACTATTTTGCAATCTGTATGGCACAGTTGTCAACATCCTTGTCCTCAAATGAAACTAGTATACTTTCCTATTTATGCTATTTTATTCCTCCACCAGTTTTGATCCTTTATATTGGGCAGACAGACCTACCTCCTTCCACTGCCACCTGCCTCCTCCATTTCTAGTGTAATGCTGTAATCAATCATTTGAGTTCAGCCATAACATTTGTTGTAATATTTGTTCTATCTTTTCAGGGGAATGAAATTGAAATAGTAGCCAGCTCTGCAATGCTTGTTTGAAAAAGAGAGATACTTTGAAAAAAGTATAATTTTCAGTTAATCGAAAATGAGACATGGCAATCTGCACAAAGGCAAAAAGGCAATTTTTAAACAATGGATGAGCTTTCTTAGTAATCTACTTGAGAAACATTTAGGGTTCAAATAAACCTTTTGAATGAGTGAAGTTTTTAGAGAGAGGTTTAGTTAGTGCTTTTATATTTAATAATCTCAACCCACCCAATTCATATTCATTATATAGATAGGCACGTATTATTTTGTCTGATTTAGCGTCCCAGATAAAGCGAAATATTTTTTGCTTATATGATTTGACAAATGAATCATCAGGAGAGGCAGCGCCATAAGTAAGTGAATAAAATGAGCTATGACTTAGGAGTTAATCAAGGCAATTTTTCCATAAATAGACAGGTATTTACCTCCATGGTTGCAGGATCTTGTCTATTTTTAAAAATATTGAATTGAAGATTCATTATGGAGAACTTATTTATATATTTTGTGATATGAATATAGTATGTCTACTTCACCATCAGCCCATTTTATAGGTAAACTGCAGGATAATGTAAAAGTTGTATTTTTAAAGATCCAATATGTAATATTGTACACTTATTATAATTAGGTTTTCGTCCAGAGAGTACAGAAAAGTTATCTACATCTTCAACAAGACATTGCAGGGATCTAGCTTGCGGACTTAATATAAAACTTGAGTCATCGGCATACATTTGTTTTTAAGCCTTGGATTTCTAATCCTCTAATGTTGTTATTGGATCTGATTTTAATAGCTAGCATTTCGATGATCATAATGAATAGATATGGTGACAGCGGACACCCTTGTTTAACTGTCACATATCAGTTTGCAAACAATGTAAAAAATATATAATAATATTGAGTTAATGAAGCCGCATACAAACATTTTTTGCTTTCTTGAATAAGGCAGTTCTAAAGTACAGGTGTTTCAGCCTAGCCCAGTGATTTCTGTGTTGGTGGGGCAACCAGCGGAAAATACGGAGTGTAGGGGTTGGTAATGTTTTCTAGTTGCGCCGTGATTGGCTCAATGTTCTGTCACTCATGGGGACACTACATCACTGCAAAATCAAGTGAGAGCTCAAAAATTCAAGCCCTTTGGGTGCTGCCATAGAGTTACATTAGAAGTGCCCACCCAAGAAGGCTCAAGGTCATTGGCCACAGATAAAATGACGCCAAATCACGTTATATCTACAGTAGCTTTGATTGGACTGACAAGGTCAACACCATAATTTCAAAATCTAGCAGTCATCATCATGAATCAAGTCGACAATCTACTGGCAATTTTTTTTCAATCCTTGTCATATGAAGAGAAATCATTAAGAAAAAGTATAGATAAAACGTATCGGTGCTCATCGGCCATTGGACATAAACATTACACACCAAGTTGGAAATAGCAAATTCAACAATGAGTGGTTTGCAAGGAATCGGTGGCTAACTGCAAGCATTAGAAAGCAATCACACTAGCCTGCTATTCAGTGGAGTGGATGTGTAGTCCAAGTCTGGGTTTAAGGATCTATTTTCCAAGTTTTAAAGGATAAGCATTCAACAATGGCCATGCTGTCAATCCAGCATGACTTTTTACGCTTTCAAAACAACTGGAAACTCAGAACTGGGAAATCTCAGACTTCAGTGAGTTCAAAGCAACTGGGAACTCTGAAAAAAATGAGCCCCGACAGCGAAAATACAATTTGAATGGTCATTCAACTCGGAATTCTAAGTCGGGAACTCTATCTTCTTTCTAGAGCTCTGATCTGAAGATCAGTAACGTCATGATTTGACCTTGTTTTTTTCCAACTTCCCAGTTGTCTTAACCTTTACTTCATAACCATCCCGGATCCGGGAGCATCCTCATCAAAAAAGCTGACTAGCATAGCCTAGCCTAACGGGACAGGGATATCATATAATATAATTTCATGAAATCACAAGTCCAATACAGCAAATGAAAGATAAACATCTTGTGAATCCAGCCATCATTTCCGATTTTTTAAATGTTTTACAGCGAAAACACAATATGTATTTATATTAGCTAACCACAATAGCCAAACACACAACGGCATATTTTCACCATGTTTCCACCGCATAGGTAGCCTTCACAAAACCCACAAATAGAGATAAAATGTATCACTAACCTAGAACAACTTCATCAGATGACAGTCTTATAACATCATGTTATACAATACATTTATGTTTTGTTCGAAAATGTGCATATTTATAGCTACAAATCCTGGTTTTACATTGTAGCCACCATCAAAAATAGCACCAAAGCAGCCAGAATAATTACAGAGAGCAACGTGAAATACATAAATACTCATCATAAAACATTTATGAAAAGTACATGGTGTACAGCAAATGAAAGATAAACATCTTGTGAATCCAGCCAATATTTCCGATTTTTTAAGTGTTTTACAGCGAAAACACAATATAGAATTATATTAGCTCATCACAATAGCCAAACACACAAAGCTATTTATCAACCGCCAGCATAGATTTCACAAAAACAGCAATATAGATAAATTGAATCACTAACCTTTGGACAACTTCATCAGATGACAGTCTTATAACATCATGTTATACAATACATTTATGTTTTGTTTGAAAATGTGCATATTTAGAGCTGCAAATCGTGGTTATACATTGTGAATATGTAGCAACAATTCACCAAAATCTCCGGAAATATTTTGGACAGTCACCTAATCTAATCAAAGAACTCATCATAAACTTTACTAAAAAATACATGTTGTACAGCAAATGAAAGATACACTGGTTCTTAATGCAACCGCTGTGTTAGATTTTTAAAAATAACTTTACTACAACATACAAAAAGCATTATTGTGAGACAGCGCTCACATATTCTACCCCCTGTTGGAGTGAACATATTCCACATAAATACGAAATAACATCATAAATTGTGTCTTACTTTTGCTGAGCTTCCATCAGAATGTTGTGCAAGGAGTCCTTGGTCCAGAATAAATCGTTGTTTGGTTTTAGAATGTCCATTTCTTCTGTCGAATTAGCAACCTTGGCTAGCCATGTGGCGCAAACATGACCATCTTCTCTTGGCGCAAAGAACGGAAAATTCCAAAAGTCCCAATAAACGTTGAATAAACTGATAAAACTCGGTTGAAAAATCCTACTTTATGATGTTTTTCTCATATGTATCAAATAAAATCAGAGCCGGAGCAATTTGCCGTGTATACCGAACGCTCTTCAGAAGACAATGTCGAGGTCCCCCGCGCGCCGTCGACAACAAACAAAATACCTGACCTGCCACTCCAAAAGCTCTTATTCGGCCTCAGATCAAGCTAGACACCCCATTCAACCTTCCACTGCCTGTTGACATCTAGTGGAAGGCGTATGACGTGCATACATATCGATAAATAAAAGCCAGTTGAATAGGCAGGCCCTGAAACAGAGCCTCGTTTTCAGATTTTTCACTTCCTGTATGGAAGTTTGCTGCCAAATGAGTTCTGTTTTACTCACAGATATAATTCAAACAGTTTTAGAAACTTCTGAGTGTTTTCTATCCAATAGTAATAATAATATGCATATTGTATGATCTAGAACAGAGTACGAGGCCGTTTAATTTGGGCACGATTTTTTCCAAAGTGAAAACAGCGCCCCCCTATTGACAAGAAGTTTTTAAAGAAATTTGCCCACAAAGGACCGCCGCCCCACCTTCCTGTTCAAGTGAGCACAGCACAACAAGGTGAGTCCAAAAATGTTTTGTATGCTGCTGCATAAATGATGTAATATGGCAGGGAAATATGTATACTGGAGCTAAGAAAGTAATACTAAGTGTATGTTGTGTAGTAGGCTGTCAGTAGCATATGAGCCTCACCCTAATAATTTGGTCCCTCATAACTTAACCTACTGTTCTGACTTGGTGGTGCACATGTAGCCTACAGCCTGTTTTAGGGAAATGTAACGGTTCTGACTTGGTGTGCAGGGAGAATACTGTAAGAACGCCCCATGTTCTGAATTCTGTTGCTGTACATTTCAAAAGTGCTGAACAAATAAATACACTACTGTTCAAAAGTTTGGGGTCACTTAGAAAGGTAAAAAAAAATTGTCCATTAAAATAGCATCAAATTCATCAGAAATACAGTGTAGACATTGTTAATGTTGTAAATGACTATTGTAGCTGGAAACGGCAGATTATTTATGGAATATCTACATAGGGGTACAGAGGCCCATTATCAGCAACCATCACTCCTGTTTGATAATGGCACGTTGTGTTAACTAATCCAAGTTTATCATTTTAAAAGGCTAAATGATCATTAGAAAACCCTTTTGCAATTATGTTAGCACAGCTGAAAACTCTTGTGTGATTAACCTTTTCTCAATAGGGGGTGCTGTTTTCACTTTGTAAAAATTCGTTCCCAAATTAAACTGCCTCGTACTCAATTCTTGCTCGTACAATATGCATATTATTATTACTATTGGATAGAAAACACTCTCTAGTTTCTAAAACCGTTTGAATTATATCTGTGAGTAAAACAGAACTCAAGTTGGAGCAAACTTCCTGTCAGGAAGTGAGAAATCTGAAATAAGGCACTCTGATCTAGGGTCAGTTTATTAATTTGCATGTATTCTATTGGTCGACATACACTGCATACGCCTTCCCCTAGATGTCAGCAAGCAGTGAGAATTGGAATGGAGTTGCTAGGCAGATCTGAGGCCATATAAAGGGTCTTGGTACGTGGGGTACACTCTTTTCAACATTCGCCATGACGCAAGACAGACCTCAGGATGGCGTTCTGGAAAGCTCTCGTTATAGGCCTTAGATATATCCGGCTCTGATTTTATTCGAAATAGGTGTTAAGAACGTCATAATGTAGTTATTTTATACCGAGTTATATCATTTTATATCAGTATATTGCGATTTTCGGAATTTTCTTAGTGCTGCGTTATAGTGAGTTGGGCACGTCTTCGCCACATGGCTAATGTTTACTGCTAATTCCAAAGTTGAAGGCGACAATCTACAACCGAGCAACGATTCTTCTGGACAAAGGACAACTTGCCCAAGATTCTGATGGAAGCTCATCAAAAAGTAAGAACTATTTATGATGTTAATTCGTTGTTCTGTTGAAAAATGTCAAACTACTATTCCGCCATTAATTTCGGTGCGGTCTCGCTTTAACGCACGCTGTATGTCGTAGTAATGTTAATTTTAAAAATCTAACACAGCGGTTGCATTAAGAACTAATGTATCTTTCATTTGCTGTCCAACCTGTATTTTTTAGTCAAGTTTATGATTAGTTATTGATTAGATTAGGTGCCTCTCCCAAGATTTCTCCCGACATTTTGTTGGCAGCTTGGCTACTATTCTCATTGTATAACCACGATTTGTGCCGCTAAATATGCACATTTTCGAACAAACTCTATATGTATTGTGTAATATGATGTTATAGGACTGTCATCTGAAGAAGTTTGAGAAGGTTAGTGAAAAAATTAATATCTTTTGCTGGTTTATTCGTTATCGCTATTGTTGGCTTGAATCAATGCTGTTGTGTGGTTGGCTATTGTAGTAAGCTAATATAATGCTATATTGTGTTTTCGCTGTAAAACACTTAAAAAATCTGAAATATTGGCTGGATTCACAAGATCTTTGTCTTTCATTTGCTGTATGCTGTGTATTTTTCATAAATGTTTTATGATGAGTATTTAGGTAATTCACGTTGGTCTCTGTAGTTATTCTAGTTGCTTTGGTGAGAGTTGTGATGGTGGCTGCAATGTAAAACTATGATTTATACCTGAAATATGCACATTTTTCTAACAAAACATATGCTATACAATAAATATGTTATCAGACTGTCATCTGATGAAGTTGTTTCTTGGTTAGTGACTATTTATATCTTTATTTGGTCGAAATTGTGATAGCTACCTATGCAGGAAAAAAATGGTGGAAAAAAAAGTTGTCTTTTGCTATCGTGGTTAGCTAATAGAAATACATATTGTGTCTTCCCTGTAAAACATTTTAAAAATCAGAAATGATGGCTGGATTCACAAGATGTGTATCTTTCATCTGGTGTCTTGGACTTGTGATTTAATGATATTTAGATGCTAGTATTTACTTGTGGCGCTATGCTAGGCTATGCTAGTCAGCTTTTTTACTGATGAGGGTGCTCCCGGATCCGGGATTGTGACCAAGTAGAAGTTAAAGAAGCAATAAAACTGGCCTTCTTTAGACTAGTTGAGTATCTGGAGCATCAGCATTTGTCGATTCGATTACAGGCTCAAAATGGCCAGAAACAAAGACTTTCTTCTGAATCTAGTCAGTCTATTATTGTTCTGAGAAATGAAGGCTATTCCATGCGAGAAATTGCCAAGAAACTGAAGATCTCGTACAACACTTTGTACTACTCCCTTCACAGAACAGCGCAAACTGTCTCTAACCAGAATAGAAAGAGGAGTGGGAGGCCCCGGTGCACAACTGAGCAAGAGGACAAGTACATTAGAGTGTCTAGTTTGAGAAACAGATGCCTCCCAAGTCCTCAACTGGCAGCTTCGTTAAACTAGGCTCTAAAGTTTGAACCCCTGCTGTTTCTTTCTCTTGCATTTCAAAGATGGAACAAAAAACATTTAAAAAACAATTTTTGTTTGTTTATATTATCTTTTACCAGATCTAATGTGTTATATTCTCCTACATTGATTTCACATTTCCACAAACTTCACAGTGTTTCCTTTCAAACTGTATCAAGAATATGCATATCCTTGCTTCAGGTCCTGAGCTAGAGGCAGTGAGATTTGGGTATGTCATTTTAGGCGGAAATTGGGAAAAAAGGGTTGGACACGGCCCCTGAAACATCTATTATCTTAATCTCAAAATCATGGCAAAAGGGTTGAGTGAATGATTTGAAGATAATCAACTCTCTCAGACCTGAGCTGCTCCAAAATGGCTGCTGTAGGAATGTCGTCACAGACATGGGCTCCAGTATCCCAGATCATATCCTGGACTGTAAGCAGATCACTAACAAGTTCATGATGTGGAGAAGTAAGTAAATTACAGACAGAGATCAGACATAGAGGGGGAGCCACTCATTTATTTTTTTTTCAAAGGCTTGCCAAATGGAGGGAAACCAATCTAAACAACAGTTTATGTTCAAGTTGATGTTAAAAACCCTAAATCTCATTAGAGCTGCGAAGGAGGAAGATGTTTGACAGGGGAGAATGTTGAATCACTTCCTGTACAGTAACATACATATGTGGTTCTCAACCTAATTATGAGGAAACATTTGGAGCATTAGAAACAACATAAAAACCTGAGGCACACAATAAGTAATATATAGCAGGACCGAAAGTGTTAAAAAAAACTGATGACTAGTATGTCTGTCTTTTTCCTCAGCAGACTAGCTTTACATTTCCTTAGTTTCTAAATCAATGACATGATAGTTTTCTTGAGCTAGTTTCCCATCACTGTTATTACAGTGTTATTTGCTAACAGTGGCAATTGGGATAATCCTGTTGGTGAGTGCTCATGATTCTTCACTGGACATAATGGCAGTCAGCCAATGTTGAGTTGCCAGAGCCTGTGCTTGGACCTTTATCTTGGATTGCAGCGCCTCTGGAACACAATGAACTCCAAATCTAGTTTGCAACACTTGACATGGATAAAGCGATCATATGCAATGAACCCTGTCCTTGTGGATTATCTTGAATAAGAAAAATGGCAAAACGGGTGCTCTCAGGACATCAAGTTCACACTGCTACAGAGAGAGCAATATGCCTGATCAGGGTGATTGGTCTCCAGCAAATAACTCACTACAAGATTAGAAGGGTAATTCCTGGTCCAGAACAGAGCCTAGAAGTGCTAATCAATGGAAGTGCCTACATGACGAGAGGAGATTTTGGCTGGTTGACCACTAATGTAGTGGGAGCCGGGTGTTAAAGGGGGGCGGGTGTGGAGCGTGTTTTCAGAGCTTGACAGTTTGAACTCTTTTCAAACGTAATGTGTGATTAATGAGGGTTTTTATGGTGCGAGGGAGCGGGGGCTGTGAGACATGGGGCTGAAAGTATTGACATCTCCATTATTTACTGACTGATCGGAGCAGCCAAAGGGCCCCTGATTAGAAAACAATGAATGCTGTTATTGGTGATCCGGGCCTAACCAGGACACTGCAAATGCATGTCCAAGCTTTTCTAATTACTGTGGCCATTGCACATTGGACAGTGATAAACCAATAGCAATGCTCAATTCCCAGTGGGCAAGGGGGTCTTTGTGTGGGATATCCATGTGTTATAGGAGAGGGAGGGGGACATTTCAACAGATACCATATGGCGGATAACACTGAAGTACACACATGTAGAGCTGCAAAGTGAACATCAAACAAACTTGATAAGATCCTTCAACTCTCATTGGTGGTTCACATAACTCTACGCGGTTCTTGCGACCAAATTGGTAAAGCAAAATCTGCAACGAGGACATTGTGAAAGAGAACACTGAAAAACCTTCCTATTACTAATGTACAACCATGTATGTATGATTTAGCCTGTGTTCTAAAGCCACCACATGACACACGTTGGGATATTTGACATAAGAAATCATCTTAAGAGCTTCTCCTAAAGAGTAAATGGTGGTTCATTCTCACATTCCCTCTCTGACATTTGAAGATGCAGAAAAAAGCTTCGGCTGTTTAATGAGAATAAACCCTCACACCGAGAATGAAATATTAAAGTCTAATTTTAAATATTATGACGGCTGCCTTTCCTCCTGATTAAAATGAAAAGCTTTCCAGCACACAAGAGGCAATTTCTTCCACATTATACTTAAATGAGTTAAAGTATTTACAAAACTTTTTTTCCTTATCAATATCCGCTTTTATATGGAAGTCACATGCAATAAATTCTCTTCAAGACAATTATGTTTTTTTCCCTTTTCTTTATCATCATAATCACAAGGCGTCCACATCTGCACATGTACAGTAGGAAGAGCATTGTTTATGAAATGCAGCTGTTTTGTAAGTAATGAAAACATGGTTTCATTTAATCCAAGGGTACAATTAAGATCTACACGTTCCTCAAACCTGATTGTTCCAGTCCGCCATATATTTGCATTATGTAACTCAATAACGTCTTACGTGTGTGTGTACATGCATTCGTGCGTCCGTGCATGTTTGTTTAGGCATGCATGTAGATAATTAGACCTGTTTCACAGCTACAGTAGGTAGGACTGTCCTTTGGACCATGGAGCTGAAGACAGAGACTTTTCATGGTGAATTTATGTCATGCCCATGCCTCCGATTTAGAGTCTCTCCACCCACTGTGGATTTACGTGTCACTTAATGTGAAGCGACAGCGCCGTCCTTGACGACTGCACTTGTTATTGGTCCTTGAACGACAGGGCCACGTTGCATCCGATCATCAAAATTTGAAAAAAGACAAATCTAATCTGAACATTGCAACAAGGCACTAATCAACTACAGTACCATGTGTCACCAGTGTGTACCAGTGTGTATGCAAGTGTATTATGTCACTGCATGTCTGAACTTGTGTTTTTGTGTTTACCAGAAAATGTATGATAATGGCAGAAAACGTGTCAATCCATAATCAAATGCAATCCTAATTAAATTATAATGCCAGTCATTGGTACAGTGTTTGTCATACTCAAAACTCAAAAACAGGAACATACAACAGTTGTCTCAACAATCAAATATGGATCTGTTGGCTTTCAGTGTTATAATGTTATGTTATGGAGTACAATTATTTGGTGACCGGAGGTCCTTCAAAGTTCCTCTATAAACTAAAGGAAGTTGACTGTCTGCAGGACAGACGAGTGTAAATAACCTAGTTCCCTCTTTAAAGTGCATCTCAATGTCAGTCGCTCTTGAGACGCCTCCGAAGTTATCACTTTGTGACAGCAACAGCCAGGAGTGTCTCTTCTTTGTGACTCCTTAAACAAAATATCGCCTCGCCATAAAATTGATGACACCGCTGAGTTGTGTTCACTTTCTTCTGATATCTTCAAAGGGATTTCTCTTCAGAGTGTATATATATATTTTTTCGTGTGGGCTGCAGGAAAACAACTTGGTAATTGCATTCTAAAAGATGATTAAATAAAGGTATAAATCAGGCTCTGGTGAGATCCCAGGGAGATTAACTCATGGGGGTCTTCTACAGGAGATTGTAGAGGAGGTCTGGACGTTAGACAAATGACCGACGGGCTTGTCATGGACCTACGTTTCTCATTTTGGAGATTTATTCTATATTCTCCAGGCTTGTTTGAGTAGCCAGGAGAGATAACGGGGGAGAAGGTTTACACATAGAAACATATTGAAAGCATAACCTATTACAGCGAGTGAGGAACAAACAACAGATTAGGCTATCGACTCACTCACCGGTCCATAGGTGAAACAGGATCGTCATGACGCATCATCAACAACGCAGGTACTGTATATCAATAGTTCTTCTCTCCAAGTGATTCAATTTCAATTTCAAACAGTGTCATGATCATGATATCACATTTGCGTCACTAAATATTACTATGGCAAGTGTTTTAATATTTCCCTTTGTTCTCTTGTAGGCGTTGAATGCCATAATGACCCAGTAGCGTTTCAGATTCAGAGCTAATCTCGTGCTATTCTACACATTTTGCAAGGAGGCTGAGAGAATTTTGCATTTTAAAACACATTTCCTGCAATTCTGCACATATTACTGTAGTGGGGTAATATTGGATATATATGCGTATTATATAAACCGCACATGCAACCCATAATGTGCCTATTAAAATGTTTATCTGACTCCACTAAACAAGTATTATGTGTTTAGCAGACTAAGATCAAGGAATGGTCATGAGAAGCGAATATCAAAGCGAGTAGATTTAATATCATTGTAAAATGAATAGATTCACATACAAGGCACAGAGCTTAAGCTCAAGGCAACAATGGCATTAACGAAGCATACTTCTAGGCATATACATCCTGAGGTTAATTTAGAAGACGAAACATTAACAACGGCCAAAAGCCTAGAAGCCTAGGAAATGGGAATTGATCAGACAACCTTCCTCCATGGACTGGATACAGGATAAGAGACAGAACAAAGGGATATCATTCCATTTATTATATCTGAGGGTGTAACTCTTCCAAACCTAAACCAATGACCGTTGACCAATCAAACGATACCAAGTTTACGGTCACCTGATCACCCAGGCCCAATCTCAACAGGGTGTCACAGCATCTAAAGCAGGGGTCTACAACATTTTCTAGCATGAGAGCTAGAAACATATCGCGAGCTACTAATTGTATAGCTTTCAAATAGGCACATTCTTCTCTTCTCTTGTACCCTGCAACTATTTCCCGGGTCCTTGGTGTACAAAATATTTGTAGTTTTCTGTCAATATGACTGGTAAAATAATGGTTAATAAACAACTCTAAGGGGGCCTCATACAATTATATTTTCTGTTTTTCTCAGTTTCATTTTTCCTGGTTTTATTCATTTTTGACTCATATTTAGGACTTTTGTTATGAGTCAGAAGACAATTTTTGAGGTCTGGAAAAATAAATGGACAAATTTAGATTGTTTAGTGTAATTAGTGTAATCCCCCCAGAAGCAGACCGATGAAAATTAAATTGAATGTATACAAAATTACCCGATTTAGTAATTTTAAATATTAGTATTACACATTTTATACATACAAATTATCCCCATCCACAGAAAAACATCTTGTGTCGGAGGAAACACAATACACCTGGTGACCGTGTCAGCATGTATGCGCCTGGTCCACCACAGGAGTCATTACAGCGCATTTGGACAAGGACATCCCTGCTGGCCAAACCCTCCCCTAACTCGGACGACGCTGGGTCAATTGTGCGTCACCTCATGGGTCTCCCAGTCGCGGCCAGCACGGGTCTCAAACCACATCTGTAGCAACGCAGTTTGCACTGCGATGCAGTGTCTTAGACAGCTGCCACTCACGAGGCTCCGTCCACAAAGTTTTTAATGCTTGTCAATTGCCTTCCACAAAGTATCAAAATACTAAAATACTACACAGGACTTTTAAATAATTTCATTTAAATGTTAATGAAATTTTTTGATCACAGAAACAATGAAAAAATATGGAAAAATAAATAATGAAATGTTAATTATAGAAAGCAACCCGTGTAATCATCTGCCAGGGAGTAGCCACAATCGGCCCGAGCCCCAGTTAATACATTTGAACCAGATAACTGTGTGGCTTTGATTGGTGGCTTTGATTGGTGGCAATTTGGCTTTAATTGGATATTAGCCGGGAGCGTTATGTTTATGATGGAACACATTATCCCACCCCTGATAACGCATGTACTTTCACAATTGATTGGCAAGCTACTCAAAGGTGGGCTATTTACAAGTTACCCAAGAGATCATACCTCCATATAGACGGCATCAGAGTTATAATCAGAGGACAAGTTTCAGACAGATACCAGACATTGATACTAGAGTGTTATTCTATGACACATTCAATAGTCAGTCCTGTGGATACTGTAGAGAGAGAGAGATACATTTTGGCCCGTCTGAGGGGGGATGGGGGTACTGGTTCTTAGGCATTTGCCATGCGGTTGGAGGTGACGGAGAGCAAATAAATTAAGGCCGAACCTACATTGCCGTGGGGCAATGTAGGTTTGCAGTTTTATAGCTAATCTTATGCTATTCTACACATTTTGCAACGAGGCAGTGAGAATTTTGCATCTAGGGTGGCCTCAACAGTTGCTGGGGTGTGTGGTACACAGTGTAATGACCCCTGGCGGCATGAGAAAGCACATGCTGGAATCAAATTCACAAAGGTTGAAATCCAGCACTGATTTCCCTTGAAATTCCAACAGCACTTGTGGGGCGAGGTTGGAAGGGAATAGGACGGACATATACGGAGGATAGAGAGAAGGAAAGAGGGGGAGATAAAAAGAGAGGGGGAGGGAGCCTGACACATCCTTGACAGCAGGCGGTGTGGTGAGCGGGACAGTACCTACACTGATTCAGCAGTGGGGACCGGATAGGCTGTGACACATGGCAGCGCACCCCAGTGCTCTATGCATATGCTCCTCGCAGGCTGTGTGAGGACTGTGTGAGGGAAGCAGGCTGAGCGTCTGAGGCCCTGCCATCACAACACTCCATATGGGGAGGCGGGACCACGGTACTGACGGACCAGCCGCCTCAAATCACCCATCTGCACGCTTTGCAGGTGTTTCCAATGATTATATTATTAGCTCTATCCGCTCATCTAGATTAGATTTAGATTTTTATGGAGGTTTTTAGTATCCCCGGCCTCAATCTGGGTGGGATAAAATGTAGAATATATACATGCCTGCTCCACCATCTGTCTCAAAGAAAGACAAGAAAGGCGTCTTCAAGGAAATGGACGTTTTATTCAAGTTTTATGAGTGCTTAGCTTTGGGTTTCGTTTCTCTGCAGTGTGTATGAGTGTGTGTATGCACATGTGTGTGTTGTGAAGGCAGGCATTGAGCAGACATGGTATACAGATCAATTTGCATAATGTTTGACATAATCGGGAAATAATGAGTACCATCTTCCGTAGACACTCACGAAACAGGTTGTGCTTACTCTTTTAGACCCAAGCCGAGTCGAGCTCTACAAGCATGACAGTAGCATTCTAAACAATTGCCTGGTGTGTAGGAAGTGTTTAACCAGCGGGTGTGTCTGTTTGGTGCTCTGTAACAGGAGAACAGGGTACTTCATAATGACACACTTTAATGGCTGGTCATAAATCTGCTTCCTCTCTGCCACAGAGATGGAGGAGGTTGACAGCAACACACTCTCCTGCACAGGAAATGTCTCTCTGATGACCAATGTGAGTTTGCCTGTCCGTGCGTGCGTCTGTGTATACAGCCAAACAGTACTAATAAAGTACTTTACTGTAACATTGTCATGTAAAATTACAGCAATTGCTAACAGTGTGTCAAAATGCCATTGAACCCCCACAATGCATTGCTCTTTACAGTCCTGTACTGTAATATAGACTTCTAGATGCTAACTAAGATTTTTGCTGTAATTGTACATGAATTTGTTACAGTGTATGTAGACCTCGCTTATGAGAATCTGAGTATTCTGTTCAGATTCCACTGCATCCACCCAGCCCCACTGCTCCAGCCTGCTAGCGTGACGTCAACAGTGGGCGGGACTGTGGTAGTGCAGTGCAGTCTTCGCAGTGATTTAATCGCAACCATGGCCCTAGTCCTCTCTGTCTATGTGCTAACACATCACACCCACCCAAACTGTGTTCTCAAGTGGATGAAGAGAGCTGTGGAGCTCGGAGCGCATGCTTTCCTCGTTCAAGTGTCTCACCGAAGGAGATGTGAGGGCAAATTCAGCTTGGGATCCATTGACAACGAGGAGAACTGCTCTGTAATCACAGGGGGAATCTCAGGGGATCGGGTTTTGAGATCTCGGTCCCTCCACAGATGAGACAAGGGTGCCTTATTTGTAAACATACAGTGTAGGTCGTTTTATTCTGTGCTGTGTTTTAAATCAGCTTTTCTCTGTCCCTTCATTCAGCCAGCCTGAGATTTTGTGTTCTTATTCGTCAGGCCTGCTTCTCAGTGAGGAAGCAACGGATGTTTGGTAATGGCCATTTAGAGTAATCAATCGGACTCTTTGAAGTTTGGAGATGAAAGAAGAGTTTGACAGCTAATGTGTGTCTGTCCTGTGACGTGAACAGCATGGCAATGCCAGCGCTTTGAAGGCAAAAGGACGGGCAAATCAGGTTGAATTTATCCCTCTCTAAAGACATACCTCTACTGAGTGCTGCCACAATGGCAAGTGGCAGTTCTCTCTCTCACACACACCTCTCTCTCTCTCTCTCTCTTTCTTTCACCCTGTTTTATATATCTGTCACATCCATGTACCTCCTATGCAGCTTGTGCCAGCTCCTATTCCATGCTTCCCCACAGAAATGTGTTCAGGTAAACATTTCACGCTTGCTTATGCTGGAGGGAAGTGGCAGACGCAGGTAACTGACAGGCTAGGATCACAGTGGTATTGATGAAGAAAGCTTTATTTTTGTGCTATTGTGTCTGAATAATAGTTTTGGTTATAAAGGAAATTCATCTCTGAAGATTGGACTGATGTCCATGAGTGAAATGAAGAAACGTGTAAATTATCATTTGCATATTATTAGGAACATCATTTGTATTCTATTGTCATATTCATGGTTTTAGCTTGATCTGTAGTCCAACATCTCCCACAATAGCTCAGAAAGAGCCCGGGTTCTGCATGATTAAATAAGAAAGCAAAACATTTACAGAAACGGATCATTACTCACGCTTTGAACACACACTACGGTGGTCCGTGACCCCTGCAGAGACATTCTGAAAAGGCTGCTCCCCTCCTACAGGGAAACACGAGGGCCACAGTGTGTGTAAAGGAAGTGAACTTTAGGTCTACAACACTTTTCCCCCCACCAGGGCCCTGTTAAGTTTGTATGTTCCTTTGCGGTGGTGTGTGGTGGTTGGTGTGTGTAAGGTGTTATGACACTGTTTCTCCTCCCTGCCGAGGAATAGTTTCAGCCCAAGACAAAATGAAAGGCTCACAGCTTTTGCTTTCTTTCTCTTTCCAATTTTCTCTTCAGAGACAGTTCCTGGGCCGCGGTGGAGACACATGGGTAGGTTAGTGGCGTCTCGGAGCTGCAGCCTAACACATGCTTACATAACCTGAAACACATGCAGTCCTGTCATTTAAGGAGGCCTAAGCCATGCACCCTATTGGAGCCCTGCAACCCCTAATTAAATGTGGCTGCGTTTACACAAAAGTCAAATATCCATTACATCATCACCGTTTTTACCTTTTTTTGTTGTCTCTTGATATTATGAATTGTGTAATCACTTCAATATAAATCACTCCAGCTAAAGTCACAAAATGAATAAAACGAGACGAACAATTACAATGATTAATGGTATATACACTGAATGTACAAAACATCAGGAACACCTAATATTGAGTTGCACTCTCTTTTGTTCTCAGAACAGCCTCGATTTGTCGGGGTATGGACTCTACAAGGTGTTAACAGTGTTCCACAGGGCTGCTGGCCAATGTTGACTCCAGTGCTTCCTACAGTTGTGTCCAGTTTGCTGGATGTCCTTTGGGTGGTGGACCATACACAGAAAACTGTTGAGCGTGAAAAACCCAGCAGCGTTGCAGTTCTTGACACACTCACACAGGTGGGCCAGGCAACTACTACCATACCTCGTTCAAAGGCACTTAAATACTGCATTTTGTCTTGCCCATTCACCCTCTGAATGGCACACATACACAATCCATGTCTCAATCGTTTCAAGGCTTAGAAATCCTTCTTTAACATGTCTCTACCCCTTCTACACTGATTGAATTGGATTTAACAGGTGACATCAATAAGGGAGCATAGCTTTCACCTGGATTCACCTGGTCAGTCTATGTCATGGAAAGAGAAGTTGTTCCTAATGTTTTGTACACTCAGTGTACAATATCCTTTCTCTCTTGGATTTTGGAACAATGACACTGTAATCTTATAGGAGGCAGTCTAGGACAGTTTGCAAACAGTTGATGAATCATGTTGTTTGAGTAAGTAAGCATATTGTATTTACACACTCAAAAGAACAACAGTCATATAAGTGAAAGTCATATAACTGCACTACAACAAAGCATGTCTCGGTCTGGCAAGTGACACGACAAGAGTGAAGGGGTCTCTGGACGCTGTTGTGTGAGTGATGAACATAGAGAATGGAAACCTATGATGAGTAGGACTGTAAAAATGCACTCAAACACACCAATGTTCTTTCCATTACAAAGTTATATGTGGGTTCAAAGTCAACAACAAAAAACATCCACAATACCACAACAGATTATTGATTTACTGGTGAAGTCCGAGAGGGAGTTTTATAGATTGTCAGAAAATAAATTCAAGAGGGGAAAAGTTTTACACTCTCAGCATGAGCAAATGTTGTATGACAGGTTAAGCTACCACGACAATGCGAACTATTCAATGTTTGGGCTCTTGTTAATCCGTGAAAATTGCTGATACCCTTATCATAAAAGCAGTTTTATTAATAATAAAACACAGCAGCTGAGGTTAACGTCATTTTGAAAGAAGTCGGGAAATCACACTCAAAAGGTCTATGGATAGCAACAAGACGAAGACTACAGTTGAGAGGGACACTGGTCGTCCCCTCTGCCTTTCTTAATCACTGACTCTTTAAGACTCTGGTTTGATCCTGTTCATTTTCTCTCTGCAATAAGCCCCCTCTCTTAAAAATCTCTGCACCAGTAACATCACAAAGGCTTACTTATCTCGGCATTACCTTTTAAAGGTTTAAACCCTGCGTCTTTGATAAACACTCCCTTTAAAGAGTTTATCTCCTCAGTCTTATCGTGCTCTTGAAGGTCCTTCTCCCATGGCGCAGTAATTTGTTTAATTAAAGTGTCATTTTGGGAAGAAAATATGGCCCGTCGTTTGCGAGAGATGCAAAGAAGTTTACAATACTGTTTGTACTTTTTTTTTACCCTTTAGCAAGGCTTAGATTAAGTCAATAGTGTATTGGCCGCTGGTTTCGAAAGCTGAGGCGACATTTTCGAGATCCCTCCGAGAGGCAGCAACACAGAAGACAGAGAAGAGAAGCACGACACAATAAAAGCTTGTTTGAGAGTCTCTTTCAGCCCGTCTCCAAACGAGGCCCTGAGAGGATTGGCTTTTAGGTCTTGAGCTTCTGTCAGCACTTTGGGCGATTTGCTCATGATTTCATTAGGAGCAAAATAAATATGAAAATAGAGTCCATGCAAAGTGCACATACACAACTCCCACTGACACAAAGTACACACTGCAGGCCTAACAATCCTTAAGGGGTTCACAAACATTCCCTGTTTTCTCTTACTGAATAAGTCCTTTACATATTCCTTTTGCGCTGACCAGGTGCAGCAGGTGCTTTCTTGTATTCTGTTTCCATTGATCTTATCCTTTTTCATTTGGAAAACTTAAGACAAAAGCAGCAATGATTATCATAGGGAAATAAAAGTATGAGTCTCTATTTCAGTCTCATCCACTTAGGGGTCAGCTGAGGTTGTGAGTGAGGTCACAGGGCACAGTAAGCATAACGCCAGACTGCATCATGTACCCCCACGTCGACAGACAACATCAGCATAATAAGTGAATCAGTACCCTATATCTCCAACTGTCATATTGGCTGCCTTTGATATAATTCTTTAGAACCTGAGGTCACTATTGTTCCATTTTCCTCCTTTGCTTTGTAAGGGAACTAAAGACTCTCTGCCCGTGCATCTTTTGGCATGGTGACAGGGTGTGAGACTGAGAGATTTATGTAGCCGAGTGTGCAGATGCAGGGGAAAAAAAGATATGCAAGATCAAATGGAGGTGCATGATAAGGCATGAAAAACAGCTCTCTAGGCTCATAAATGAATGGCAGAGAGAAGGTTGTCATTATTCGAGCAGCCTTTAAAAGAAGGGTATGAAGCCCAGATGGTAGGGGAGAGATAGCCTGGCGAAGTTTGAGTAATTGATGACTTAAAAATAAACCAGAGGGTTCATCTTGGGAGGGATGGAAGAGGAATTACCAAACACAACAAACATGCAGCATTGAGGTCAAGAGCATTGTTGAGCTCCTCTAAAAAAAAGAGGTGCCACAGATTAAGAGAGGCATCACAGTGACTCTGCTGTTTGACTCTCAGAGACATGTTACTGCGGTAAATGAGGACACTAATGAATGATATACTGTAGACCAGTGTTTCTTCATCCTAGTCTTTGTGACCCAAAGAGGTGCACATTTTAGTTTTTTCCCCCTAGCACTACACACCTGATTCCAATAGTCAACTGATTCCAATAACCTTCAATTAGTGAAATCAGGTGTGTAGTGCTCGGGCAAAACCAAAAAAAGTGCACCCCTTTGGGTCCCCAGGACCAGGATAAAGAAACACGGTAGACAATCAAATGAGACATGCAACAGAAGTATCACTATACAGGTGATGATCATTGGCGTAATGTCAATAAGCGAAGGAATTTTCATTCAACGAGCCAATGCATTTATACAAGTTCACAAGACATCAATGCCGGCAATAAACTTCTAATCACACTAAACAAATATGGATGAGAAGAGAACGAGAGTGCATTCATTCAACTATTCATCCCCCCAAAGTCAATACTTTGTAGAGCCACCTTCTGCAGCAATTACAGCTGCAAGTATCTTGGGGTATGTCACTGCAAGCGTGCCACTGGGATTATTTCACATTCTTCAAGGCAAAACTGCTTCAACTCTTTCAAGTTGGATGGGTTCTGCTGGTGTACAGCAATCTTTAAGTCATACCACAGATTCTCAATTGGATTGAGGTCTGGGCTTTGACTAGGCTATTCCAATACATTTAAATGGTGTTGCTTTAGCAGTATGCTTAGGGTCATTGTTCTGCTGGAAGGTGAACCTCCGTCCCAGTCTCAAATCTCTGGATGACTGAAACAGGTTTCCCTCAAGATTTTCCCTCTATTTAGCTCCATCCGTCATTCCTTAAATTCTGACCAGTTTCCCAGTCCCTGCAGATGAAAAACATCCCCACAGCATGATGCTGGCACCACCATGCTTCACTGTCTGGATGGTGTTCTCGGGGTGATGAGAGGTGTTGGGTTTGTGCCAGACATAGAATTTTCCTTGATGGACAAAAAGGACAAAAAGCTCAATGACCAGAGTACCTTCTTCCATATGTTTGGGGAGTCTCCCACATGCCTTTTGGCGAACACCAAACTTTTTTCTGGCCACTACCGTAAAGCCCAGCTCTGTGGACTGAACAGCTTAAAGTGGTCCTATGGACAGATACTCCAATCTCCGCTGTGGAGCGTTGCAGCTCCTTCGGGGTTATCTTTGGTCTCTCTGTTGCCTCTCTGATTAATGCCCTCCTAGCCTGGTCCGTGAGTTTTGGTTGGCAGCCCTCGATGGGAGGTTTGTTGTGGTGCCATATTCTTAAAATTGTTTAATAATGGATTTAATGGTGCTCCATGGGATGTTCAAAGTTTCTGATCTTTTTTTATAACCCAACCCTGATCTGTACTTCTCCACAACTTTCTCCCTGACCTGTTTGGAGAGCTCCTTGGTCTTCATGGTGCCGCTTGCTTGGTGGTGCCCCTTGCTTAGTGGTGTTGCAGACTCTGGGACTCTTTCAGAACAGGTGTATATATACTGAGACCATGTGACCCTTAAATTGCACACAGGTGGACTGTATTTAACTAATTATGTGACCTCTGAAGGTAATTGACTGCACCAGATCTTATTTAGGGGCTTCATAGCAAAGGGGGTGAATACATATGCACGCACCACTTTTCCGCTTTTTATTTTTTCATTTTTTTTTAAACAAGTAAATTTAAAATGCCAATGGGGATGAATAATTTTGCAAGGCACTCCATATGTGTGTGCAGGGTTGGGGAGTAATCCATTACATGTAAAGGATTACAAAAAACCTGTCACTGTAATCCATTACGTTACAAGCAAAGATATTGTAATCAGGTCACCGATACTTTTGAAAAAATAGATAAATACTTCTAGGATTACTTTAAAATTTAGACGGGATGTTTGCAGAAAAAAAATGTCCATGAAACAATTGCCTGTTTTTCTTAATTACCTTTCATATTAACGTCAACCGAAAAAGTGCTACTTTGATCTTCCCTCCTGAGAAACATACACGATCACAAAATAAAAAGGTACGGCGCGCCAACACAGGGCATTTTTTGGATGGCGTTTCAAAGAAGAGGGCAGGAATGTAACAGTTCAACGCAAACTATGTTTTCCCTCTGTAAAGCTGCTGTCGACATCCAGAGACTCAACATCGAACCTGAAGAAACACTGATGACGATTGGCAGGTGTGGCGCGTTAGCTTGCTTAGCTAGCTAGTCTCTAGAGACAGACAGGTTGTCTCCACAATGTTACCAATGTTCCAGCGTAGGTCAGAGATTTCAGAGAGTACTAGCTAGCGAGTTAGTCAGATTTCTAGTTAGCTAGCCTGTTTAGTTTGCTCATTTGCTTGCCAACTCTCCTACACTATGTGGAATAGTGGTCACTTAAGTTTGCTCTGTCGGTTGCTAGCTACTGTAGTTAACAAGATATCATAGCAATTATGCTATTGTGCTAATTTGTTAACAATTTCACAAATTAAATCTATTTTAACTAAGATAAATCAGTTGTAGATAGTTTGGTGAGATTCACTGGGCTTCATAGCCTAGCTACCGTAGCTAAATCAAAGTTTTAAAATACTTTTGAAAGCTAGCTGCTCTCTGTAACCCAACATAACAAGATGCTCCCTGTCAGGGTTGTTGCTAACTTGGTTAGCTAGCTAGCTATGGTTTCAGAGTAACATTCTACACAAATCAAAAATTGCCACACTGCAGTTTTTCTGCTGTTCAATTTTTTTTCAACCCAAATAAATGCCTGTATTATTCAATCATAACTCAAAGAATTATACTGTATTAGTCCATCTTTTTTTATATATATTTGAGTGTTTCTAGACAAACAATATAAACCACCATAGACATCCTTGCATCCACAGCTTTGTCCATGTGTGATTGGTTACATGTTTCAACCCCAGCCCTGTGTTTATCAGACAGGGGCAGGCTATAGAAAGTGAAAAAAAAGGGCGGACAAAAGTTGGGTAAAGCTACAATTCTTAATTGAAACAATAACAAGGTGCTCACTCCACTGTTATTTTATTTATACTGTAGTTATCAGGACAAGGTAAGACCCAGATGCAGACCGTGTCTTTGTAAAGGCATTCCGGGAGTTCAGTGGAAATACTGCAGCGCAAGATGAGACGGATGATGGAATGAGGTTTGATGATGTGGGTGCGATTCTTGAGGAGGTTGAGCAAGAACTGTACTTTTTTCTCCCTCCACATCAACGTTGTGTGGCAGACACCCTCAACCTCATGGCCACCAATGAGGTGGACAAAGTTGCATCCCAAGGTCCATCACAAAAATTGTGCAGAAGTGCAATGTCAAAATGTTCCAGCATTTGGAACAAAGTACACAGGTCCACAATAGCTTCAGATGCAATAGAGGACATTGCAAGCATGAAAGTAACTATATCATGTGTGAAGATGGAGCTCAGATTATCGTGCCATCTCCAAACTCATAGCCCTCACAGATGACCAGCTGGGGCAAATCTGTGAAGACCTGGTTGTGAGCAGCAAGCTACATCGCAGCTTCTATGGAGAACACACACTCTGAAAATGTTGATGAGGGAGCACAGAACGAGTCAGAAGACAATTGTTTTGTGTTTGGAGGTGCTACAGCAAGGCCAGTGGCACTGCAGAGGATGAGGTGAGGAAGTACCTCGAAGACAAAGACAAGTCTTTGGACTCCTTGAAATCGTTCCCCACAGTCCGGAACTTGTTTCTGAAGTACAACACTACACTGCCATCCAGTGCCCCAGTTGAGCACCTTTTCAGCTATGTTGGAACGCTGTTAACTCCTCATCGAAACAGGATGTCTGATGCTCATCTACAGCATGTTCTCTTGCTGCGATACAACAGCAATTTCTGCCTTCAATCATCTGAGTAGGCTTCAGAGTATGCCTACTGCAATCAAATGTCTGATATGTGGGGTTATTGCATCTAGCTGCCCTTTTTTGTGTAAACTTAAAAAACTACCTGGTGGACTAAATGTGTGGTTACATTGTGCATGTTGTAAAAAAAAACATCTTCATATTTCTATTTCTCATTTTAATCATTTAGCAGACACTCTTATCCAGACTGACTTACAGTAGTTAATGCATATATATTCATACTTTTTTGTACTGGTGTCCCGTGGGATAAGTGTTTAGCACCATCCATGTCGCTGTGTTACTTAAACCCTTACTTATACCTGGTTTTAACATGCATCTTTTGTCCTGCACATTGCGTTTGCGCCCACGTTTTTAGACAGGTGTACATGATTAAAAGATGCATTGTAGTCTGACTGTGATCAGATCTTATAGGTGTAAACGGACAAGATCAGGATGAAGGATGCATGTTAGCGGCAGGTATACAGGGCTTAAAACTCTGGGATATTTTGGACGGTAGCGTCCCACCTAACCAACAGTCAGTGAAATTGCAGGGCGCCAAATTCAAAACAACAGAAATCTCATAATTAAAATTCCTCAAACATACAAGTAGTATACACCATTTTAAAGATAAACTTCTCGTTAATCCAGCCAAAGTGTCTGATTTCAAAAAGGATTTACGGCGAAAGCACACCTTGCGATTATGTTAGCTCAGTACATAGCCACAGAAAAACACAGCCATTTTTCCAGCCAAAGAGAGGAGTAACAACTTCATGTTACACAATACACGTATGTTTTGTTCGGAAAAGTTCATATTTATATCCAAAAATCTGAGGTTAGGCGGGACGCTACTGTCTCACTTGGCCAAAAGCCAGAGAAAATGCAGCGCGCCAAATTCAAATAAAATACTATAAAAATCAAACCTTCATTAAATCACACATGAAAGATACCAAATTAAAGCTACACTGGTTGTGAATCCAGCCAACATGTCAGAATTCAAATAGGCTTTTCGGCGAAAGCAAGCGATGCTATTATCTGAGTTAGCACCATTGTAAACAAAAAGAGATAAGCATATTTCAACCCTGCAGGCGCGACACAAAACGCAGAAATAAAAATATAATTCATGCCTTACCTTTGACGAGCTTCTGTTGTTGGCACTCCAATATGTCCCATAAACATCACAAATGGTCCTTTTGTTCGATTAATTCCGTCGATATATATCCAAAATGTCCATTAATTTGGCGCGTTTGATCCAGAAAAACACCGGTTCCAACTCGTGAAACATGACTACAAAACATCTCAAAAGTTACCTGTAAACTTTGCCAAAACATTTCAAACTACTTTTGTAATACAACTTTAGGTATTTTTTTACGTAAATAATCGATAAAATTGAAGACGGGATGATCTGTGTTCAATACAGGATTAAAACAATCTGTAGCATGCTTTCTGGTCACGCGCCTCTATCTCTCTCTCTTCAAGTGACCCTGATTCAAAATGGCCGTACTTCTTCATTACACAAAGGAAAAACCCTCAACTAATTTCTGAAGACTGTTGACATCCAGTGGAAGCGGTAGGAACTGCAAGAAGGTCAATTAGAAATCTGTATTCCCAATGAAAATCCATTGAAAAGAGAGTGACCTCAATTCTTTTTTTTTATCTGAATGGTTTGTCCTCGGGGTTTCGCCTGCTAAATAAGTTCTGTTATACTCACAGACATGATTCAAACAGTTTTAGAAACTTCAGAGTGTTTTCTATCCAAATCCAAATTTCTATCCAAAACAATATGCATATCTTATCTTCTGAGGATGAGTAGCTGACAGTTGAAATTGGGTATGCTTTTCATCCAAACGTGAAAATGCTGCCCCCTATCCTAGAGAAGTTAAATACATTGTTGTCACAATGTTTTGTGATGTGTTCTAATGTGGCTCTGCTTAGTGGCTCAAACATTCTGCAATATATGTTGTTAAGTTGGCAATTAAGTGTTTTACGGGTGAAGTAACTAAAAGTAATCCGATTACATTACTGAGTTTAAGTAATCCAAAAGTTACGGCACTGATTACAATTTTAGACAGGTAACAAGTAACTGTAACGGATCACATTTAAAAAGTAACCTACCCAACCCTGTGTGTGTGCATGCGTGCGAGTGTGTGTGTGTGTGTGTGTGTGTTAGTGAGATAGATAGATTGAGAGAGAAGTAGAGTGGTATGTGTACCACTGAAATAATCAACTCGACTGGCTTGCTGGTATGTTTCTCATTACTTGACAGCTATAGACGCTTAGACTGGAGTACCTCAGATGAATTTCCCTCATGTTGAAGGCCTTAACACTTGAAGGGGTTGATGGGGTTAAGAATAAATAAAAAAACGAAAAAAAGAACTCCTGCTGCTTAGTCTGAAATGTAGACTGTCTATCATTTCCCTTTGATTGGGTCCCTTTTGGACATGTTTTTAAACCTCTTGACGTGTTATTAATAAAACAAACTCTAATAGAAATATCATTCCGCTTATTTTTCAATCAGGCACAGCATCGTGGCAATCTGCAAAGCGTGACTTTAATTAAAGATTGATGGCTAGGCCATTCATCTGAGGCGCTGTTGATCCAGTAATTAAAATGACAAAAAAAGATTTATTTATAGAAATCTGGTTGAACTTGTTTCATTTCCTTGTCAGTATGTCTGATTTTCTGTCTTTTAATGAAGGAAGTAAGTACATGTATTTCTTCCCCTTTTCTACTCAATCAATATAGAACATCAACATAAGCAATGACTCATATTCCATTTGTGCAATGGACAAAAGCAAGCCTTTCACTTCTTCTGGCAGGAGGAGTTTCCCATCCAAAAGACCAATGGGATGCCTTTTCTCACAATAATGCCTTTTCTCAATCAAACTTTTCAAAGAAAAGTTAAGTTTCAATGACCTTAGTTCATCAGTAATCAGAAAGTGAATGAAATACAAACAAAATAGCTTTGCATTTTTATTTTGGTAAGTAATTATGTAGTCTCTCGGAGTTCGACAAGGGCTCTAATGAGTTCTCAGAGGACCCCTGTTTTATTTGTTTGTTTGTTATTTTTAAGCTTGATTAAGTCCCCTTGTATTTATTTAGCACAATGAAACCACCCGAGATGCAGTGTAAGCTTAACTCAGTTCGGTTCATTCACGGCTATCAAGAAGCAAGCTTCCAGCGTTCTATTCGGACATATTATCGCCTTTGTTGTTATGTCTTTGCCTCGTGCTAATCCTAAAGATGCTGGGTGTGTTTACTCTATTTGTATTCTACAATGGAGATATCTGGGAAGCATCTCGATGTTACTACACCATGGTATTTCTTAATATACTTAAAACTGTTTTTAGCAAGATGGCCCCGACAGAGATGGTCGCCTCACATCAGGTCCTTAGAAAACTATGCAGTTATTTGTTTTTTAATGTATTATTTCATGTATTATTTCTTACATTGTTAGCCCAGAACATCTCAAGAGTTATTACATACAGCCGGGAAGAATTATTGGATATAAAAGCGATGACAACTTACCAGGAGGCTGAAGAAATTTGGCTTGTCATCTAAAACACTCATAAACCTTTACAGATGCGAAAACGAGAGCAACCTGTCGGGCTGTATCACCGCCTGGTACGGCAATTGCACCGCCCTCAACCTCAAGGCTCTCCAGAGGGCACAACGCATCACCGGGGCAAACTACCTGCCCTCCAGGACACCTACAGCACCCGATGTCAGAGGAAGGGCAAAAAGATCATCAAGGACAACAACCAGCTGAGCCACTGCCTGTTCACCCCGTTATCATCCAGAAGGTGAGGTCAGTACAGGTGCATCAAAGCTGGGACCGAGAGGCTGATAAACAGCTTCTATCTCAAGGCCATCAGACTGTTAAACAGCCATCACTAACATAGAGATGCTTCTGCCAACATAGAGACTCAAATCTCTGGCCACTTAAATAAACTCACTTAATAAAGGTATCACTAGTCACTTTAAATAACGCCACTTTACTAATGTTTACATAGAGGTATCACTTGTTTATGTGATAATGTTTACATATCCTACATTACTCATCTCATATGTATATACTGTATTCTACACCATCTACTGCATCTTGCCTATGCTGCACCCCATCGCTCATCCATATATTTATATGTACATATTCTTATTCATCCCTTTACATTTGTGTGTATTTGTGTGTATAAGGCAGCTGTTGTGAATTTGTTAGATTACATGTTAGGTTTTACTGCACAGTCGGAACTAGAAGCACAAGCATTTCGCTACACTCACATTAACATCTGCTAACCATGTGTATGTGACCAATAAAATTTGATTTTGACTTCTTCAAATTTTGACTTCTTCTTTCTTCAGACAAATGGTGAGGACTAAATGGCGGAGGTATGCCTGAATCTCATCGTTGGCCTTTGGTCAAACATAATAACCTTGGACTTCTCCTGACCTTTTCAAAAGTCTGTCAATAATCCCATTGCACGTGAGTATACTATTTTCTGATTCAGAGATACATAGTTGTTAGAATAGAAAGTGTAGTGTTGTTCATTCATAAGGCAAACTTCGGACAAACAGCATTTTTTCAACAACAACCATTGTTGATTCTCTACCGCGTATAAAACAATGAATTAGCTGAAGAAAGATCTAGACGTGTTGGATTAATGACACTAATGCTCCACCTGTAAATTCCCAACTGGCTGTGTAAATACCCTTACACCACCCACATCGACCGATAGTTACGTGGCCACAGTCCCATTACCTTGCCCTCCAGTAAAGTGTATTTACCATGAGAGAACGGTAGAAATGGGCTTTGGCACAAGGTCCAAGCCAACGAAGAAGAATAAGGATGTAAAAAGATGTATTAAATGATTATAACGACTGATGATATTACCTTTTTCAAAAAAAAAATGACTTCAACAGCATAATGGTCAAATGGCCTGTGAAGATGACAGACTTATTAAAAGAGAAAGAATTGAGTCATTTCAGTACATTTATCAGTCTGCACATCACACCTACACACACGGTGACTATATACAGTAAATGGTGCTGATCCCAATGATGTCATTTCTTTTTTTTATCCGATTAAGACTCTGGCTCTCAGGAGTGGGAGTTAATTTCAAGAATGACTTGGCAACAAAGAGGGGGAAAAGCTAGATGGATTTAAAAACATATTTTTATATAAAAATGAGTTCAATGTAACTGGCCAGGTTTGCACTGACCATGCACGGTAAATGAAATCTCAGGCATGCCACCTATCCCCCTGACGTGATAAATACGTCACGCATCTTATGATGGATTCTTTTATGAAGTGGACCTACCATAAGATTCAGGAATTCATATTTTCAATCATGTTAATGTGAGGAGATAAACCGGTGAGTTCAGTGTGTCTTCAGGCCAACAGGCTGCCCCATTTTTATATGTCGCAGGGTGAATGGATGGAGTTGCTCCAGTAGTGGAGACATCAGGTAAGTGCCAGTGTAATGGCATGCACAGATAATAGTGCTAAGGGGGTTGTGTGGGCTGAGTGGGGACTGGATCGCGTAAAGACACCTCTGGCTCGTTCTTTTCCGCGTTAGACTATTTATCAGCCGTTTCTCCTTATAATCGGTTGATAGAAATCAGATTTGACTTTGTCTTACTTATTCATTGTTGAATGAGTAATAAACATTGTGTGTGGGAGGGGGGGGGGGGGGGGGGGGTGATTTACTGAGAGTTTAAATTCACTATGGGAGAAGTTGATTTATGATAGGATCACATATCCGTAATGAAGTTTCCATTAAACAATTTTATGTGGTCAGGGTAGAAGTCGGACTGAGTATCTGCAAGGTCATTTAGCGTGCTTGCAGTATGCAATTTCAAACGGAGTTGATCGACAACAGCCAGTATGTGGAAAAGTCAAGCAACGGTCCAGGTGAAAAAGGTCGTACAGATGAGTGGCGATAGAGAAGGCTGGGTAACTGCAGTCTGTAGGTTTCTAACAGAGCAGAGCTACAGCCAGATAGAGTCCCACACAGACAGAAGAAGAGAGAGAACTGAAGAGAATGAGACAGAGAGGGAGTCAGGGAGTTTTCTATTTCCTTCTCACAAGTTACGACTGTGTCTCCTCTTCCCGTTTTTACTGGTCCCCTAGTAGAGACACTGGCAGCTGTGTGCCATAAACAACAGAACCTACCCCACCACCTCCATCCCCTCACCCCGACACCCGCCCAACCCAAACTCTACAAGCGCTAGCTACCGGGTGCAGATGTGTGCCTCTGTCACCTGAGCCTCGTAATGCCACCTCGTTCTCTTCCTCCATGTGGCCCCTCGGACCAGGCTGGCGTCTGTTGCTGAGATGGAGATGACTCTCCTGGTGAGTCCCTGGCTCTGTCCCTGGCTCTGTTCACTGTCCTCCGATCCAGCACAATGTGACAACTCCACCACTACAGTCATCATGGGCTCAATAACCACCACACAGCCTATCTAGGAGATCATTTCACATAACTGGATACAAATAATGAATTAAGATGAAAGGTTATTTAATAAACTTGGTATTTAGATGATATGTTTGCGGTTAGTCATTGTCAGTGATAGCGACTATTTGCATGCCCTTGTGAAGTAGTTCATTTTAACTTCCCTATGCAGATGGTTATTGAAGACATCTTTCAGAGTTCTTGACATAGCCTACCAAAGAACATTTTCTTACCAAACCTGGTACCACAACTTCTAGCACACACCACTATTGCGTGGTCATTAAAAATGAAAAATGGACTGTTACTAATTTGCATAGCCTCAGAGAGAAATATTAACTTGGCCTGGTCCTCTGGGAGACATTTCCTGAGTGAATTAGACGCCATAATTGTTGTAGTTGCGTAGAAACCTTGCCATTTCTAAATTATTGTTCAAAATCCTCATCAGTCAATATTATGACACAATTAATAATTGTAGTCTGTTTTCCCTTAAAAAAATCAATGATGCCCGCCACAACGTTTGAGCAATTTTTAGCTTTTATTTGTCCTCTAAAACTGTCTTTTGCTAAATGATACTGACCCTTTGAATCTTTTAACAACGCAATCAATAAAGCATGTTCATGTGCAGCTTGCAGAACCATCAGTTTGGGACTTTTGAAAAAATATGCCCGCGGCTGCAGCTTGCTAAGTGCAGAGCGCTAGCACTAAATCTTGGGAGTTAAAGTTTTACTGGGGCGTTATGGGTAAAAATGCCTTGTCAGCCATCTGCCACATTCTCTCCCGACATCCATATTTCCACCACTGCAAAACTCCTGAGAGAGAGCACAGCACTGCCACCATGGGCCACCCGCCACAATTACAGGGCCTGAGAACTGTGGAATCTTGCAGACACTGACACACACAGAGAGAGAGAGAAGAGAGAGAAGAGAGAGTGAGAAAGAAAGTGAAAGAGAGAGAGAGAGAGAGAGAGAGAGAGAGAGAGAGAGAGAGAGAGAGAGAGAGAGAGAGAACGGGGGTCAGTCATCTACTCATTTTCCCAAGTCGTTAATGAATAGCGGTGGTGACCCCGTCAGCATGACAAGACTGGCAGTTTAATGTATTACAAACCAGGAAAGGAAAACTCCAATATATAAATAAATAAGAGGCACTAGGAGCCCACTTCCACAGGCCTCAGTAAATGCTAATCATGGCTGATTAACCAGGCCATAATTCCACTGATCCAAAAAGGTTAGCCAGTCAATTGTGCAAAATTAGCTCTTTCTCACGTGTCCCTTCACATTTACGAACGGCAGGCAGAACGAATATAAAGCCTGACTCAAAGTAATACCTCCCTGGCTGGATCTTGGCACATTTCTCTGGTACATTTATGAAATGTACCAGAGAATTGAGACATACAGCACATCTTACGTTCTCTCTTGTTCTTTGTTTCTCCCCCTCTCATCTGTAAGAGCTGGATGTCTTCCAAATCGAGCTAAAAACATGTTTTTTTCTACTTGAGTGTTGATCAAAAACACTCACATGTTACAGCCTTGATAGGCATGAGTCTCTTTTGAACACAACACGGATAACGCCATAGTTATTGAGCCTTTGAAATCACATGAGTGACGGCCTCAGCTGAATTTGTATTCTTAATTAGTAATCAAATTGAAATGTGTCTCCCTCTACAGTGATGTTGTTGTATAAAACAACGCAGCGCCTTATTAAAATACTATTATAGTAATGATGCCATAGTTACAAAAAAATGGATAACAACCTTTGATATTGCCATCTTCAATAAGCTGAGTTACATAAGTTCACTTCAAATAGCGTCATTGTTGTTGTAATGCTTTATGATATTTTCACTGATCTCAGGCCAGAACCAATGCTCAATACTATTCCCATTGTCCTCAGTTAAAGTATACATTCCCTGGGCCTGATGTTACATTGGGGGGAGGTGGCTGCTAGTTTGGACTCACCACTGAGATATGAGCTCAGGAGGGCTGTGTTTGTCCATAAATTCGACTGAGGGAGACAGAGGCACCTTGTACATGTACCACGACTCATCAGGGTCTGCGGCTAACGCCAGTCGCTGTCGACAACACATGCATATGCCTCTCGCCTGTACAGGAAAGAATTAGTGAGCTAAGCACTCGTAAATCACCTGGCCTGTAGATCTCTCTTCCTGTAGCTGAGAGGGGAAAAACATGGAGGGGGAGTTCACCGTGTGGTGGGACGGGACGGGATGGGAGGCGGAATAGGGGGGGGAGAAAGAGAACAGGCACAGACACATGTCATCGGTGGGCACTAGTAAATCTTCACAGGGTGATCGAGTGCAAGAACATTGTGCCGTTAGGAGTCTGAGGAAGAAAAAAATAAGAAGCTCATCTGGTGTTTATCTAAGCACTGTGGAAGATAAAAGAGATATTCTTTCCCATCAGTGGACTAAGTGTTTCATTTCTACAATCGGAAACAGACAGGAATCATAAATCCCATTATGACATTCTTAAAACGACACTTGATATCTGCTAAACAACCAAGGTATTAATTGATATCACAATACCTCAGGCTACATTGCAATGCTAAGCAACTGCAAATGATGTTCTAGGTCCCTAGTTCAGTTTGTGAAATGTGATGCAACTGTAATGTAAGGACTATTCATTACTGTCAACTGTCAATCACAGTATATGAAATTATCATGTTATGAAATGATCTGTCTCGATAAAATTATAATTTTAAGTCATATCTTTGTGCTGTCCAATTATTTTCTAAACATTGGCTTCTTTCTAAGAATGATTGAGCTGCTTCCTGACGTGAGCATTATTGTTTCCTAAGCTACTTCTTATCAAAGTGCAAAAGTCTCTATTACTTTTACTAACGGCAGAAGAAGACAACAAAGTTGTGTCGTCTAACTTCACCTTCACACGGTGTTGTCTGTGTTTGAGTTGAGTGGTAAGCTGGTGCAGGAATCTCCCTTGGGTGACATTACCCACGCCCAAAATAAAGACATAGCTTCACAATTACCCTTCATTAGGGAAACAGGGCATCCATGTGGATGTTTAGAGCCTAGATGAAAGTGGATTCAAAGGGGAGGGCTTTTAAAACTGACCAAAAACACTAACATATGGGTGCTTTGACAGATTCCTGGACTCAGTTCAATGCACAAAGGTTTAGTCTTGTTTTGAGGGTTACTTTTTCCATAATACATCAGACTCAACTGCATTGAAATAAGTTTTTATCCTTTTATGGCTAACATAAAATGTGTGTATGTGCATCTTACATCAATTGAAGTTCTACCTCCCTGCTTTTGACTTGGTTCTGAGGTCTCTAAACCCAAACCTGTTCTGTTCGTATGGGAGAGTGGGGTAGACAAGCTCCCTCGCTGGCTACACCCATCCTGTCTAACGTCTTACATTGGTTGTGCACCCAACCAGCTTTGCAACAGTCAAACAAACACTGAAGCTTGTCTGTGTTCTGTGAGGAGAATTAGTAAAAGCTTGTTCACTTCCCATGTCTGCTATGTGCTCATGCAGCTGACACCGCAGCAGTTACATTTTGATGTGTATATATTTTTACAGGGCTGTTGTTATTAACACAGCGTTGGTTCTAGTCTCAGAGCGCTGTTCTGTTTCAGAGTTGAGCTGACAGAATGCTCTCTAGTGAACTGAGGGCTGCTAAGGAATGGATGGGGGATGCTGTCATGGCTTCTTGTCATGTGTCCGATAATTAAAAATCAGATTTATTGACGTGCATCAACAATCGCAATGGGGCTTGCTTCTCTGTGATGTTCATCCTTCCCCCGGCTAAATTTACTTGATGAAAAAAAAGAAGAAATGACTGATGAAAAAAGAGGCCCTCGTTTTCTCACCCCCTGTCACCCCTCCCATCCAACCCCCCTCGGCTGGTCTGTCACTCAGCTGCCGTGGCAACCAGAGCAGACAGCAAACAGAAGCCCTAGCCAGCCAAGCTCCACTTCAGTTTATTCTAATATTTATTGCCACCCAGAAAATGAACATGATACAGCTGAAGGAAGTGTGCGCGAATGCTGGGAGTGGTGGGATTCCTCCTAACACCAGCTTATACTGAAACCCAGGGGCACACAGACTGGAAGGATACAAGTCCTCGTTTTTAAGTTTTCACGATGAAAATGTATTTACAAGACCAACTGTTTGTATAATAATTTGTATATAATCCTAATAAAAAAGACGTGTTAATCAAAACCAGAATGGATAGAGATGGCTATTACTGTCACATCTGGGTTGTTCATTTTGGACCTGTGCCCATTTCTGTTGTACTTTTCCACTCAGTCACATCTATCATAGAGTAGAGCAGTAGATATCTCTCTGCAAGTCTATTAAAGTTGCTTGAGTGAATATAAAGTTTGCACCTACTGTGATATCTGTGAGGGTGGGTGTTATGTGGCACAGGGCTATGCTGTTCAGGTGTTTCTCTCGCTCTCTCGTTGGGCAGGCCTGAGACAGCCTTAAGCCAGCTGTCAGCTCATCACGCTGTACAGGTCCAGCCTGCTGACGGGCTGTGGTGCTGAGGCCTGGGCTGATGACACCTTCATGCCCCAGCGAGACAGCCTGATCCAGACAGGCGTCAGAAAACACTCAGTCCCCCTCAGCGTTCGCAACACACACACATACACGGCATACAAAGGCAAATATAACAGCAGACAGTGGACAAGCACACACACAAGGAAACACCCACCATTATATGCTTATTGCTGTCCATTGACGTTAATGTTGAAGATCCAGCCTATTTCGATTACACTGTGTCTTTATGTGAAGTCATCGAAGACTGTACAACACAAAATAGACTCTGTTTCAACAGCAAAACATGGATCCTAGTTAGTTTGACAACTAAACCCCCTCTGGTTCGTATTCAATCATCAAAAACACGTCCTCTGTTTGTTACCCCCAGTGTTGAACAGATAAATTCACACTGCATCAAAAGAACAAGCACAACCCAACTGCTAACAATCAAGCACAGCTCAAAATGCTGAATGTCTTGCCAGGCCCCTGAAGGAAAGAGCTGCTGATGTTTGGCTGATGGACTTTGGCTCGGGACTCTAAAGCTTTTTAACTGTCTCTCCAAGGGACTGAGACTGTGATTGTGCTGTTCGTGTTTGTGTGTTTGGGTCTGCGTGTGTGTGTGTCTCTTTTAAAGACAACCTTGTGATGTCAGTGTGTCTTACAAACACACAAATCCCTGTGGCAGTCACACTCTCCTCCCTCTTGGAAGCCACCAGATGATGACTGCTTTGGGCCCTCTGTCTCCGTATCTCTTTCACATTCTCTTCCACTCCTCCCCCTCTGTATCTTTCGCTCTATATCCCTCATCTCCCTCTCATTTCTCTCTCTTCCTCCCTCCCTCTTTCTTTCTCTCTTTCCCTCTCGTCCTCTGTGAGTGTTGCAGCCCTCCCCTCTCTCTCCCATACGGTGTCCAGCAGATGAGCCTGATTCGTTTTGGGATGCAGCCAAAGACAGGGAGCGGAGAGGCACCCCACGGCGTGGAGCTGAATTGTCCTCGGCAGATACGAGGAGATTACCCTGCTGGGGCTGTAACGCTGGCCTGTTTTTATGTCTCACAAAGCCTCTGGCTTAAGCTACTCATACCTAGAACGCTTTTTTCACAGCCAAAACAACTTATCTGAAGACCGTTCGCCGTTACAGTGTGTTGCCTTGACATTTGAAGGCTGGACTTTTCCAAACCTGTCCCATCCCATCATGCACTACGCTTGTTTCGTCCTGATTGTTATTCCTATGTTTCAGAGACTGAGAATTTGCATCAATTCTAGCGTGATTTGATTTCACTTGGAGTGTTCAAGTGTCTAAAGAGTGTCTCAAAATCTATTCTCAAGACAGAAGATACTGAGTGGCATTATTGCACCAGTCACTCCAATATACATTCGGAAAGTATTCAGACCCTTTAAAATGAACACATTTTGTGACGTTAACAGCCTTGTTCTAAAATTGATTAAATAGTTTTTTCCCCCCTTATCAAACTACTCACAATACCCCATAATGACAAAGAAAAAAACGTTTTTATATTTTTGGGAACTGTATTAAAAATAAAAACACTGAAATATTACATTTACAGTGGGGAGAACAAGTATTTGATACACTGCCGATTTTGCAGGTGTTCCTACTTACAAAGCATGTAGAGGTCTGTAATTTTTAATCTTCAACTGTGAGAGACGGAATCTAAGACAAAAATCCAGAAAATCACATTGTATGATTTTTAAGTAATTAATTTGCATTTTATTGGCTTTTAATAACGTAACAAAATGTGGAAAATGGAAGGGGTCTGAATACTTTCCGAAGGCACTGTACTACTTGCTTTCTGTTTTGTGTTTGTCAACAGAGAGGCTTTAATTTGCCACTTTGTGAAGACGTTCCGTTTTCAATCTATATGAAGAACATGATTGGCTAACTCCTCAGCAACAGAATGGAAACAAGCACATCACTAACCTCTGTTCACTTTTAATGGCCTCTTCCTGCTTTTATTTTACACAGGAGAGGCTCCAAACAGTCTCCTCAGCATTTCCATCTCTCCTTCTGCTATTACTCCTACCTGTTTTATTCCCCTTTAACTGTGTTCGCTAAAGTCGTTAACTGATTAAGCGGTTTAATTAGACCCAGTTGTGTAGTGGTGCAGACTCTGAAGCTAAGATAGAGGAAGACAGGAGAATACATTGTAGAATGTCAGATCCTTCAGTTGCTCCGGTTTTGTTATGTCACTCCTTTTGTGGTATCACTATTGAGAGCATGTCAACGTCTATCTAAACACTGATGGAACGGTCTCGATGCTCTGTCCCAAGCAGATAAACAGAGTGGCAGGATCTCAAAGTCAGAAAGGCAGATCCGACCTTCGAAGTAAACAAAACAACTAACTGGGGGTGATATTGGGGCGGGAAAATTATTTTTAATGACCTCACTGACTGAGCCACTGCAGCCACCGCTGTTGGGTCTCTCACACCTCCAGCGGGAGTCTTTGGATGGGGGACAAGATGGTATTATAGGTGATATGTCCAAGCTGGTCCGTGAAGCCAGGGACTGGATTACACACATAAATCCCCCCCCCACTCAGCAGGGGGGCAAATAGCCAACAAAATCCCCCTTCCTAGCCTTCCTTCGGTCCCTCTCTGCTGTGTGCGGCTCTGGATTCAAACGGCTTGTCCTCCGTGTGAACATATATCTCTGTAGAGCAGGACTGCTACATACTGTATGGGTACTGCAGGGCTATTCTGTTTACTGATACAGTCCCCTGAATCTCTGTCAATGAAAGACACAGACCGTTTCTCATCCTTAGGCCACCCATGTGGGCTTGTGCTATTACATCCCTCCACCCACCACCACACACACACACACTCGAACGCACGCATACACACAGGCTATATAGAAAACAGCATGGCTGCACATACCTAATGTCGATTAAGCATTGTTCAGCTTTGTTGTGAGAAAGGTTAATGATGTTTTTGTTATCACGCTTGTCAACACTGCCCCTAGTGTCCTGTGTGATTACTCTACTTGAATGTCTGACTTCCTATCAGTCCCTCAACAATGTACCTGCCATAGCCTGGAGATATCTGCACATACGGGTCTCCCTTCATATACTGTAATGGGCCAGTATGAGTTCATGCCTGTTTCTAGTGTGCATGAGGTTAGTATCAGGAGGTAGAGCCACAGAGTGGATGACAATGGCAGCTGATATACCCTTCGACTTCTTAAGTGGGTGCAAGTCTGTGTCAGAGAGAACTGGGCGGGGTCATCTTACAATACCAAACACTAAAGATGACCCCTAGAGGCCTTTATGAACAAACAAGTAATGAAGTACATATGGTTATAGAGGTCGGTCTAAGGGACAATAAGGAATATCAGGATTTCTACTAATTTGCCATCAAGGATAAATTAGTAGTTGTGGTAGATGTAGCAGTAGTAGTAGTAGTAGTAGTAGCAGCAGTAAACTCAGCAAAAAAGAAACGTCCCTTTTTCAGGACCCTGTCTTTCAAAGATAATTTGTAAAAATCCAAATAACTTCACAGATCTTCATTGTAAAGGGTTTAAACACTATTTCCCATGCGTGTTCAATGAACCATAAACAATTAATGAACATGCACCTGTGGAACGGTCATGAAGACACTAACAGCTTACAGACGGTAGGCAATTAAAGTCACAGTTATGAAAACTTAGGACACAAAAGAGGCCTTTCTACTGACTCTGAAAAACACCAAAAGAAAGATGCCCAAGGTCCCTGCTCATCTGCGTGAACGTGCCTTAGGCATGCTGCAAGGAGGCATGAGGACTGCAGATGTGGCCAGGGCAATAAATTGCAATGTCCGTACTGTGAGATGCCTAAGACAGTGCTACAGGGAGACAGGGCGGACAGCAGATCGTCCTCGCAGTGGCAGACCACAAGTAACAACACCTGCACAGGATCGGTACATCTGAACATCACACCTGCGGGACAGGTACAGGATGGTAACAACTGCCCGAGTTACACCAGAAATGCACAATCCCTCCATCAGTGCTCATACTGTACGCAATAGGCTGAGAGAGGCTGGACTGAGGGCTTGTAGGCCTGTTGTAAGGCAGGTCCTCACCAGACATCACTGGCAACAACATCGCCTATGGGCACAAACCCACCGTCGCTGGACCAGACAGGACTGGCAAAAAGTGCTCTTCACTGACGAGTCGCGGTTTTGTTTTACCAGGGGTGATGGTTGGATTCGCGTTTATCGTTCTATGCGTGATTTCCTGCAAGACAGGAATGTCAGTGTTCTGCCATGGCCAGCGAAGAGCCCGGATCTCAATCCCATTGAGCATGTCTGGGACCTGTTGGATCGGAGGGTGAGGGCTAGGGCCATTCCCCCCAGAAATGTCCGGGAACTTGCAGGTGCCTTGGTGGAAGAGTGGGGTAACATCTCACAGCAAGATCTGGCAAATCTGGTGCAGTCCATGAGGAGGAGATGCACTGCAGTACTTAATGCAGCTGGTGGCCACACCAGATACTGACTGTTACTTTTGATTTTGACCCCCCTCCCTTTGTTCAGGGACACATTATTCAATTTCTGTAAGTCACATGTCTATGGAACTTGTTCAGTTTATGCCTCAGTTGTTGAATCTTGTTATGTTCATACAAATATTTACACATGTTAAGTTTGCTGAAAATAAACGCATTTGACAGTGAGAGGACATTTATTTTTTTGCTGAGTTTAGTTGTAGTAGTTGTAGTAGTAGAGTAGAAATATTTGTTAACATTGTGCTGATTCGGGGAATATAGCAACATGTTTAATTTCAGAGAAGCAGACAATGCTATATAATTTTTCATTTCCGTCTCGCTGCATATAAAAAATTATCAAATATGAATCAAATGGAAAAAGCAGCAAATGATTATCTAAATGATGGCTGCCGGGTTTGGGGAGTTTTATTTGACAGCTGAGAGCAGTATCTTTATGGAGAACAAGAGAAAAGAGACAGGGAGAGAAAGAAAGACGAGGAAGGAAAAATGGAGCAGAGGCGACAATGAGGGGCGGTTTAGGGCCAAATGTTTCATTACACACACAGGGAGGGAGAGGCAGTCTACTCTCAGATTTGGGCATCAAGCATGCCTCCCATTACACAGAAAAATAGTGATCAATGATGATCACTCAACTGCTACAGACACACACACACACACACACACACACACACACACACACACACACACACACACACACACACACACACACACACACACACACACACACACACACACACACACACACACACACACACACACACACACACATCAATACATGCCAAAGACTCACAAAACCATATACGTTCTGACACACAATCATGCGTATACACTCCATACACACACACACACATACACACCACACACACATACACACCACACACACAGACCGACAGAGAGACAAAGAGAGCAGACAGAGCATGACATTTAAAGGGAAAAGCTGACATTGACTCCATCACTGTCACTGCGCCTGCCATAAAGCAGCTGCAAATATTAAAACATTTTTCATCTGCGCTATATTATTGGCACCAGAAATTGTTTTCCTCTCTGTCTGATACTCAGCTGAAGTGCTGCAGCGCTCCCCGGAGACTGCAAGCTGTTACCAAGGCTTCCTAACATATTGGCAGTTGATGTGATGGTATTCATGTACACTTGCCACTCACAGAGTCCTTATCCCCCCT